>NC_137497.1:13851220-14126220 GCF_041902795.1 Electrophorus electricus | reverse complement strand
TCTCTGTGTCACACACACACACACACACACACACTACAAGTCTCTTACGCAAATGTATGCACACACACACTCACACATACACAGACACCTCTCTCTCACACACACTACAGCTCTCTCTCACACACACTCTTACACACACTACACTTCTTTCTCACACATACACGCTACACATCTTTCTCTGTCTCTTACACACACTACACCTGTCTCTCTGTCATACACACACACACAAGCACACACCTCTCACACACACAAACACAGTACATCTCTCTCTCACACACACACACTCACACACACCTCTCTCACACACACCTCTCTCACACACACCTCTCTCACACACACCTCTCTCACACACACCTCTCTCACACACACCTCTCTCACACACACCTCTCTCACACACACCTCTCTCACACACACCTCTCTCACACACACAAACAGTACAAATCTCTGTGACACACACACATACACACACTCTCTCTCTCTCACCCCTCTCTCTCTCACACACACACACACACACACACACACACACACACACACACACACACACACACACACACACACACACACACACACACACACACACACACACACACACACACACACACAATACTACAAAATACACCTGTATCTTTCTCTTACACACATACACACACACCTCTCTCACACACACTCTTACACACACTACACTTCGTTCTCACACATACACGCTACACATCTTTCTCTGTCTCTTACACACACTACACCTGTCTGTCATACACACACACGAACACACACCTCTCTCACACACACACACAGTACATCTCTGTGACACACACACACACACACTACAAGTCTCTTACACAAATGTATGCACGCACACACACACACAAGTGTCTTACACAAACGTATGCACACACACACACACAAAACACCTCTCTCTCTCTCACACACACACACACACACACACAAAATACACCTGTATCTTTCTCTCATACACATACACACACACACACACACACACACACACTTCTCACACATACACGCTACACATCTCTCCCTGTCATTCACTCTATACCTCTCACTCTCTTTCACACACACACACCCACACACACACTCACACACACACTCACACAGACACTTTAAACCTCTCCCTCTCTCTCTCTCTCTCTCTCACACACACACACACAATAAATGATGTTCAAATAATAGACTGAGCTGCAGTTGATTTCTGTACATATGACATAAATACTGTTCTACAAGTTACACATGCTGTGGAATCATAACCTCACTGTGTTAAACTTTGTGCAAATCTACACATTAAAGGTGGAAATCTTTGGAAACTGAAAGGTTTTTCATTCTGTTTTTTGAGTGTTGGAGTGACATAGATACAGATGTTGTACACAGTATGAGTGAAATGTATTATAGAAATGTATTGTAAATATTTGAGATGAAATATTATTCTTATAATATGTTACTAGACTTTAAGTATAATGTTTATCTAGCCAAAAAAGTCTGTATATTTGATTGAAGTAGGTAAGACAAAAGTAGATTAAGAGAAAAATAACATACCTGTGATTATTTTTGTGGAGAGACTTCCATGTTGTTTTGGAGGGAAAAGAAACCGTAGTGTGTTAAAGGGGACTTTTATGGGGAATATGCCTGCCCGAAGACAGGAAGTGACATCACCTCATTTGCTGTTTTTCCATATTTAAGTTTTTAAGGGAAAATTCAAGAGTGATGTTTTGAAGTTGATTGATATTGGAGAATTTATGATTGCTGGACTTTTATTCTTGTAAATGCTAAATTTTCCTTTTTTGAACATTTTTGTATGTTTTTGATGGGATGTGGTTTTTCTTTTGCACTGGAGCACTGGGAGCCAATAAAAACCTTTTCTTTTGTATCCACTTGGAGTGCTTAATGTTACCGCCAGATATTACTGCATTACAGTAGTCCAATCTTGATGTAATAAATGCATGGACCATCTTTTCTGCATCATGTGAGGAGAGTGTTTTGATTTAAATTGTGAATGTGCTCATTATACCAAGGTACTAATTTTTTGTCCCTAATGATTGTATTCTTAAGTGGAGCAACATCATTAAAGGTGCACAGGAACAGCACAAACATAGCACACGGGGCAGAGCTGGGCAGAGATCTATTAATAATAAAGACAGAAACAAGGGCAGTTAAATTCCAAACTTATATCATTCTAAAGGTCTGGAGTACCAAGAGCTGAGCAAAGAGAACAGTGCCCTCACTCAGCTGGTCCGGAAATACAGTTCAGCATTAACACAGTAACACTACACTAACACACACTAACACTACACATGCTGAGGACCAGAAAATAACAGCAAACCCAATCAGAATCACCAGAATTACAAACAACATCACTTATTGGGAAACTCAATCAAAATGTTATCTGGCCCTAAATCAAAAGTACAGCGTGGTAGATTACCTAAGAACACTGTCTGATCCAAAACTGAGGTCCACCCTGACCAAGTACAGACTCAGTGACCACCGCCTGGCCATAGAGACCAGCAGACATAAACAGTCCTGTTTACCTGAAGAGTAGAGACTGTGTCAGCAGTGCCAGGACTATAAGACCCAGACAAAGCTGCACTTTCTGAATGAATGGACAACATTTAGACAGATTAGAACTAAATTCTTTAAGAAAATTAGCCACGTATTCCCTGAGTTTAAAAATCTCCCTGATGAGGAGAAGCTGCCGTATGTGGTTGGTGAACATAAAGAGTTCAGCACACTGGCAGCGCTGTACGTTCACTCCTGCCACAGTCTGAGGGACAGTGAGTGACCAAGTCAGATACCAGAGACACAGAGACATTATTATTATTATTGTTATTATTATTATTATTATTATTATTATTATTATTGGTATTATTATTATTATCGGTATTATTATTATTATTATTGGTATTATTATTATTGGTATTGGTGATATTATTATTATTATTATTATTATTGGTATTATTATTGGTATTGGTATTGGGTGTGTTGTAGTTATTATTATTATTATTGGTATTAGTATAATAATAATTATTATTATTGGTATTGGTATTGGGTGTGTTGTAGTTCTATTATTATTGTTGTTGTTACTAATATTGTAAGCGGTTATAATATTGTTGTTGTCATCTGCTGTTAGTGTTAATGTCTTTATCAAAGCTTTGGCAAGAGAGAGGGAGATGCACACGGGGACCCAGACTCCTGATGGAGGGAGGGAGAGAGAGAGAGAGAGAGAGAGAGAGGGCCACACAGGGACCCAGAGTCCTGATGGAGGGAGAGAAAAGAAGAGAGAACGGGAGGGAGAGAGAGAGAGAGAGAGAGAGAGAGAGAGAGAGAGAGAGAGAGAGAGAGAGGGAGGGAGGGAGGGAGAGAGAGAGAGGGAGAGGGAGAGAGAGAGAGAGAGAGAGAGAGAGAGAGAGAGAGAGAGGGAGATGCACACTGGGACCCAGACTCCTGATGGAGGGAGGGAGAGAGAGAGAGAGAGAGAGAGAGAGAGAGAGAGAGGGAGATGCACACTGGGACCCAGACTCCTGATGGAGGAGAGAGAGAGAGAGAGAGAGAGAGAGAGAGAGAGAGAGAGAGAGAGAGAGAGAGAGAGAGATGCACACGGGGACCCAGACTCCTGATGGAGGGAGAGAGAGAGAGAGAGACGAACAGAGAGAGAGAGAGAGAGAGAGAGAGAGAGAGAGAGACGAACAGAGAGAGAGAGAGAGAGAGAGAGAGAGAGAGAGAGAGAGAGAGGGAGATGCACACTGGGACCCAGACTCCTGATGGAGGGAGAGAGAGAGAGAGAGAGAGAGAGAGAGAGAGAGAGAGAGAGAGAGAGAGAGAGAGAGAGAGAGAGGGAGATGCACACGGGGACCCAGACTCCTGATGGAGGGAGAGAGAGAGAGAGAGACGAACAGAGAGAGAGAGAGAGAGAGAGAGAGAGAGAGAGGAACAGAGAGAGAGAGAGAGAGAGAGAGAGAGAGAGAGAGAGAGAGAGAGAGAGAGAGAGACGAACAGAGAGAGAGAGAGAGAGAGAGAGAGAGAGAGAGAGAGAGAGAGCCCTACAGGGTCCCAGATGGAGAAGGACAGAGAGAAATTTTCAGATTTCTCTATTATAACTTTATTAAACAATAAACAATATTAAACAATAAAGATCCACCTTTTGCTCACCTCTTGGCAATACAGTGGATTACATGATAACAGTACATTCTCTCTCAGTACATTCACTGTAAAGCTACTAACCCCTCTGTCTGATCACAGCCAAATCACTGTTCATTAATAGGACAGAGACTAACAGTGCTGCACCCACACAGACCAGTCAGCTGTTTAATATCAGGAGACAATACAGATGGGCCCAAAACAGCACAGAGGAGATCCAGAAAGCTCTCAAGAAATTCAAACACTTTTAGACACATTTCTTGAACACTCTTAATAAATCTAAATAAGAAGAATTGGCTTTTCAAAACACATATTGGATAACACATATTAAGTCTCTTTACAATCAATTACTCAAAAATGCAAGACCTGAACAAAAGCATATAACTGAAAAATTTAATATATTAGAACTACCAATAAAGGACTTCTAGAATCCCTTGGACTCACCCATCACTGAGCAGGAACTTAGAAATCAAATTTCTACTCTTAAAACCAAAAAAACCAAGTGTGTCTGATGGCATTTGAAATGAAATGATTAAACACCCAAGGAAAAAAATCCTGAAAAATACCAAAACCATCATTTTCCAAAAAGAGCCAGATCTCAGGCAAACACACCACACAAGTTTCACATTATGAACACAAACACTAGAAACCTGTACAAATTACAATTACTCAGGATTAAAGATTAGTTCAACTGGAAACTTCAATCCAGCAGTCAGTCAACTGAGAGAGAAAACACGCAGGGCATTCTGTGCAATCAAATGTCAAATTCACATTCAAATACCAATTCAAATTTGGCTCAAAATCTCCCAGTCTATCATACAATCAATTCTGCTGTATGGTTGTGAAGTGTGAGGGCTACTCATAATGGAACAAACACCCAGCTGAAATTATGCACTCTGAATTCTGTAAAAATATCTTGAAAGTGCACAGGAAAACAACAAATAATGCCTGTAGAGCTGAATTAGGCCAATTTACACTATTATTCCAAATTCAAAAAAGGATTATTAAATACTGGCTATACTTTAAAAACGGTGACTACCACTGGTACCACTATAAAGCCCTGCAGTGCCAAGAGCTGAGCAGAGAAAAGAGTCCCTTCACACAGCTGGTTCCCTCACACAGCAGGTCCCCTCACACAGCTGGTACCCTCACACAGCAGGTCCCCTTCCACACAGCTGGTCCCCTCACACAGCAGGTCCCCTCACACAGCTGGTTCCCTCACACAGCTGGTTCCCTCACACAGCAGGTCTTCCACACAGCTGGTCCCCTCACACAGCAGGTCCCCTCACACAGCTGGTCCTCTCACACAGCTGGTTCCCTCACACAGCAGGTCTTCCACACAGCTGGTACCCTCACACAGCCGGTCCCCTCACACAGCTGGTACCCTCACACAGCAGGTCCCCTCACACAGCTGGTCCTGACACTGAGTTCATTAACAAACACTAACACTGTAACACACGAGGACCAGTCTGAAATACAAACAATCAGACCAAACCAAATGATAACACTACAAAAGCTAAACTACATTAACTGTTGGAACACACAAACACAAGCTCAAAGCATAATGCACTGTTTTCTGACCCTAAAATGTCACTACACTCTAGCAGACTTCCTGTACAAAGCAAAGTGAGTGACATTAAACACAGAAACATGTTGACAAAGTACAGACTCAGGGAACACAGCCTGCCCATCCAGACCAGCCAATATAAGTCATGCAGTCTGCAGAAGAGCAGAGACTCTGTCAGCAGTGTAAAAATGACACTGTAGAGACAGAGCTGTACTTTCTCACTGAATGTGAAACATTCAGTCAAACACAACAAATTTACTTTACAAAATTTGAGACGACCGACCCCAACTCTAAGTATCTATTGAATACTGACAAATTGTCCATCCTATTGGGTGAAAAGAAAGCAGCGCTTTAACTGGACAATATACAGCTCCAGAAAAAAATAAGAGACCACTCCAATTGTTTCTTAAATCAGCATCTCCACATGTACAGCAGCCCTTCCATTCAAGTGTTTGTTGAAATCCTTCACAGACACACCTCATTCTACTTAATGAGATGCTGAATAGGTGATCACCTTAACAAAATCCTGTTCTAACGAGCAACAAGATAAAAACCACTGCTGCTGTCATCACTATTCTCTTGTTATAGAACCAGCTGGATGGGAAAAGCAATGCTAGGACTACCCAAAAATTAGTGTAGTCAAAATACAGCTACAGACCATGCCAAAAGAGTTGAAAAGAAAGTTTCTTAATGAGGAAAGCTTTACTGGCAGAGGGATACAGTGAGCATCAGGTTGCTTCTATCTTGAAAATTTCAAAAACTGTGGTTCACAAGTACACGGTCCAGCACCAAACACATGGGACAGCAACAGCTCCAGACTGGCAGAGGTCAAAACGACTCTCTACCAACCATGACGATCGCCACCTCATTCAAATGTCACTTAACAACCGTAACATGATGTCAAGTGACCTACAAAATGAATGGCATGCAGCAGCTGGGGTGAATTGCACAGAGAGGACGGTTCGAAACAGGCTTCTGGGGGCAGGGCTGAAGTCATGCAAAGCTAGAAAAAAGCTCTTCGTCAATGAGAAGCAAAGAAGAACCAGACTGAAGTTTGCAGAAGACCATAAGCATTGGACCGTAGAAGATTGGAGTAAGGTCATCTTCTCTGATAAGTGCAATTTTCAGCTTTGTCCAACATCTGGTCATGTAATGGTTAGATGAAGACCTGGAAAACCTACAAGCCAGAGTGTCTTGCAACCGCTGTGAAATTTGGTGCAGGATCGGTGATGATCTGGGGGTGTTTCAGCAAGGCTGGAATCGGGCAGATTTCTCTTTGTGAAGGATACATAAATCAAGCCACTTACCAAACTGTGCTGAAAGAAAACTTGCTTCCTTCTGATCTGATAATGTTCCCCAACTCTGATGATTGTTTTTTTTCAACAGGTCAATGCTCCATGTCACACAGCCAGGTCAATCAAAGTGTGGATGATGTACCACCAGATCAAGAGCCTATCATGGTCAACCCAATCTCCAGACCTGAACCCCATTGAAAACCTCTGTAATGTGATCAAGAGGAAGATGGATGGTCACAAGCCATCAAACAAAGCCAAGCTCCTGGAATTTCTTTGCCAGGAGTGGTGTAAAGTTACCCAACAGCAATGTGAAAGACTGGTGGAAAGCATGCCAAGACGCATGAAAGCTGTGATTAAAAATCAGGTTTATTCCACCAAATATTGATTTCTTGACTCATCCTATGTTGAAATATTAGTACTGTGTTGTTTAGAAATGAATATGAGCTTGTTTTCTTTGCATTACTTGTGGTCTGAAATTTCTGTAACTGTTTTGTTATTTTGACCATTAGTCATTTTCATTAAAAAATCATGCTCTAAAATACAATATTTTTATCTGGAATTTTTAAGAAATGTTGCCAGTAGTTTATAGAATAAAACAAAACTGCTCAGCCTGGTCAAACACATACCCATCAACTGTAAACCTAGAGAAACTGTTAATTTTGTAGTGCTCTCTTATTTTTTAATGGTACCAATTGAGACAACCTAAATTAACATTTAACACTGTTATTTTCTGCACTGTTTGCTTAAGTATATCTGTACTCTGTCAGCAGGGCACTTATTTTAAATAAAAATCTTCACAGGTAATCAAAAATAAATAAAGAAGACCCACCCCTCACCCCCCACCCAACCTTCTCAGTCGACGGCAGGAAGGAAAAGAACAATGCCAGTGCTGATTATAAAAAAGACATTTAATTGGCCAATGAATCGGTCGACCACTACTTCACCCTGTGCTTCATGATAAACAACTGACATGGTGAGGTCTCGTACGGAGGTCTAGGATCCATTCCTCAGCTATGATTCTACACCAATAAATTCCCCTCCAAAAAAAGAAACCCAATTACCATAGCAACATGTTGTCACGGCTAGTCCCTCCCAGCTTCTGTGTTCCGTGTGTTCCATCTTGTGTATTTTAGTTCCATTCCGTAGTTTCATTTTCTCCGCCCCTCGTTTGATTTTCCACACCTGTCCCTCGTTTAGTTCATGTATTTAAAACCTGTCTTCTTGCCCTTGTCTTGGCTGTTCATTGCATTTGTGCATTCGTTAGACTTCATTGTGTTTGGTGAATGTTTTTGAAAGCCCGATATGCATGTATTTAAGTTTGTACTCCGTGCCTTTGTGTTTATGCTAGACTTCGTGTTTCCTAGCCTTTGTTATAGCCTGTTTGCCTTCGTGTGTTTTGTTTGTTTGCTCATGTATCCACGTACTCTCTGTGTTGGCTCTATCACCCTGGACTGCTACAACGATTCTGATTTTGGATTTGCCCGTAATAAATCTCGTTCTTCTCCACACTTGCGTCCGCCTCCTTACCGCTCACTTACATATGTACAGGTCATTTACTGAACAGTTCTGTGGTTACCACTGTATTCATCACCCATTCCACACTGCCACTCAGTTTTTAACTGTTTATATGTGATTGTCATGTAAGAGAGAGTTAAACAGATGAAATATAAATGACCACTGTGAACCACAAACATTACTGGGTGCTGAAATAGATTCAGTAATGAACCTTCATTAATTCTAGTTAACAAAAACCTTATAGCCAGACCTGCCTAATCATGAACACACAACTAATTAGATCAGGAAACTAAGCTGTCCTTTAGACACACTTACACACCACCATAAAACAGACTAATAAACATTATCTACATGTAGCCCTGTGGAGAAAGGAATGTGTATATGATGTTATATGTATAAGTACTGTATATATTTATTTCCTTTCTTCTTGTTGTTTGAAGGAGAAACGGTGAAATTGTTTAGTTTTTCATGCGTATACTTGATTTCTGTGAGCATTATTGTCACAGACTGCTACTCCCCCATAAGTCACGTGGTGAGGCCCGCCGCGTGCAGGGGGATCCACACGTACTGTGAATAAATGTTTTGTAACCACACCACTTCAGGATTACATACACGGGGTTTATTGTTAAGTGTCAATGTGTCTATTTATACCCTGTCCGTGTGTGTCCCTTTGTTGGTCATTGTCGCTACGTGTGTGTTAACTCCTGGCTCTGTAGCAGTAACGATGGTTTGTGTAGTTCCCGTTAATATGTAAATGTCTTCATACACTGTTTGCAAATTGGCTGCTGCTTCTCATCTGCCTGTGAGTGATTTGAGTGTAAAAGCTGATTTCTGCCTGCAAAGCGTCCTTGAGTTTGAGAAAGGCACTAAATAAATGTAACCAATTAATAATATTTTTTATTTCTAATGTGGCTTATGTTTTTTTTTTTTAGTTTGGCCTTGTTTGCTCCTGAAGATCAATCCCTCTACATGTGACCCTCAATAAATCTGCAAATACTTCACCCCCAATACCACTGTTCACTGTAGTAATTATGCCGTGTGTTAATATGTAAATGTGGTCAGTGATGGTGCAGTAATTATGCTGTGTGTTAATATGTAAATGTAGTCAGTGATGGTGCAGTAATTATGCTGTGTGTTAATATGTAAATGTAGTCAGTGATGGTGCAGTAATTATGCTGTGTGTTAATATGTAAATGTAGTCAGTGATGGTGCAGTAATTATGCTGTGTGTTAATATTTAAGTGTAGTCAGTAATGGTGCAGTAATTATGCTGTGTGTTAATATGTAAATGTAGTCAGTGATGGTGCAGTAATTATGCTGTGTGTTAATATGTAAATGTAGTCAGTGATGGTGCAGTAATTATGCTGTGTGTTAATATGTAAATGTAGTCAGTGATGGTGCAGTAATTATGCTGTGTGTTAATATTTAAGTGTAGTCAGTAATGGTGCAGTAATTATGCTGTGTGTTAATATGTAAATGTAGTCAGTAATGGTGCAGTAATTATGCTGTGTGTTAATATGTAAATGTAGTCAGTGATGGTGCAGTTATTTTGCTGTGTGTTAATATGTAAATGTAGTCAGTAATGGTGCAGTAATTATGCTGTGTGTTAATATGTAAATGTAGTCAGTGATGGTGCAGTATTTATGCTGTGTGTTAATGTGTAAATGTAGTCAGTGATGGTGCAGTAATTATGCTGTGTGTTAATATGTAAATGTAGTCAGTGATGGTGCAGTAATTATGCTGTGTGTTAATATATAAATGTAGTCAGTGATGGTGCAGTAATTATGCTGTGTTAATATGTAAATGTAGTCAGTGATGGTGCAATAATTTTGCTGTGTGTTAATATGTAAATCAAGTCAGTGGTGCAGTAATTATGCTGTGTGTTAATATGTAAATGTAGTCAGTGATGGTGCAGTAATTATGCTGTGTGTTAATGTGTAAATGTAGTCAGTGATGGTGCAGTAATTATGCTGTGTGTTAATATGTAAATGTAGTCAGTGAGGGTGTAGTAATTATGCTGTGTTAATATGTAAATGTAGTCAGTGATGGTGCAGTAATTTTGCTGTGTGTTAATATGTAAATCAAGTCAGTGGTGCAGTAATTATGCTGTGTGTTAATATGTAAATGTAGTCAGTGATGGTGCAGTAATTATGCTGTGTGTTAATGTGTAAATGTAGTCAGTGATGGTGCAGTAATTATGCTGTGTGTTAATATGTAAATGTAGTCAGTGAGGGTGTAGTGATTGTGCTGTGTGTTAATATGACAGACTGGAGCTTCAGCAGTGATCATAGTTATGGCAGAGCACAGGTGGTGATCAGGGTGGTGTTGGTTGTTGTTGTTGTTGTGGACCCCCCCCCCCCTTTGTGTAGCTCATTCTCTCCACTGGTTCATTCCCTCTGAACTCTGAATATATTTCTATTCTACATTTACAATATCTCTCCACAATATCTCTCCTCATTCTCACTCCTACTCACTATCACCCTCACTCCTACTCACTCTCACCCCTCACTCCTACTCACTCACACCTCACTCATACTCCTCACTCTCACCCTTCACTCCTACTCCTCACTCCAAGTGAGATACTAGTGATGGCCCCTACTGTGCCGAGGCTTCGGAGCGCATGTTGAGAGATCCAGGAAGTCTTTTATGAAACATGTATCAAGGCTTGCTTCTTTAAGGACGAATGACATCACTGATGCTGCCTGAAACCTCACTGGTTCAGGAAGCATTTCGAGTGTTGGCGCAATTTATGAACACACATAAAGCGCAATGGATCCATGCAAAATTTGCATGTTTGTGTTCTGTCAATTTGCCTGTGACATTGATGAGCTTGTTTTCATGGAGCCTGCTAAAAGGAAAAGGGTTTCCCCTGTATGGAAACACTTTGAGCAGATCTCTCCTAATAAGGTATTGCACATAATATGCCTGTAAATAATGAAATGTGTTACTACTATAATATTCACAAGGCATTTTTTTTTCCATTCCAAGCCACTGGGATACAACAACAACACCTCATCTGTGTTATTGTACTTGTCATGTATAATGAGGGGGATAGAGTTGGATCCAGCCAAGGTGGGTATGCATTTCCAATTTTCATATTTGTTAATCAACCATGATAATAATGACATTGACCACGATGCTACATTCATCACACACATCAAAAAATAAAAACAAAACATGTGCACATGTTCATGTAATGACTTCTGACATGCAAATACTGTAATTAAACCATAACCTAATTTAATTTTATTCACTGTTAACATTAATATGCATATATATATATATATATATATATATATATATATATATATATATATATATATATATATATAAAAATGTGTATAAACTGTATATATATATATATTTATATACTGCATTATTCTCTGCACCTTACATGTTATCTGCAGTTTGGATTGGATTACAAAGTGTAAAAATGACAAAGTGTAATCTAATCTTTACAAAGCAGTGACCAGAAAGGAAGAGCTGGATGAGGCTTTGGTCTTCATGATTGTTAGAGACACACAGCCATTTAGCACAGTTGAGGATAAAGGCTTCAGGGACTTAGTAGCAAAATTTGATCCAACCTATATTTTCCCAACTAGGAAAGTATGTGTGGTGACATGGATAAATTATGAGAGTAGTATTAAAAAAATAATATTTTCTTCCTTCCCTTTAGACCACAAAGGCCATGGTTGAGACCAAATATCAACAAGAGAAAGAGAAGACCAAAGTTGAGGTCCAGAAAGTTCCTGCAGTGAGTGTGACAGCAGACAAACTACTTGGCTGTGACCTGCCATTTTATAGATGACAACACATGTCTGAAGTCCACATTACTCAGTGTAGTGAAATTCCCACAGGCGCACACAGCTGAAAATTTGGCCTGTGTGAAATCCTCTCTTATGGAAGAATGGGAAATAAAATCCAAAGTAACATGTCTAGTTACTGATGGCGCATCTGATATGATTGCCTGTGGCAAACAGCTGAAGCTGCGTCATGTCTTCTGCATTGCTTACACCCTGAATATAGTTGTTAAAAAAGCTCTCGAACTAACCCCAGTGCTGTCTGCCATTCCTACAAAGGCAAGGAAGCTGGTGGGCTATTTTAGAAGCAGCACAACTGTCAAAGTTAGTAACATTATTTTCACATTTGTTTACACATTGTTTTATATTGCTACATATGTAACATTTAGGTTTTATTGTTAAAGGAGAAGCTGGACCTTGTTCAAGAGCATATGGGAAAACCAAAAAAGAAACTGATTCAGGAGGTTGAAACAAGGTGGTACAGCAGCTTTCAAATGCTGGAGCGATTAGTAGAACTCAGGGAGCCTGTAAGCACTGGCAGGCTTACAAACTGGTATTCCTGCTCTGACCTCTGATGAGTACAATAATGTTTGTGAGCTCCTGTCTGTACTTTCTCCTTTTCACAAGGCCACACTGGTGCTGTCAGAGGAGAAAAAGGTATCTGGCTCCAAAGTGGTGCTATTATTGAAAATGGTGGAAAAGATGCTCCAGGAAGAGGCAGCAAAGGCAACGGTCCCAGTAGCTAGTGAACTGGGAGAGACCTCATCAGGCTCCTTAGGGAAAAGCTCCACACAGCATGAGCATTATATCGCTGGGAACGCTGCTAGACCCAAGATACAAATCACTTGGATCCTTTAGCCCAAAAAAGACAGATGAAGGAATAAAACAACTCACCTTTGAATGTTCCAATGTAATAGGGTCTAGACAGTCACATTCAATACCAGCTGCAGCTTCAACATCACAGGATGCTGTAGCTGAAAGACCTGGTTAGTATTTTTGCATTGGATTAAAGTCAATTTCAAAGTTATGATCTCATTCATATTATCTGGTTTTGCTTCTCAGGAAACAAACAGTGGTGTCATTTTGATGCCACATTCATGGAGGCCAGAAGAACTCACAATGTCACTGCTGATGCCACAGTTGAAGTGCAGACCTGGCAGAACTGAAGAAAAGCAGAACACAGGGTCCCCTCCAGTACTGGCAGAGGCAGAGGTGCATATATCCAAAGCTCTACAGGCTTGCTGTGGGATACTTGTGCACCCCTGCCTTCTCAGTACCATGTGAAAGTGTTTTCTTCAAAGCCGGGGAAGTTATTTTCAAAAAGAGAAACCAACTGAATCCAAGCACAGTGGAAAAAATATTATTTCTTAATAAAAGTGAATGAAGTCACCACGGTATTCATAAGCATAACCATTTTCCCATCTTTGAAAAACACTGCAACAGTCTTAAAAACATCTCAACATAAACATCTCATGTCCTATTTGATTTATTTAAACATTGACTGGAATCAACCTGTTTTTTGACACTAGTAGACCTCCAAAACCATTACCTACACATCAAAAACAGATTAGATGAATGAATGAACCACACAAAATCATATTAAGGTGTTTTTATTTCTATTGTTGGCAGTGACTATTCCCATGCTGTCACTGGTGCAAAACAGCCAAGAGATCCATCACAAATAGTTGAAATGACAATAAAGGTTTAGCCAGCAGGGGGGTTTGTGTGCACATGAAGCCTCCAGATATGAACCTTTTTTTGAACCAATTGGATGGAAAGCTTCAAGGATTCATCTGGCAATCACTACAAAAACAAACAAAATGTTTAAAAAAAATAGAATTTAGCATTTACAAGTTACAAGTTCAATAAAAGAAAATCAGCAATCATAAATTCTCCAACATAAGTCAACATCAAAACTCCACTCTTGAAATTTCCTTTGGAAACTAATACAAGGAAAAACAGGAAATTGGGTGATGTCACTTCCTGTCTTTAAGCAGGACAATTCCCCCTAAAGCTCCCCTTCAAAGACAACATGGAAGACTCTCCAAAAAAATAAATAAAATCACAGGTAAGTTAATTTTTTCTTAATACACTTTTGTTTTACGTACTTAGTTAAAATATACAAACTTTTCTGGGTTAATCCTGTGTTTTAATTTACATACATATATAAATATATATACACACAGCATATGTGCATTTCAAACACACAGTCCATGAACACACTGTGGTGAAGGGTAACTATCATAAGACATTACACTCATACTGTGTGCATCTGCACCTGTATCACTCCACCACACAGAAAACAGAATGAAAAACCTTTCCCAGTTTCCAAAGATTTCCAACTTTAATGTGTAGATTTGTACAGAGACTTCAACACAGTGAGTTATGATTCCACAGCATGTGTAACTTGTAGAACAGTGTGTATCATATGTACAGAAATCAACTGCAGCTGAACAGTCCTTTAGCATCATTTATTGTGCGTATCTTTTTTTTTTGGGACTTCTCACTGGTACTCACAATTTGTTATTACATGGGTAGTACACACACACACACACACACACACACACACACACACACACACACACACACACACACACACACACACACACACACACACATACACATACTAACAAGCAATTGGTTTTTACATGTTTATATGTCATCACAGGTACAGAGATATTATTGTTTATTTTATGTTTCTTTTGAAAATGTTACTTTGCTAATCGCAATGTCATGAAACCTTGTATCCTGTGTAAAAACCCCAGCTGCTGTGGTTGCTATGGTGACAGCGATGCTTGTTAATGTTAGCGCAGATCTTTTCAATATGTTATTGTGTTGTTTTTTGTTGTTGTGATTTTCTATCTTTCATTGGTTAAATAATAAAATATGGGTTTTCTGGTTAAGTTTCACTTTGTAAATGTTTACTCAATTTGTAATCAGTTTGTTATTTTTAATATTTTAACATTCTGTTTGTAGTGGTTGATCATTCCTGTTCATATTTGTTATTATGACATTAGGCTACTTACGTTATTTATGTGACCTACAGGACATTGTTGTGCTAAGTTTAACATTACACAGCACAATAAAGCAACTTAGATTTCCAGATGAAAAAACATTTTTTACTAACGGAACTGGAGGGCAGGGGAGTCTGCCAGTCTCTCTCTCTCACATGTGCACACACACACACTCGCACGCAATTTCATTTTTCCATGTTTTTACAGTAAAGGTTCTTAGACCCAGTATTGCTGCTTGCCTCGTGATGTTAACATTGCCAGAACAAAACGCAGCATCACAACCAGTAGACAGAATTGTCGGGGTACACAAGCTGGCTTGGTATTGTGAAACAGTGCGGTTGTGCACAGCTGGATCTCTTGAGTTATCGCGTATTTGTTCACTGAACGTATGGATGGACAGGTAGCTAGCTCACGTTAGTTGTAGGAACTAACCACAGCTTAGCTTGCTATAGCTAGAAGTGTCCAATACAGTGATACGCTGTATAATGATCCCATAAACTAAACTTCATATCATTTTAAGCAACGGATCATCCTGCATATTGCAGAGAGGAAGAGCACATTAAAGCAATGAAAAAACAGAAAACAAAAACCCAAGGAATAGTGTAAGGCATTGCTTTATCGCTTCGAGAAGGGCTTAATCAGGTGAATGTGTCTGTACCAACATATTCTGGAGGAGGAGCGGACGGCATTCCACACCCGCCCTCTATACTAACCTCAACTCTCTATAGCAGGGTGAAACTTTGGAGCACGGCTCCATCCCCCCATGAATATTTCTGCTCCATTCATGATGCTGGGTGAGAGACTGTGTAGGGTTATGCCTCCTAACATGACTGATATTAGAAATAGGCGGCTATCACATTTTTGTAGATGATTCATGTTTTAAACTGTCTGACTCTGAATTTCTCTGTGGTTATTCTGTCTGCTCTCTGCCTAACCTCATTTGGGAGGCTTACTCTCTCCCTTACAGGTCTGCTCAAGAATCTGAGCTGATAGCAATGACCAGGGTCTGCCATCTACTCCAGGATCAGGTTGTCACCATCTACACTGATTCCCGTTATGCATTTGGGTTGCTCATGACTTCAATAAGATTTGTCGCTCCGGGGGTTTCGTATCTTGGAAGGTAAGCCCATTTCTAATCCAGGACTAGTGTCTGCAACTTTGTCTGCATGTACACTACCAGCTTGGCTGGCTATCGTAACGGTCAAGGGTCATGACACAACTTCTGAGTCTGACACGGCCACTGGCAATGCTTCAGCAGATGAGATTCCACGTTGGGCAGCTGTTAATGCCCCCTCATGCCCATACGCTATATCCTCGATGTGTGAAGCTGTCGCCATGTTTTCTCATTGCTTTGTGCCGAATAATATCAATCTGCGTTTCTTACAAACTCAGGGTACACAACAGGACTGCTCTCACTGGGTTGATTAGGGCTGTAGTCCTGATTAAAATGGTCTAATCCGTGACCCGGACGGGCGTATCACCCTTCCTAAATCTATTTTGCCATTTCTTGTGCGTCATTTTCATGGGATTTCACATGTTGCACAAAGGGAGAGTGACGGCTAGCATTCAAAAACAGTTTTGTATTCCTGCAAAACGTCTCACTGTAAAACTCCTCCTAGATTGCTGTTTAACCTGTGCCAGAAGCAACCAACACAAGCCAAATATGATGCCTTACTGGCTCAAGAATATTCCTTTCAGTGTCTACAGATAGACTTTATGCACATTCCACCTTGTGGTCAGTTGAAGTACATGCTAGTGATTGTAGACAGGTTTTCCAAGTGCACTGAGGCGTTTCCTTGTTCTAAGGAAGACTTTCAACAGGCCTGTCATCGCACTGGAACTTACGCTAACTTCATTTAGATTTTAAAAAATGATCAAAATGTTTCCTCTTTCATTTAAATCATCACATCCGTGTTCCGGGCTTACCGTCTGAGCTGCGGAACCTCCTGGAGTGCCAAATCTTACCGAAGTCATGAACAACCCCAAACACATAACAGGAATCAGTGTATATGGTGACAAACTGATCCTGGAATAGATGGCAGGCCCTGGTCAATGCCATTAGTTCAGCTGCTTGAGAAGACCTGTAAAGGAGAGAGTGAGCCTCCCAAGAGGCAGAAATCAGACAGAATAACCACAGACAAATTCAGAGTCAGACGGCGTAAAACATGAGCCATCTACAAAAATGTGATAGTTGCCCTCCAGCAGCGAGCTAGAAAGTTCAGAACGCATGCTAGAGGACTCATGGATAACCTCCATGCAGTCGTAGGGCACAGAGTCAGCAGAATGATTTACCGATGTCAAAAATGATTGTAACAGACTAGCAGGTGAGCGCAGGGTCATGTGTGATTTAATGGTTAAGTTCCGAGTGGCACAGAGGATGGCCTCGTAGCCCGAACATTGCTGTGCTGTCATGTGCTGTGTTTGAATGTTATTCAGAATAGTAATAACTTGATGTGAAGTGTGAAGAACCATTGGATGAGACAGTGCCAATTTCTCTATGTCAGTGACCAGCAGGGCAGAGGCAGCCATGGCGCATAAGCAGGCTGGCATGCCTGGAACGACCGAATCAAAAGGTTTGGAAAGGTAGGCCACAGGGCAATAACTGCCACCGTGCTCCTGGGCCAGGACACCCACAGCTGTGGAGCCGTGTTCAGAAACGTAAAGGTGGAAGGTCAGATTATAGTTTGGTAGGTCAAGTGCTAGAGCAGAACACAAGGCCAATTTCAGAGTCCTGAATGAGTGATAAATGGCTTGAGTCCAGACCAATGTATCAGGACAGTCTTTTTCACAGCCCTGTCTGTGGACTTTATCATGAAACTCAACATGGGTTGTTTTGTCTTGGGCAGAGGGATGTCACGTATGATTCGCCATGCTCATAGAGAAAGGTACTGTAAGTATTTGAGATTAAATATTGTTGTTCTAATTTTGTTTCTAGAGTTTAAGTTTAATGTTTATCTTGTCAGGAAAATTTGTTTATTTTAACTAAGAAGGTAAAACAAAGTAGATAAAGAGAAAAATTAACTTACCTGTGATTACTTTTGTGGAGAAGCTTCCACGTTGTTTTGGAGTGAAAAGAAACTGTAGCCTGTGTTGAAGGGGACTTTTATGGGGAATTTTCCTTCCCAAAGAAAGGAAGTGATGTCATATAATTTCCTGTGGTGATGTTTCCTTATATATGTTTCTAAGGGAAAATTCACTAGAGTTGTGTTTTGAAGTTGATTGATGTTGGAGAATTTATGATTGTGGGATTTTTTCCCCTTGAACTTGTAAATACTTGTAAATACTGCATTTTCCTTTTTTTTGAATATTTTTGTTTGTTTTTTATTGGATATGGCTTTTTGTTTGCACTGGACTACTGAGAGCCAATAAATACCTTTTCTTTTGTAACCACTAGGAGTGTATCCATGTGTCTTTACTAGTGGACCATTGCAATGATATTTCCATATGTGCAGGATTAAAATACTCTACAAATAAATGCTCTTAAAATAGTCCATAAATAAATATTCTTAAATACTCCACAAATAAGTACTCTTTAAATACTGTACAAACAAATAATCTTAAAATACTCCACAAATAAATGAGTCCAGTCTATGTTTGAAGAAAGCAAGAGTGTTAGTTCGTCCCTCCATCTGGGAGACAGGTCAGAGAAGAGGGAATGGAGAGGGCATGAAGCATTTAAGGCTCACACTTTATAATAACGATAGTTTATAGAGCATTTATATGCTTGTAATTCATAATGAACTAATCATGAACTAATGAGTTAGTGTTATTCATCATGAATTAATATATTAGTAATCATTTATAAGATGTATCTAAGCTCTCACTTCATAATTATCTGATCATGAACAGATCAGGAAGTCAGATGTTATGCTTAATTGGGTTTTTAAGTGCTATGCTTTATTAGATAATGAATTGTGCCATTGCATACGTGCAGGAACAATGGAACTGCATTTAGTTAAAGTAAATGTTCAGAATGTTGTTAGGTTACTGTGTGTAGGGTTTGGAGTTGGGGCTCCAGGGGCTTTAGGTGGCAGGTCGTTTTTCCTAGAATAACAAGTGGACCAGTGGAGTGGAGCTTCAGGTGCAACCTGCTTAACCTCCATCCTTTAAGAGGCCTGGAAGACAAGCATCAAGACTCCTTGTTGTAGCCCTGCAGGTGGTGAAGTTTCTCTGGTTGTCTGAACACCAGAGTCCCTCATTGTCTTCATACGCCGACTGAAGATGCACTTACCTGAACATTAGTTTTGCACTTATTAAATCTTATTAAAAAATAAAAAAGTTTTAATTGCATTTATGAAATATGCTATTGTGTTATGCACAAAAAAGTCACTCTGGATAAGAGAGTCTGCTAAACACCTTAAATGTTAATGTAAATATGTATGTTACAATTTCAGAATTAATGGTGACCAATTCAGGAATTCAGAGGATATGCACCATTAGTTAATATATTATTAAAATGACAGCTTTATTAATCCTGGCTCCTAAGAATCTTTGTGAACCTGTTAAAATAATTAAAAAGTGTAGCCATACAAATTATTTGTTAAACAGTAACAAACAGCAGCTGTAGTTTCTAAATTACTTGTCATATAGAAATTATCTGTAGCATTTTACAGCCGCTAAGGTGAAAACTATTCAATATACACGAATATCTATAAATGTCTGTAGGCCATTTATAAACGACACACTTTCAAATAAACTTATCATTTGAAGTTGTCTGTTAAGAAATGTATAAATTACTTGGTAATATTTTATAAAACACACATTAAAAAAAAGACATGATGTCTTCAGACTAATGTGCTTGTTAATAAATATGCATAGTAGGAGTTCTCATTCATGGAGTTTTCCAAGGTCATGAATGAATCGTCCTAGAGGACCATTATTGTGTTTTTTTGCTAGCCGTTCATACATTTCTATTACTGTCCAGTGATCCTTTACCAGCTCCTCTCTCCGGTTACCTCTAAGCCTCCAAACAGTTTCCTTGTATGTTCTCCAGGCCCTCCTTATATTCTACGTGTGAGCCCCTGTAGGAGCATCCATGTATGATATACTGTGGTTAACTGTGTAATGTCTGTAGCCAAGCTGAGACAGAGCCTGCCGGTAGACACGCCACTCACCACTGAGGATTGTGGATCGCCTCCTTACATGCTGAATGATAAGTGGCACTAGTTCCCTTCTGGACCTTCTCTGAACTAGGTGAAGAACTGGCTGTCTTTGTTTAGTGTGGACAGCATTTTCACCCAGCATCCCAGAGACCCACTGCCTCCTCCACAACGCCCCAGCCATCCGCCCTCTTCCATACCGTGTAACATAAAAAGTAAAGCATTATTACATTAATTAAGAACTATTAACAAGATGAAAAAATTACAGATATGAAGCATGAAGACTTGTGTGTCCATTATACATTATTAAGACTATACAAAATTCTATACCCACATAAAAGATGCACCTGCATTTCTTCTATGCCTGAAGTTACTCTCATCTATGACAGTGAACTGTCTGCATCCTCCTTTCCTTCTTCTGAGTTCTTCCATCGCCACCACACAAGCCTCTCTCACTTTCTTAGACAATTTTGACAAGAAACTTGAGAAAACCTGAAGGGACATAATGGTGCTAAATTGATTAAATAACTGAATAAATGGATTTAACACTTAGTAAGATATTGAATGTACTCAGTAAAATTGTAAAGTTTATTTGTTAATTAAGTTAATTTGGTCATGTGAACTGCTCTGGTTATTTTGCTTCTTTTAATCAAACAATTTACTTGATTTGAATAAAACCAATTAACCTACTTGTTACACATGGATGTTTGCGGTTGCACCATTAAAATATTTCCACACTGCAGAAAGTATCTAGATGTGCTGAACAAAAATCTGTTTGATTACAGTTCAAATAGCCACTCAGTCCACACTTGTTGTATAAAGTAAGACATATAAGCCTGCGTGTGTTAGCTGCTCCCACCTGTACGTTGTACATTAAAGTTACACTAAAACGTCTAAGTAAGCTCGTTAGTCTACCATTCACATCAGTCCCAGCAGTCGCTGTTGTGTAGTTTCATTTTGTGATGACAAAGATCGCATTTAATCTCTTTGTAGTACTTTCTTATTTTGCAGCCACTTTATAAATTTTAAATGTTTCCTTTTTTATTTTTTGCCCTCCATCAACTTCCTCAATTTCTTCGGCATTTTGGTCCAATTAAAACCGGATGTGTCCCCTTTACATTTGTTATAGTGGAATTTATGGCATTCCAGATTCTCATCGAGTGTACAAGATTTTAAACTTAACAATGCAATGAGTAATACATCCAAATATTTTTATATATTGTGTATGCTTATATTCAGCAGACACATTCATATTTTCTGGACAAACAGCTCTTTGTGAAATTCATATAAACCATCAACAGTAAAGGTGGAGCGTTCGTGGACGTTGGAGTTCATTCAGGTCTGCGCCTCTAATGAGGAGACGCCGGTACAGGTGTGTTTGGAGTCGGATGACAGTGGAGATCAGCACAGCACCTAACACTCCTCCTCACAGTACACAAAGAAGAGGAGAGTTCACAGTTCAGAGAGAAAACCAGGGCAAAAATAATAAAAAAAACAAAACAAAACAGCCAAGACACGAGAGAAATACAGATGGAGAGGCTGGAACAGGTCAATGCTGTACTGTACTGTAGCTACAGTGCAGCTAAACTAGCGTTAGCTAGAAATCAACATTAGCAGATGTGTTTTCAGTAGTTTTCTTGAATACTAGCATTAGTGGGTTATGCTTGAACAACGCCATGGTAGTTCACCGTCTTTATGACCTTTAGTACATTTTATTCAGTATGAGTGGAATCTGAACACATCCGCTTTGTTAGATTACTCTGAAAGAAAGCTGTCGTACGTTAGCCAACTAGCTAGTAAACTAGCGCGACTGGAAAAGGTGCCGAACACCAGCTGACTCTCCGGATTACAGTGGAGATCAGCACAGCCGGTTTCTCCTGTTGTTTGAAGTTTAGCCCTTCGATCCGTTTTTGGTAGGTTTTACGCTCTGTTTTTTTTACCTGGCTTTTATTCCCCGTCTACGTACGTCAAGAATGTAAAAGTGAGATTTAATGGGCGAAATTAGCAGGGACGACCGACCGAGCTAGCTCGCTAAATCGGTCGCTCGTCTCGGTCATTTATGTGTAAAATACAGAGTGTCTGACTATCTGGCTAGATGACATTAAAATGGCTGATTAAACACACCCAGTTAGCTTGCATGCGTGTCCGAAGTGGTGCTTCACAACTCGAGATCGACCGTATTGCTGTATTGTCTGTATTGCGGTATTGTCTGTATTGCAGACGTGCAGCGGTGTACCGCGTTCATTGTAAGTGTTCACTAAGCAAACCGCGACCGTGTCGGTACTATTCTATATGTGGCACTGATGTGTGTGTTCTTCTTTCTACAGTTTGGGTATCGACTAGGGATTCAACTAAGTAGCCTGTCAAAGATTTATGCGTGCGCATGTCGTATTTTGTCTCCACAGACATGCGTGCGCACGATGTCTCTTCCTCTCGTTACCTTTTGGACAGAATTGGACTGCTCAGTGGCCCAGCGTCAGCCACCTTGTCCAGGCCGTGTGCCTGGTGCTTTGTCCACTTCACCTGGCCGGTCAGACCATCGTCAGGGTGAACAGGTGGGTTGTTGTCATGAGGGACTACAGTGTCATCTAGGACGTAGTCCTCAGCAGCCCCGGCCTCATGGCCCAGACCCGTATTCAACTTTTTGAGTTGAATCAGCAGACACTGACCCAGTGCTGAGTTTACCGGGTTTTATATTTACCTTATTAGCACTGTGGACTATAAAGGCTGAGCACTAATAGGCTGGGCTGCATTTTTCGTTACGGGTACAATGCAAGGAACAAAAAGCAGGAACAGGATGTTCTGCACCTGAGCGTTGGCCAGTCCAACACTCCCATGTTGGCCCTGAAACCTCTCCCTCCCGTGCCGAGTAAGCTCCCAGAGCGTCTGACTCACGGGCACCCTGCTTTTGACTTTAACATCCAGCAGGATGTGTCTGGGTAGGCTTCTCAGCGTGTCCGAGGCCAGCCTCCTCTTCCTCCCAGTGAGACCCTAGCACTAATGCATATGTAGATGTCGGAGAGTGATGTCTTATTATTGGTCTTATTTTGGCACAAATATATTTTACCTGGTTTTTCAGTGATAGACACTTCTGACCTTTTTTCAAAAATGCCGGTAACTCAGATACCACAGGTGCAAACTAAAATTAATTTCTTTACTCATAATGTCTTTAATCATATAGTCAATGTGTCAGCAATCCCTCTTCTGGCCAACAGAGGTCCTCCTAATCTGCAGTGCCATGGTATGAAACATTCATTGAAGTTTAGATTGTTGAGGAGTTCAGTTAACTCACTGACTCAGTAGCCATGTGTTCTTGTACTATCTTAGTGTTTTTGAAGATGATCTTACATATAAAATATGCATGTTACACCATATACATAAAAGACACATTTTACATGCTTTTTATGTGTAAGACTCATCATCTAATTATAGGAGAAATATAATCTACTTGTGTGTTAATATTTTTAAGTAGCTACTAGTATAAGGCCAGAATGGGAAATGGGAAATAGTATATACTTTAACAAGTTTTAATATTACTATGCTTCAGTGTAACCAAAACCATATCTCATAGCTAGAAACACTACCAACCACAATATGAAAGTCCTCTGTAGTGACAGGTGGATCCTTTTGAGTTGCTCTCTGCACTGCACTGGCCAAATCTGTCAGCTTCTTCTGTAGCAGAAAACAAACACATAATACAACATCAAGTTGACAAGACATTGAGAACAGCAATTAATGACTGAGAAAACAATATGACCGTGGATGTCTAAGCATTACATAAGCCCAATTTTGCACTTATATATCAGCCCTTATTTATCTCTGACCATCTTTCAGACTGGGTCACAATCATACTTCCTTTTGTTGAGTTTTAGCCAATTGAGCCACAAAAAGTGAAGCTAAACAAAACAGAAAAATGACCAGTTTGTTTCATACTGTTGAAAAGTTCACAGATCAGGTGCAATGTCTACAATCAGCTTAAAAGGTTTGACAACTGCAGAAAAACCTATGTTGTCAAGCTCAGTGAGGCCCACAACCGAAATACATATAGAGATATGTGTGACGTGAATAACAGTACACAAAGGCTGATTTTTGTGACTTTTCATTGGAAGATACTGTACATAACATATATGTGACTGACAGATTCCCTAAAGAATGATTAGAACATCATTTGATGCCAGTTCTGTCGCCCCTTGTCTGGTATTCTCTGCCTTACTTCATTGTTCTCACATGTTTTTCTCATTTGTAATTGTGTATATATACCTTGTTTGTACTTGTGTATATATACCTTGTTTGTGTATATACATATATATACTGTGTTCATATTGTGTATATACACAACCTATGTATATACTGAGGTAATAAAAAGAGTGTTTACAGGGAAAAGAGGTTTTTAACATTGAATTAGACATATTAATAACATAAAACATAAGGGAGTATAGAGATTCTGTGTCCTCTCAGTGTAACGCGAGTGCCGAAGGGTGTGGAGCAGGATGCACAGACTCTCTCGACGTGGACAAACATTTATTTACATAAAACATAAAGACTATAGTGGCATTCCATATAACACAAACAGTGAACATAGAGACACTTAACACTAACAATTTTTAACATTAACACAAGCTAGACAAACATGGTTACGAATGTTACATTTAGACATTAACTCACAAACAACATGCTACATCAACGATGACCAACAACACTGCACACACTGATGCAGGTTTAAATACACAAAGACAAACAAGGTGCAGGTGTGTGCAGGCGTGGATACAAACAAAGATCCTGTCACTGCACGTGGCGGGCCAAACCACATGACTCGCGAGAGGCGAGCGTTCTGTTACAGAACCTCCTCCCAAGGGGCACGGCTGCCGACGCATTCTTCCAGTGAACACGAGTCTCAGGACACCGTGTACATGTACACACAAGCAGCCGCCTGGGAGAAAGGCAGCTTCTCTGTCTCTGTCAGGGCAGTCCGGTACGCCCCCAACAACGTTACGCCTGTAGATGTACAAAAGTTGTAAACACAAACAAACAATAGCGCCCACACACAAACATATAAGGCGCTGTGACATGGTGCCCGCTTTCTGCGCAGGCACCTTGTATGTGTCCGTGGCCTCAATGGACATGCGGGCGTGCACGTCCGCCCCGGTTCCAGACGTGCTACCTCCCCCAACGGTCCTCCACTCGCCTGCCACTCTAGGAGCATCCCAGCGGCGGTTTGCCTCTGGGGCTTTGGGCAGACCCCTCCAGTCTCGCTGGTGAGTCCACTGAAGGGAAGGGACACGGGCTTCAGCTCTGCCCGCTGGAGATCCCGATGGGTCCACCCAACCGCCCTCTTTCTGGTTGTGGTGCATTTCGGTCTTCCTCGGCCTAGGCTTGAGGCCCCCCCTCAGCCCACCCAAGAAATTCTTGGGGGTGTACCCCTCCACTTCCGGGGTGGACATAGACACCAGTCACGGTCCTCTCCCCAATCTGCTGGGATCCAGGCAGCAGGGCGGGGGTGCCTACGCATCTCCCGCTAGGAAGTCCATCTTTAGCCGAAGGACCTGGCGTCCTGTGGTGGTTGGTCATTCTGTACCGCGTTGGTCCGAGTACCGAAGGGCGTAGAGCAGAGCGTAGACTCTCTCGACGTGGACAAACATTTATTTACATAAAACGTAAAGACTATAGTGGCACTCCCGTGTAACACAAACAGTGAACATAGAGACACTTAACACTTAACAATTTTTAACATTAACACAAGGTAGACAAAAATGGTTACGAATGTTACATTTAGACATTAACTCACGCACCTCCTGCTAGGAAGTCCGTCATTTGCCGAGGGAGTAAGAGTCCTGTGGTGGTTGGTCATTCTGTAATGTTGCTGCTGGCCTGAGCACCGTAAGGCATGGGCCAGGACACACAGACTACCTTGACTTTGGGAAACATTTATTAACATTAAACACGGAAAACACAAGTGGCAATCACATACAACTATAACAGTGAACATTATTAAACATTCAACATATCAAGCTGTACTCAGAGGCCTTCGGATGTCTCTGCAGATTTGTTAGCTAGGCAATAAATAATGAAAATGCCTCAGAGGGAGAGAGATAGAGATGGAACGAGAGAGAGAATGGACTCAATAAATCTCTCAGTCCATGCTTTTACTATTATTACTAGCTAATTACTTTTCATTTCCCAGTCTAGGTCCAGCTCAGACAGTGCACCATCTGTGTATAGCATCTAGCACCAAGGGGTTATGAAAGCTCCATCGATGAGACTGGCTGTGTGCTGGGCTGGTGACATAGATGGAAAACTGTATTGTTTTTGTCATGGTTTTAAAAATAATGCACAGTGAAATGTACTCCTGGGTCAAATTGCTTAGCTATAGTATGAATCATCTGATTAGGAACCAGATAAATCAAAACAATGACTTGGGCAAGTGTTTAGGGCTCTAGGTCTCTGGTGATAAATATCTTGGTCAGCCCATTTAACAGTGTGTCTAGCTTTTCATTAATTTTTTATTGCTTATTGGTCACTGTGTATTGCCTTTTCTTACAACTCAGTTTGAAATATCAACAAATAGGACAGAACAAAACATTATCTTTATGCTATGGTCAACTAGTGTTACTGGCAAACCCAAAGAAATTGGTTAGAGTGGGGATGGTTTTGAAGTCGTATCAGCAAAAATTAGCATAACATAGATGTTTGTAACTTTGGGATTCGCCTGTCTACTGAACTTTTGGATGAAGAAGTCACGGAGCTGCTTTCTCAGTAGGACTCTGCTCTGAGTCTCCCTCCTTAAATGTAAGATATATTTTCTTCAGTAATTTGTGGCCTTTAGAATGGCTCCCTTAATTACAGCTATAATAGTGTACATGCCAGCTGTGTTGAATCGCACAACGATGTCAGAATCTGGCACAATTTAACTGTGGAACTAGGTGGAGAGAATCTGACAAGCAGTACATTGATAAGGTTTGATGCATATCCCAAGATAAGTCATAAAGCCTTGAATAAAGATGAAGGCTAAGAGAGCAAAAGTTATGTAATTCTTCGAAGATGAATACTAAATGTACAATTCTGGCAAACCATGTCAATTACAATCCATTATACTGATGTGTTTATTTGATTCACTGGAAGACAACGAGTGACTTGTGTTTGGAACATAGTCTTCCTTCCCAAAGTTATACTGACTTCTTATTCTGACATTTTTTAAACATGTACAGACAGTTTTATTCCCTGGAAAGTAACATATACACACACAGAGAGACGCACACACACACAAACACACATATATCAGATATTTTGTCAACTTTCAAATATAAAAGGCACAGCACTAATTTCAAATATAACAGTGTACTGTTTTTAATTTAGCTCTGCACAAAGAGCGTACAGCATGTATGTGTATATACGTGTACACACGTGTGTGTTCAACCGTGTTATACACAATGCTGCAGTGGCCTGCTCTGCGTCAGCTTGCTCTTTACTGTGCTACACTTGACAGAGAGCTTTTCATGCTGCCTCTTGAGAATGTCTAGTTGGCTCTGCAGGTCCTCGCATGCATCCTTCACCTTCTCAAAATCCTGGAGCAGCTTCTTGTTTCTCAGCAGGCTGCAGCGCTGGTACAGGCGAAGATTGTCTGCACGCAGCTTGTCTTTAGCTATCATTACCCCTGCCAGAGCTTTCCGCTTGTTGCCGATCATTGCCTTTATCTTGGCCAGATTGGCTAGTTTGGCCTGGATCTCCAGCTCCACAAAGTTGATCGTTTCCTTGAGATGTGACTGGAACTGAGAGTGGAGGTACACAATACTGAGATTATTTTCTATGCATTCAAGACTCTACTGTACAATACATCTTCCCATCCTACTCCGTGGCAATAAATTTATTGCATTTTCAGTTTTAAATGGGGGCTCGAAATTTCCAAGTTTTGTGGTGGGATTTATGGGATGGGTCTTGTTATGTTTTCAAGTCTACTTGACAGTTCCATGGCTATCTAAAAAATCAACAGAAATTGCACCCACATTAGTCTTAATCTACTGAGTTTAACAGGACGTCATACCTCTCTAGTGCTGGTAATTCCTTTCTTTATTCGAATAATCTCCTCTTCATACTCCAAGATCATAGTCTTATAATTCTCATTTTCAAACTTCAGTTTTTCACACTTTGTCCTCTCCTCCAGTTCTCTAATAGATTCTTCCCGGCTTTGTACCCTCATCTGCAGCGCAAGGTTCCGTATTTTTGCAGCAGTGAGCTTATTCTCCGTCTTCTGCTCAGCTGCAAGGAGCCGTTTCACCTCAACAAGAGCTGCCCGCTTCCCCAGCCGCCGGGCGAGAGCCGCAACGACTACTTCTTGCATCATCATGATGAAGGCTTGATATTCACAGTCCCACTGCTTCTTCTTCTCCTGGCACCGGGGCCGGAGTTCTTCAACTTGCTGCTGGTAGAGCTGTGATTTGCGCTGCCACTGCAACTTTAGGTCCTCTAGAATTTTTAGCTGGTCCTGGTAGCCATGGCGACTCCGCCTTGTACACACAGGCATTGGCACGTTTTCCCTTTCCAACCAGTCAGCTATTATCATCTGCTGCTCGCTGTTCAACTGGCAGAGTTCATCCCTTTCTGACAGGAGGCTCTGCAGAAGCGCTTGGTGTTCCTTATACTCAGCTTCAAGATTATATCTCTCCATCTCCAGCTGCTCTTTGGAAGCTTCACTGTCATGACATCCATCCAGACCAGTCTTCTGCAGCTGCTCATATGAACCTAAAATTACAGGGCAGAGTTATACTAAAGAATCATCCAGTTATATTAATTAACAGATGGCAACAGCTGATTTTGCCCTCTTGAAATTGAGCTATGTTCAGATGAGAAGGCTCAGTTTAAAAATATATTACGAGTCTTCATATGAAACCATGTGTTAAAAACCAACAGGAATGAATTGCCATGTAATTTTCTCTAGAATGTATAGACTTTATAGTTCTTTACCTTTTTTTCTCTGAAATGGTAGTGGATGGCTACCATTGATTGGAGGTAGAACAAGTTGAGCAAAATGTGTGCTGCCTCTAGTTTCTGGACTGTGCACACCCACATCAAGAGCCTAAACAAAGTATACAAGGTATTTTTCACACAAGAATCTACATACTGACACACAAGCACACATAACCATACACAACCTTCCATCATAGCCAAACAACGTTTTATTAAAATGTACTAAAAATGTATTTCTATTAGTTTCTTTCTTGAGGCACCAGTACAAATATTTTTAAGGTATCCCATATCATTTAAAGATTCAAAAACACATGCTCCTTCATTTCAGCATTTAAATGAAATGTGTATACACGTACCTGAACATTGTTTGCTTTCTGAGCACTGTGGTTTGGTCTTATTGGTGGCAGCTTTGTGCAGCCACCTTTCCTCTGTTCCATATCTACTGGCGCCTCTCGTCTTTTGATGTGAATTCTAAAGATCGATAAGCCTTTTAGTTTTTGGGGAACAGACCTCAGCCAATTACAATAAGCAGCAACGAAGCAAATGAGTACTATGGGAATGGTGAAAGGCGTGATTAATGTGATAACTTGTGTGACTTCACAGCCCCTTTATTACATCATAATTATGCCACAAGTACCATCTCCACATCAATATCAACTTGCTAAACCTGCTAAACCTTGCACAGTTCAAGGTTTTTTCCCTTTAGATTTTAATCAATTTATCTGCTCATTCAACCACACAAAAATCAAGCTAACGTGTATCAGAAACAGTGCACGCTGTAAACTTCACATGTGTAAAACCTAATAATGAAAGTTGACAATCCGCAAAGGTAGCTAAGCTAGCTAGCACAGTACTGCAGCTAATATTAGCTACCTATACTAGCCAGTTAACTCTATTGTAGCGTCAGTACTTTTTAAACCTTCTAGTTTAAAATATTTTAATGACCGAGTATACGCACACACACACACACAGAGGAATACAACACCTTACATTATTGCAACAGAAGTAACTATAGCAGCAGCAGTATTCCCCAGAGGAATACAACACCTTACTTTATAGCAACAGAAGTAACTATAGCAACAGCAGTATTCCCCAGAGGAATACAACACCTTACATTATAGCAACAGCGGTATTCCCCAAAGGACTACAATACTTTACATAACGGGTATGCATAGCAATAGCAGAATTCTCCAGAGGCATACAACTTCAGGCGCATATCCTGTCATTAATCTTGCCACACTGCATTACTTGAAGCACAAAACCTGATAATCTGAGATTTATCTGGGATTGGATAGGTAAAAGGCATACTTGAAACTTACTTGATACTTAAAGCCAAAATACCTAGATGTGCTTGCACTTGTTTTCTGTAGCCACCACCTTTTTTGTTGTGCGTGTCTGTATATGGTCTCATTAATGGGTGTGTAATGAAGACCATCAATAAGGAAGGTTAAATGGCTACTCTATCTTCTGTGCCACAGAGCTGGCTCTTTGATCTGGTGGTCAGGGCACATGTTTGTTATGGATGTGGATGTGGATTTGCTACCACACTGTCCTCAGCCTTCATGTCTTTACTTTTTTTTAAAGATTGGAGTTCTGTTATGGTGGTATGTTCATCAGACTTGAGGTGCTTGTTAAGGCATCATACAATTTTTTAAAACAATTAGATCTGCAGCAGATTATATTATTTGTGATACCTTTAAAGGGTAACGAGTCAGACTGTCAGCACGTGAATCAAATGAAAGCATACAACATAAAGCATACAGTCGTGGCCACACATTTGAGACTAGCACACATTTTGGTTTTCACAAATGTTGCTGCTTTAGTTTTTATGGTAGCAATTTCCATTCTACTTTGTGAAGAGTGATTAGATGAATTGCAATTAATTGCAAAGTCATTCCTTACCATGAAAATTAACAATCACAAAAATTACTGCATTCAAGCCACTGCATTTCAGCCCTGCCACAAAATGGCCTGCTAACATAATTTCAGTGATCATATCAGCTACTCACCACTCTGGTGGGTTTATTTGTAAACATATCAGCTACTCACCACTCTGGTGGATCAAAGCAGATAAAACCACACAAGCTGAGGTGTTATCCAGCTAGGAGTGTGTCTTTAGCTAAACCCCAACTTGTGGTAAACACCCACGTGCGGTAAACCCCATTTTATGGTCATAACATCTGGTGCACGTCATGCCGTGCTGTCACACATCTGCACTGAAGGCTTCGGCGCGAGCCTACATCTTGTGTTGTGATCATCCATAGGGGTTTCTTGTTCTTTTAGGTAAAAATCTAAAATAAATGTGTTCTCCATCTTAATTAATCATATCTTGGGTCTAATGCACCTAAAGAAAATGTGTGTTAAGGCATATGTAGAACAGAAAAGTTTCATTTTTTGGAAATTCAAACCTTCCCTTTTTCTGTTAAATCCACGACATTTATAAAGATCACTTTCTTAGCTACTCATAATGAAGGTGGATAAAATATAGAGCAATACTGTGCAAATAGCTAATCAGTTCACTATAGTATATTTTGAGATCACATGAAAAAAAATCTAATTATCAATTCACTGTGATATTCTTGGAAAACACTTTGCAACATATTCAACATATGACAGCAATGTTTTTACTGTAGGAATTTGGAGTATTTGGATGGCAAGCTTGTGTAAAATGTCTCTTTGGATCACTAAATACATAGCACATATTGAATCTTTAAAATAAACAGATCAACTAATCCATTAAATTCGTGAAATACACTCTCTTATGTAGTTACTTTTAGTATGACTTAGTTGTTTTTACAGTAGAAATTTGGAGTAATGGGATGGCAATATGCTGTTAAATGTGTATTCAATTCACTATATATCACTACTTGAAGCTCTATAATAGTCTGAAATAGTTGCATGAAACAGTAATTTCGCATAAGTGGCGGTATTCCTAACGGACCTGCTAAAGCCACAAACTACAGGAACCGCTGTGGCTGTGGTTATATATCTAGACACAACTCATAATTTTAACTAATCATCCCATCGTAAATATCTTAGCCAGGTTAGCGCCTGGCCTGTATAAGAAAGCTAGCCAGCCTAGCTAAAATATCGTAGCCAGGAAACTGAAAGTAACGTTTATTCGGAACACTGCTGAATATTGGTATCTTATAGGTTAGTTAGACTTAAGATAACCGTGTAGCTGTCCTAATATTCATGAATATTATCCTATGAGAGCTATCTATGCAGTTAACACTAGCTTACTATATTACTAGCTAGCATTAGCTGAACAGTTATATATAGTTAAGGTAACGACCGCAGCCGCATATATCTGAATTAACCTTGTTCAGATGACATTGTTGTGTTAAACAGGTCACACACGATGTCAAGTTTATGGTTAGTTAGCTATTTTTATTACATTACTGTTATAGAAGCACCAAACCAAAATTATTTTTATCTGGGTGGCTAACTGTTTATTGTTATGCTAACTGGGCGTTTTCACAGATGTGCCTTTACTCATACCAGGTGAGAAACAGCTGCTCACTAAGACTTTGACCTTTTGAGGGTTTCGCATTTTCCTATGGTATTGGTGAGATGGCGATGGATCAGAGCTTCACAACATTATTGTGCTGTTAAGTGTCTATGTTTGCACGTGTGTGCTGACTGACACAAGCTCCTGAGCTCTGCATGTGGCCTGCCTGGCAGGATGTTGTGTGTGAGGATGGCTCGGAGGACTACTACGCACAGTCCTCTCTGGCTGACTGGATCCAGCACGTGCTCAGCCACCTGAAACCATCACCTGGGTCCTTTGAGTCATACACTGATGACATCACGTCCACGCGGAATTACTGTGTGACCACAAGTGGAGACGCTGCTACAGGAGCTTGTAGAGCTCATTTTCACACAGGTACACACACAGATGACACCAATAATAAACACTGATCACATATGTACTATTTAACCCTTTAAAGTCAAGTGAAAGTACGGACAAATGAAATTCACACACCTGTTGGATGATCTGAAAATGACTGCTCTCACTGAAAATGAGTGCTCTCACACAGTACCTGTGTGCCTCTCCCTGAGCTTCCCAGAGTAGCAGTACCTGTGTGCCTCTTCCCGAGCGTCCCAGAGTAACAGTAGCTGTGCGCCTCTCCCCGAGCATCCCAGAGTAACAGTAGCTGTGCGCCTCTTCCCGAGTGTCTCAGAGTAACAGTAGCTGTGAGCCTCTTCCCGAGCGTCCCAGAGTAACAGTAGCTATGTGCCTCTCCCTGACCGTCCCAGAGTAACAGTAGCTATGCGCCTCTCCCTGACCGTCCCAGAGTAACAGTAGCTATGCGCCTCTCCCTGAGCGTCCCAGAGTAACAGTAGCTATGCGCCTCTCCCCGAGCATCCCAGAGTAACAGTAGCTATGTGCCTCTCCCTGAGCATCCCAGAGTAACAGTAGCTATGCGCCTCTCTCTGAGCGTCCCAGAGTAACAGTAGCTATGCACCTCTCCCCATTCTACATAGGCAGAATGCTCTGGTATGAATGAATCAATGAATGAATGAATGCCTGCTCTGGTAGTAAACAAGCTATACACACTACATGGTGTGATGAAACAGATGCTGTACTGCTAATTTTAGGACAATATATGGTAATTGGAATTATCTGTTAATCTGTGTTGAATAAATGGACTGGCTAATCTCACCTCCAGATTGCTTTACTATTAGTCACAAATACTTCCTGTTACAAAGTTTTTAAATGTGGTAGTGCTGTGGAAGACCAACACGCTTGCTGTAGAGTAAAATTACAAAATAAAAGCCACAGCAAATGTGATAAAGTGATGGCCCCTGTTGTTCAATGTATGTGTGTGTACTTGTGTGTGTGTACATATCTGCGTGCGTGCACGCATGTGTGTGTGCATATGTGTGTGTGTGACAGGAACCAGCTGTGTTGTGGGAAACACTACTGCAGAGAGGTAGAGGGGCAAGAGGCACGTTGTTAATTTGTTAGATGTTTAGATGGTTGTGATTCATATTGTGTCTCGCTCTCGCTCTCTTTCTCTCAGTGCTGCACTCTATCTGGTTAAAGTGTTGAGGGGTGTGGTGAAGGAAACAGATGCAGCACACACTCCTGCCACACAGGTGTAGTATAACACATCCACACACTGCTCCTGTGTGTGTGTCTGTGTGTGTGTGTGTGTGTGTGTGTAGTATAGCACCAACACACTGCTCCTTTGACTAATGGTGTGTTCTGTTTAGACTGGTGAGAGGTTGGTAGTTTTGTTGTTGTGCATGTGTGTGTATGTATGTGAGTGTGTTCTGGTCAGGCTGGTGAGATGAAGGTGATTTTATTGTTGTGTATGTATGCAGGAGAGGATCATGGGTAAGGTGGACGTAGCCAGAGTAACTTCCTGTTTCAGAAACGCCTCGTGTCCTTGTGTCACGTCCACAGACCGGAGCGTTCCCCGTTTCCCGGGCAACCTAGTTATTTCTGGGTTTATGTCAGTTTCTGTGGTTATCTGTCTCCTCCCCTTAGTCTCCAGCTGTTTTGAGTTTGTCCCTAATTGTAATGTTATAAAAACCCCGTCCCTACGTATCCTGTTTGTTGGTCATTGGCTTAGTGTGGCTCGCATGGTTTCTGGTCAGTTCTCGTTTGGTCGCTATCATTGCATTTCTAGTCCGATCTCATTGTTTGGTTACTCTTGCTGCATGTTGCTTTCCTTGTTTAGTTCTGTATCTTCGTGCTCAATATTGTTTGTTCATCTTATATAGCCTAGTTCTGTGTTCCCGTTTGTCTGTCTTTATGCTCACCGTTATCTTATATTATTGTTGTTCTGTTAGTCTTTCTCTAATGTTTTATTCCCTCATTGCCCATTTCTCGCCATCACCCTGTTATCATCTTATTTTTCTGTTAGTCTGTTTGTTCTTCATTCTATTCTATATTGTTAGTCTGTGTTGATTATTATTAAATGTATTATTTGTTTATTCTAGTCAATCAGTTTGGTTTGTTATGGCGTCGTCACTTCGCACGTGTGTTCGCTCTCCACCCCCTCCCGCGTTACACCTTGATGACTCGCCGAAAAAGCCCCCTCACAGGGGATGTTCATCGACCTCTTCAACAGATTCCCTGTGAGAGAAAACACACACACCACTTTCACAAACAGCCTCACATACAAACAGGTACCACACACAGACATATAAATTCAGCACATACTCAAAACATGCAAAAACACACATTTGTTCATATTTGGTACCTACAGAATTGAATCTATTCTGGTCTTATTGTTGAGTTACTGTAATAATTGTTCTCCACCTGCATCTGCTGGTGATGGCGCTTTTAGAATAATGTTACACAACAGGGTTAATGCTCTACATAACAGTAGTGTAGTGGGTTAGCCACCTTAGCCAGTGCTGAACAGTGCTGTTGAAATGTGAGTTCTCACGAATGCCTTTATACTAAAGAATATGTGTGGTTTATGCAGTAAATAAGTTCATTGGTGAAAAAACTACTAATCCCTTTCCCTTTTGATTTCATTGCATGGGACAGCTAGTCTATTTAATGTTTTCAGGGGAGAGTTTTACTAAAGTTTGGAATGTGAGGGAAAATGAGAAAATAATTAGATAGTTCACCTAATCACTAGTGGACAATAGTAGAAACACATTATCCTGAGTACACAAGAGAACCTAGCCTTCATAATCATTATAAATAGTTGTGCAGAGGAAAATGAACTCACCTTACCTACAAGGCAGTAGTTAAGAGGTAGGGGGTTCTACAAGAAGAAAATCTGACATTCTTCCATCAGTGCATATAAATGGAATGTAATACATTTTCAGTGCAAAAATACACCTGCCTGTAAATATTTTACAAAACCTCTATAGCTTTGTCTGATCATAATTAAAATATACTGTATTTGGAAACAAAGGTAAGACAACAGTGGTAAAACATTCAGTGATTGGAAGTTTATCATAATGAATTGCTGGCTGCTCACATTACCCAAAAAGTTGGGTGTTTTGTTTTTTAAATAAACACCCTGCTGTGACACAGCTCACAGGTGATGGTACTAATCCTCCCCAGAAAGCAAGACTTAGAGAATGTGTGTGTCCAAGTTGAAACCTAAGAGATGATTGCCCCTTTTCTATATTTATTTCTACTCCATAAAAAAAAAATCTGTTTTACACAGACCAAGGTGTCATGTTCCCTTCAATAGTTGTTACAAAGGCACTTTTGATCATTTTAAGAAAGAAATGTTGATATGGAAATATGTAAATACTGTTTGCATTAGTGATAAAAGTGGGATTGATTATTTTATCACCTAATCAGTGTGTGTGTGTGTTTGTAAAAGCTGATATCTATCTGTAAAGCATCCTTGAGTCTGAGAAATATATATAAATGTAAATATTATTATGTAACTAATAAGAAGAAGAGGAAGAGGGAGGAGGAGGAGGAGGAGGAGGAGGAGGAGGAGAAGAGTCTACTCTGATGTGCAGGATCCCCTCCAGTAGAACTTCATGTAGGAGACGTTCTACTGTACAATGTACAATCAGTGTAGATGGACCACACACAGGTGATGTATTTTCTGTTTATTAAGTTACTTAAAACAATAGGAACGGTTCATATTACTGGTCAGTAAATGCATTTATTATTCAAAACAGTGAGTTTCACTATATTTTGATTGTCTTAATACTGAAGTATACAGTTCAAACTAATGAAAATACAAAACAGCAGATTATAATAAATACTCACCTTTTACTGGAGCCAAAGTCATGTCGGTGTCTGTGTTCTTTCCTAAAACGACAGCAGACTTATAAGCAACCAAAAATCACACAGATAGAAACATAAAGAAAATAAAATCTTGCTATTTGATTTACACATGAGGTTACCTGAGAGTATCCTGAACATGACTGTGCTCAGGCAGGTTAAAGTCTTACCTTCTACGGTGACCCTAAAGGTGAATACAATCTCCTTATTCCTGATGTCCCATATGATGTAAACGCCACTGTCAGACTCTTTCAGCTGCAGACTGGAACTGAATGACACTCTCTGTTCATACTCAGAGACACACTGACCTGACTGCGTTTGGACTGGGGTCACTAGTCCTGTTAATAAACATCTCAACTGGCACTGAGATGGGAACAACCAGGATAAGAGATTCTCCAGGGTTAAGCTGCCTGGAAACCTCAGGAGCAGCAAGGACACACACACACAGATAACCACCACATGGACTTACCTTGTTTTTTATTCTCCAGTTGCAAATATTTAGTAAGGAAAATAAAGGAGGACACTTACCCTCTATCCGTAGACACACAGCACAGATCCCTACACCATCAGCATATAATTTAACATCATTTTTCCATCAATGACTGATCAGGTGAAATAAGTCAGCATGAAAATAACAAAACGCCCAGGTCTGACTGGCAAGTCTGTGTTAACACTAGCTAGTTAGCAAACACTAGCTAGCTAGCAAAGTATTGACCAGAACATTTCCTGCTTGTATATTAATCCAACGAGTCAGGTTTTTCTAAATTTGTTTTTAAAGATTTGCTTCGCTTGGTATGTAGTGTATCTCAAGGAAATCAAAGCAATTTTGTTCATTTGTACTGGAATAAAAACCCTTTTATGCTGAACGACGTTAACTCGCTGTTAATGGAACTGTACTGTTAGCAGATAGCTAAGTTACACAGCATTAAATAGTAAATCTACTAGTCTTTGTGGCCTTCACAAATACTTGATGAAGTTGTCGATGCTTTGTCTGTCATCTTTGGACTGAAGAATCTACATGTCATCAGCAGACAGCTTTATAAATCACAGAGACAACACATTACTGTGGTGACCCGCTTCAGGTAAGCGGTGTAACGGAATTAAACGTGAATGACAGACGGAGAAGTTCGCACGGTATACACACACGACTGCAGCCCTGAGAAGCGGCAGCTTTGGAGACTTTATTTTCATTCATCTTAGGGCCAAGTCACTTTATTCCATTTTTTAAGTAAGTGAGAAGTCAACAAATTTACAACTGGACTCCCCCCAAATTAATATACAGTACTCGATGTCAGTGGGTGAATACAATACACAGCGCCTCCATTTTGGAGGTAACTCAAACTCCTTTTACAAGTATCCCAGTAGTGCACCGTGATGATAAAGACTTAATATTCATACATGCACCGTACACGTCGCTATATATGTCTGAGAACAGAGTTCAAAGTAAGCTAAATATCAAGCATACAGTTTCAAATAAAACGATAAAGGATTCTGGTACTTAATTTTCAAATAACGGTTAGAAATTCCAGATACCACACAATATAAGCATATATAAACCTGACATATTATAGATAATTTACACAGTAGCAGTTTCTACTTGAAACGTGTTACAAAGGGACCCTGTTGTTGTTCTTCATTCGCCACTATTCCGATATGCCTCTGCCTATAATTCCTGGTATTTGCACTGACTGGGTCTATGAAAGCAGGGAGCAGGCGTATGTGTCTGTCAAGGCTGTTGTGCGTTTGGAAGCGGTCTCAATGTCCAGTCTCTGCTCATCCCAGGAACTGCTACCATTACCAGCACATCAAAAATCCTTCCACTGTCTACATGTTGTAAACACCTTAAAGAGAATTTACATACTGAAACTTGTTCTATGAAATTTACGTGTTTATGGGTTTTATGGTGCCTTATTCTCTCTCTACATGTGTCTATATATCCTGTCAGATAGTGAGTGAAGTGACTGGTCTACATTTTACATCAGTACATCTTTATTTATTTCCACATTTTTTAAACATGGAACTAATTCTTCATAAAGGAGAGCATAAACACATCATCACTTGTGAAGTGTTTACTTTTTAATTTTTTAAACATGGAGCTTATCCTCTGTGAGAAAGAGCTCTGACACATCTTCTCCAGAGAGTTCGGCTTCTGGTGTAGATCTAAAACAAGGAGAAAGAAATACCATCAGAAACAAAATGGTGTTTAACATTCGCACTTTCTAAAAAGCAAACTGTTTTTCTCTGCTTCTGAAGAGCTACTTTTATGCACACCAGAACTCAAAGCTTGGTCTTCTTCCTCCATGGACTGTCATGCTACTAAATTCATTAAGAACATAAATATATAAAATAGACCACTACTTTACCTTCCTGACAGTTCTTGAGATCCTCCCCATTAGGCGATGTATCCAGTGTGTCTGCCCGGTCTTAGCTTCAGCCACACCAGATACAGTGGTCCTTACTGTTGTTGGCTTTGCAGATCCGGGGCCGTCTATGGAGGGACAGTAGAGGAACTGGGCCAGATCTTTCCTCTGAATAACCTTAACAAATGATAAAGCTCCTCCAAGCACCAGACCACCACTGATGAATGCTTGGTTCACATTCACATTTTTCCTGGCCTTAATTCTTCTGAGGAGCTCATCATACACAGCTTCAATGACTGAACTGTGGAACTTCTCAGGGAGGTCCATCCTATCCTCCACATGCACTCCAGTTGCACTGAACAAAAGTCCATGCACACATTCAGCTGCAGAGGTAAAATGGCCACTCCATGGTTCTGTCACCTGTGACCCAGCAATACCTGTACAGAATTCCTTTTGCACCTTCAGGAAAACTGTACGAAGACAGTGGCGTACTGCACAAAGTGAGACAGTAGGAACCCCAAAGTGTGTTGTGCTCGTTTGGGGTTCTGAGCCATATGAGGTTCTTTCATTGGTGGAAGCCGTTGATAATTTTACCTCGATCTTCTGTAACTCAGCATTACAAACACCAGTGTAAACAGAATAGTTCCAAGTCAAAAAAGCCGAAAAATCGAACGCCGTAAATCGGCGGGGCTACATAATGAAAATACACAGTGTCAATACCGGAGGCTAAAAGGCAACAAACATAGCTCAGCTCACGATAACCACATGTTTGGGCTAATGTTAGCTAGCTAGTTAGCTAGCTAGCTAATATTAGATATGAAATGCCTAAACCCTACCGTTAGTTAACAAGCTAGCTAGCATTAGCATAGTGAACTAAATACCCAAACTGACGACCTCTGTGGTTGCTGCTAAACACAAAGTCCGGGAATTGTTTTCTCCTACCACTGATAGCTAGCTAGGCAGGACAGTTAGCTCATTCAAATAAAGGCTACTCGGCTCTGGACCTCGATATTCTCTCCGTAGTTACAACTGCTACACTTTCCCCAAAACCGACGGCGCACAATTTCAATCATTTCTAATCTCCCGGTTTCATGAGGATGGAAGGGAAAACTTACCCGATATTCTGCCATGACGCGATCAAAGTCGTTATAACAGAAAACTGCGCTGTGCACTAAAATATATATACTCGCCATGTGGCGTCATAATAGACTTGGTTACCCCAACAACAGCCATTATGAAGTAGGCAGCAGGGAGTGCTGTGAAACTGTATTAATATTCATAAAACCGCCAATCATGATATTAACACATTATTCACAATAATTAACAAGACAGAAGGAACATTCTTGATTAATGTCATCTTGAAAGCCTTGTACAGACTATGTCATATGGTTAAAAAGCTATAATAACAAACCAGACTGCGGTACATGTCAGATATAATAACAATAATTTAAACAGGAGTACATAAAATTCTTAAGAAGTAATATGGGCTAACCCATATAATTAGTATCATAATGGGTAATGTTTGTCCATGACACATGAATTGGAATAATACCATTAATTGATAATAAATTACTTCTAATTAATTATTGACAGAAAAGTAATCCACATAGCTGTTCTATAGCTGATCTTATATTCTGGTCAGTTCTCATTTGGTTGCCATCATTGCATTTCTAGTCCAATCTCATTTGTTCTCTGTGTTTGGTTACTCTTGCTGCATGTTGCTTTCCTTGTTTAGTTCTGTATCTTCGTGCTCAATATTGTTTGTTTTTATGCTCACCGTTATGTTTTATTATTGTTGTTCTGTTAGTCTTTCTCTAATGTTTTATTCCCTCGTTGCCTATTTCTCGCCATCACCCTGTTATCATCTTATTTTTCTGTTAGTCTGTTTGTTCTTCATTCTATTCTTTATTGTTAGTCTGTGTTGATTATTATTAAATGTATTATTTGTTTATTCTAGTCAATCAGTTTGGTTTGTTATGGCGTCATCACTTCGCACGTGTGTATGCTCTCCACCCCCTCCCGCGTTACACCTTGATGACTCGCCGAAAAAGCCCCCTCACAGGAGACATGTTCATCGACCTCTTCAACAGATTCCCTGTGAGAGAAAACACACACACCACTTTCACAAACAGCCTCACATACAAAGGGGTACCACACACAGACATATAAATTCAGCACATACTCAAAACATGCAAAAACACACATTTGTTCATATTTGGTACCTACAGAATTGAATCTATTCTGGTCTTATTGTTGAGTTACTGTAATATAATAACATTCATGTTCTCCACCTGCATCTGCTGGTGATGGCGCTTTTAGAATAATGTTACACAACAGGGTTAATGCTCTACATAACAGTAGTGTAGTGGGTTAGCCACCTTAGCCAGTGCTGAACAGTGCTGTTGAAATGTGAGTTCTCACTAATGCCTTTATACTAAAGAATATGTGTGGTTTATGCAGTAAAAAGGTTCATTGGTGAAAAAAGTACTAATCCCTTTCCCTTTTGATTTCATTGCGTGGGACAGCTAGTCTATTTAATGTTTTCAGGGGAGAGTTTTACTAAAGCTTGGAGTGTGAGGGAAAACGAGAAAATAATTAGATAGTATGCCTAATCACTAGTGGACTATAGTAGAAACACATTATCCTGAGTACACAGGAGAACCTAGCCTTCATAATCATTATAAATAGTTGTGCAGATGAAAACGAACTCACCTTACCTACAAGGCAGTAGTTAAGAGGTAGGGGGCTCTACAAGAAGAAAATCTGACATTCTTCCATCAGTGCTTATAAATGGAATGTAATACATTTTCAGTGCAAAAATACACCTGCCTGTAAATATTTTACAAAACCTCTCTAGCTTTGTCTGATCATAATTAAAATATACTGTATTTGGAAACAAAGGTAAGACAACAGTGGTAAAACATTCAGTGATTAGAAGTTCATCATAATGAATTGCTGGCTGATAACATTACCCAAAAAGTTGGGTGTTTTGTTTTTTAAATAAACATCCTGCTGTGACACAGCTCACAGGTGATGGTACTAATCCTCCCCAGAAAGCAAGACTTAGAGAATGTATGTGTCCAAGTTGAAACCTAAGAGATGATTGCCCCTTTTCTATATTTATTTCTACTCCATAAAAAAAAAATCTGTTTTACACAGACCAAGGTGTCATGTTCCCTTCAATAGTTGTTACAAAGGCACTTTTGATCATTTTAAGAAAGAAATGTTGATATGGAAATATGTAAATACTGTTTGCATTAGTGATAAAAGTGGGATTGATTATTTTATCACCTAATCAGTGTGTGTGTGTGTTTGTAAAAGCTGATATCTATCTGTAAAGCATCCTTGAGTCTGAGAAATATATATAAATGTAAATATTATTATGTAACTAATAAGAAGAAGAGGAAGAGGGAGGAGGAGGAGGAGGAGGAGGAGGAGGAAGAGTCTACTCTGATGTGCAGGATCCCCTCCAGTAGAACTTCATGTAGGAGACGTTCTACTGTACAATGTACAATCAGTGTAGATGGACCACACACAGGTGATGTATTTTCTGTTTATTAAGTTACTTAAAACAATAGGAACGGTTCATATTACTGGTCAGTAAATGCATTTATTATTCAAAACAGTGAGTTTCACTATATTTTGATTGTCTTAATACTGAAGTATACAGTTCAAACTAATGAAAATACAAAACAGCAGATTATAATAAATACTCACCTTTTACTGGAGCCAAAGTCATGTCGGTGTCTGTGTTCTTTCCTAAAACGACAGCAGACTTATAAGCAACCAAAAATCACACAGATAGAAACATAAAGAAAATAAAATCTTGCTATTTGATTTACACATGAGGTTACCTGAGAGTATCCTGAACATGACTGTGCTCAGGCAGGTTAAAGTCTTACCTTCTACGGTGACCCTAAAGGTGAATACAATCTCCTTATTCCTGATGTCCCATATGATGTAAACGCCACTGTCAGACTCTTTCAGCTGCAGACTGGAACTGAATGACACTCTCTGTTCATACTCAGAGACACACTGACCTGACTGCGTTTGGACTGGGGTCACTAGTCCTGTTAATAAACATCTCAACTGGCACTGAGATGGGAACAACCAGGATAAGAGATTCTCCAGGGTTAAGCTGCCTGGAAACCTCAGGAGCAGCAAGGACACACACACACAGATAACCACCACATGGACTTACCTTGTTTTTTATTCTCCAGTTGCAAATATTTAGTAAGGAAAATAAAGGAGGACACTTACCCTCTATCCGTAGACACACAGCACAGATCCCTACACCATCAGCATATAATTTAACATCATTTTTCCATCAATGACTGATCAGGTGAAATAAGTCAGCATGAAAATAACAAAACGCCCAGGTCTGACTGGCAAGTCTGTGTTAACACTAGCTAGTTAGCAAACACTAGCTAGCTAGCAAAGTATTGACCAGAACATTTCCTGCTTGTATATTAATCCAACGAGTCAGGTTTTTCTAAATTTGTTTTTAAAGATTTGCTTCGCTTGGTATGTAGTGTATCTCAAGGAAATCAAAGCAATTTTGTTCATTTGTACTGGAATAAAAACCCTTTTATGCTGAACGACGTTAACTCGCTGTTAATGGAACTGTACTGTTAGCAGATAGCTAAGTTACACAGCATTAAATAGTAAATCTACTAGTCTTTGTGGCCTTCACAAATACTTGATGAAGTTGTCGATGCTTTGTCTGTCATCTTTGGACTGAAGAATCTACATGTCATCAGCAGACAGCTTTATAAATCACAGAGACAACACATTACTGTGGTGACCCGCTTCAGGTAAGCGGTGTAACGGAATTAAACGTGAATGACAGACGGAGAAGTTCGCACGGTATACACACACGACTGCAGCCCTGAGAAGCGGCAGCTTTGGAGACTTTATTTTCATTCATCTTAGGGCCAAGTCACTTTATTCCATTTTTTAAGTAAGTGAGAAGTCAACAAATTTACAACTGGACTCCCCCCAAATTAATATACAGTACTCGATGTCAGTGGGTGAATACAATACACAGCGCCTCCATTTTGGAGGTAACTCAAACTCCTTTTACAAGTATCCCAGTAGTGCACCGTGATGATAAAGACTTAATATTCATACATGCACCGTACACGTCGCTATATATGTCTGAGAACAGAGTTCAAAGTAAGCTAAATATCAAGCATACAGTTTCAAATAAAACGATAAAGGATTCTGGTACTTAATTTTCAAATAACGGTTAGAAATTCCAGATACCACACAATATAAGCATATATAAACCTGACATATTATAGATAATTTACACAGTAGCAGTTTCTACTTGAAACGTGTTACAAAGGGACCCTGTTGTTGTTCTTCATTCGCCACTATTCCGATATGCCTCTGCCTATAATTCCTGGTATTTGCACTGACTGGGTCTATGAAAGCAGGGAGCAGGCGTATGTGTCTGTCAAGGCTGTTGTGCGTTTGGAAGCGGTCTCAATGTCCAGTCTCTGCTCATCCCAGGAACTGCTACCATTACCAGCACATCAAAAATCCTTCCACTGTCTACATGTTGTAAACACCTTAAAGAGAATTTACATACTGAAACTTGTTCTATGAAATTTACGTGTTTATGGGTTTTATGGTGCCTTATTCTCTCTCTACATGTGTCTATATATCCTGTCAGATAGTGAGTGAAGTGACTGGTCTACATTTTACATCAGTACATCTTTATTTATTTCCACATTTTTTAAACATGGAACTAATTCTTCATAAAGGAGAGCATAAACACATCATCACTTGTGAAGTGTTTACTTTTTAATTTTTTAAACATGGAGCTTATCCTCTGTGAGAAAGAGCTCTGACACATCTTCTCCAGAGAGTTCGGCTTCTGGTGTAGATCTAAAACAAGGAGAAAGAAATACCATCAGAAACAAAATGGTGTTTAACATTCGCACTTTCTAAAAAGCAAACTGTTTTTCTCTGCTTCTGAAGAGCTACTTTTATGCACACCAGAACTCAAAGCTTGGTCTTCTTCCTCCATGGACTGTCATGCTACTAAATTCATTAAGAACATAAATATATAAAATAGACCACTACTTTACCTTCCTGACAGTTCTTGAGATCCTCCCCATTAGGCGATGTATCCAGTGTGTCTGCCCGGTCTTAGCTTCAGCCACACCAGATACAGTGGTCCTTACTGTTGTTGGCTTTGCAGATCCGGGGCCGTCTATGGAGGGACAGTAGAGGAACTGGGCCAGATCTTTCCTCTGAATAACCTTAACAAATGATAAAGCTCCTCCAAGCACCAGACCACCACTGATGAATGCTTGGTTCACATTCACATTTTTCCTGGCCTTAATTCTTCTGAGGAGCTCATCATACACAGCTTCAATGACTGAACTGTGGAACTTCTCAGGGAGGTCCATCCTATCCTCCACATGCACTCCAGTTGCACTGAACAAAAGTCCATGCACACATTCAGCTGCAGAGGTAAAATGGCCACTCCATGGTTCTGTCACCTGTGACCCAGCAATACCTGTACAGAATTCCTTTTGCACCTTCAGGAAAACTGTACGAAGACAGTGGCGTACTGCACAAAGTGAGACAGTAGGAACCCCAAAGTGTGTTGTGCTCGTTTGGGGTTCTGAGCCATATGAGGTTCTTTCATTGGTGGAAGCCGTTGATAATTTTACCTCGATCTTCTGTAACTCAGCATTACAAACACCAGTGTAAACAGAATAGTTCCAAGTCAAAAAAGCCGAAAAATCGAACGCCGTAAATCGGCGGGGCTACATAATGAAAATACACAGTGTCAATACCGGAGGCTAAAAGGCAACAAACATAGCTCAGCTCACGATAACCACATGTTTGGGCTAATGTTAGCTAGCTAGTTAGCTAGCTAGCTAATATTAGATATGAAATGCCTAAACCCTACCGTTAGTTAACAAGCTAGCTAGCATTAGCATAGTGAACTAAATACCCAAACTGACGACCTCTGTGGTTGCTGCTAAACACAAAGTCCGGGAATTGTTTTCTCCTACCACTGATAGCTAGCTAGGCAGGACAGTTAGCTCATTCAAATAAAGGCTACTCGGCTCTGGACCTCGATATTCTCTCCGTAGTTACAACTGCTACACTTTCCCCAAAACCGACGGCGCACAATTTCAATCATTTCTAATCTCCCGGTTTCATGAGGATGGTAGGGAAAACTTACCCGATATTCTGCCATGACGCGATCAAAGTCGTTATAACAGAAAACTGCGCTGTGCACTAAAATATATATACTCGCCATGTGGCGTCATAATAGACTTGGTTACCCCAACAACAGCCATTATGAAGTAGGCAGCAGGGAGTGCTGTGAAACTGTATTAATATTCATAAAACCGCCAATCATGATATTAACACATTATTCACAATAATTAACAAGACAGAAGGAACATTCTTGATTAATGTCGTCTTGAAAGCCTTGTACAGACTATGTCATATGGTTAAAAAGCTATAATAACAAACCAGACTGCGGTACATGTCAGATATAATAACAATAATTTAAACAGGAGTACATAAAATTCTTAAGAAGTAATATGGGCTAACCCATATAATTAGTATCATAATGGGTAATGTTTGTCCATGACACATGAATTGGAATAATACCATTAATTGATAATAAATTACTTCTAATTAATTATTGACAGAAAAGTAATCCACATAGCTGTTCTATAGCTGATCTTATATTCTGGTCAGTTCTCATTTGGTTGCCATCATTGCATTTCTAGTCCAATCTCATTTGTTCTCTGTGTTTGGTTACTCTTGCTGCATGTTGCTTTCCTTGTTTAGTTCTGTATCTTCGTGCTCAATATTGTTTGTTTTTATGCTCACCGTTATGTTTTATTATTGTTGTTCTGTTAGTCTTTCTCTAATGTTTTATTCCCTCGTTGCCTATTTCTCGCCATCACCCTGTTATCATCTTATTTTTCTGTTAGTCTGTTTGTTCTTCATTCTATTCTTTATTGTTAGTCTGTGTTGATTATTATTAAATGTATTATTTGTTTATTCTAGTCAATCAGTTTGGTTTGTTATGGCGTCATCACTTCGCACGTGTGTATGCTCTCCACCCCCTCCCGCGTTACACCTTGATGACTCGCCGAAAAAGCCCCCTCACAGGAGACATGTTCATCGACCTCTTCAACAGATTCCCTGTGAGAGAAAACACACACACCACTTTCACAAACAGCCTCACATACAAAGGGGTACCACACACAGACATATAAATTCAGCACATACTCAAAACATGCAAAAACACACATTTGTTCATATTTGGTACCTACAGAATTGAATCTATTCTGGTCTTATTGTTGAGTTACTGTAATATAATAACATTCATGTTCTCCACCTGCATCTGCTGGTGATGGCGCTTTTAGAATAATGTTACACAACAGGGTTAATGCTCTACATAACAGTAGTGTAGTGGGTTAGCCACCTTAGCCAGTGCTGAACAGTGCTGTTGAAATGTGAGTTCTCACTAATGCCTTTATACTAAAGAATATGTGTGGTTTATGCAGTAAAAAGGTTCATTGGTGAAAAAAGTACTAATCCCTTTCCCTTTTGATTTCATTGCGTGGGACAGCTAGTCTATTTAATGTTTTCAGGGGAGAGTTTTACTAAAGCTTGGAGTGTGAGGGAAAACGAGAAAATAATTAGATAGTATGCCTAATCACTAGTGGACTATAGTAGAAACACATTATCCTGAGTACACAGGAGAACCTAGCCTTCATAATCATTATAAATAGTTGTGCAGATGAAAACGAACTCACCTTACCTACAAGGCAGTAGTTAAGAGGTAGGGGGCTCTACAAGAAGAAAATCTGACATTCTTCCATCAGTGCTTATAAATGGAATGTAATACATTTTCAGTGCAAAAATACACCTGCCTGTAAATATTTTACAAAACCTCTCTAGCTTTGTCTGATCATAATTAAAATATACTGTATTTGGAAACAAAGGTAAGACAACAGTGGTAAAACATTCAGTGATTAGAAGTTCATCATAATGAATTGCTGGCTGATAACATTACCCAAAAAGTTGGGTGTTTTGTTTTTTAAATAAACATCCTGCTGTGACACAGCTCACAGGTGATGGTACTAATCCTCCCCAGAAAGCAAGACTTAGAGAATGTATGTGTCCAAGTTGAAACCTAAGAGATGATTGCCCCTTTTCTATATTTATTTCTACTCCATAAAAAAAAAATCTGTTTTACACAGACCAAGGTGTCATGTTCCCTTCAATAGTTGTTACAAAGGCACTTTTGATCATTTTAAGAAAGAAATGTTGATATGGAAATATGTAAATACTGTTTGCATTAGTGATAAAAGTGGGATTGATTATTTTATCACCTAATCAGTGTGTGTGTGTGTTTGTAAAAGCTGATATCTATCTGTAAAGCATCCTTGAGTCTGAGAAATATATATAAATGTAAATATTATTATGTAACTAATAAGAAGAAGAGGAAGAGGGAGGAGGAGGAGGAGGAGGAGGAGGAGGAGGAAGAGTCTACTCTGATGTGCAGGATCCCCTCCAGTAGAACTTCATGTAGGAGACGTTCTACTGTACAATGTACAATCAGTGTAGATGGACCACACACAGGTGATGTATTTTCTGTTTATTAAGTTACTTAAAACAATAGGAACGGTTCATATTACTGGTCAGTAAATGCATTTATTATTCAAAACAGTGAGTTTCACTATATTTTGATTGTCTTAATACTGAAGTATACAGTTCAAACTAATGAAAATACAAAACAGCAGATTATAATAAATACTCACCTTTTACTGGAGCCAAAGTCATGTCGGTGTCTGTGTTCTTTCCTAAAACGACAGCAGACTTATAAGCAACCAAAAATCACACAGATAGAAACATAAAGAAAATAAAATCTTGCTATTTGATTTACACATGAGGTTACCTGAGAGTATCCTGAACATGACTGTGCTCAGGCAGGTTAAAGTCTTACCTTCTACGGTGACCCTAAAGGTGAATACAATCTCCTTATTCCTGATGTCCCATATGATGTAAACGCCACTGTCAGACTCTTTCAGCTGCAGACTGGAACTGAATGACACTCTCTGTTCATACTCAGAGACACACTGACCTGACTGCGTTTGGACTGGGGTCACTAGTCCTGTTAATAAACATCTCAACTGGCACTGAGATGGGAACAACCAGGATAAGAGATTCTCCAGGGTTAAGCTGCCTGGAAACCTCAGGAGCAGCAAGGACACACACACACAGATAACCACCACATGGACTTACCTTGTTTTTTATTCTCCAGTTGCAAATATTTAGTAAGGAAAATAAAGGAGGACACTTACCCTCTATCCGTAGACACACAGCACAGATCCCTACACCATCAGCATATAATTTAACATCATTTTTCCATCAATGACTGATCAGGTGAAATAAGTCAGCATGAAAATAACAAAACGCCCAGGTCTGACTGGCAAGTCTGTGTTAACACTAGCTAGTTAGCAAACACTAGCTAGCTAGCAAAGTATTGACCAGAACATTTCCTGCTTGTATATTAATCCAACGAGTCAGGTTTTTCTAAATTTGTTTTTAAAGATTTGCTTCGCTTGGTATGTAGTGTATCTCAAGGAAATCAAAGCAATTTTGTTCATTTGTACTGGAATAAAAACCCTTTTATGCTGAACGACGTTAACTCGCTGTTAATGGAACTGTACTGTTAGCAGATAGCTAAGTTACACAGCATTAAATAGTAAATCTACTAGTCTTTGTGGCCTTCACAAATACTTGATGAAGTTGTCGATGCTTTGTCTGTCATCTTTGGACTGAAGAATCTACATGTCATCAGCAGACAGCTTTATAAATCACAGAGACAACACATTACTGTGGTGACCCGCTTCAGGTAAGCGGTGTAACGGAATTAAACGTGAATGACAGACGGAGAAGTTCGCACGGTATACACACACGACTGCAGCCCTGAGAAGCGGCAGCTTTGGAGACTTTATTTTCATTCATCTTAGGGCCAAGTCACTTTATTCCATTTTTTAAGTAAGTGAGAAGTCAACAAATTTACAACTGGACTCCCCCCAAATTAATATGCAGTACTCGATGTCAGTGGGTGAATACAATACACAGCGCCTCCATTTTGGAGGTAACTCAAACTCCTTTTACAAGTATCCCAGTAGTGCACCGTGATGATAAAGACTTAATATTCATACATGCACCGTACACGTCGCTATATATGTCTGAGAACAGAGTTCAAAGTAAGCTAAATATCAAGCATACAGTTTCAAATAAAACGATAAAGGATTCTGGTACTTAATTTTCAAATAACGGTTAGAAATTCCAGATACCACACAATATAAGCATATATAAACCTGACATATTATAGATAATTTACACAGTAGCAGTTTCTACTTGAAACGTGTTACAAAGGGACCCTGTTGTTGTTCTTCATTCGCCACTATTCCGATATGCCTCTGCCTATAATTCCTGGTATTTGCACTGACTGGGTCTATGAAAGCAGGGAGCAGGCGTATGTGTCTGTCAAGGCTGTTGTGCGTTTGGAAGCGGTCTCAATGTCCAGTCTCTGCTCATCCCAGGAACTGCTACCATTACCAGCACATCAAAAATCCTTCCACTGTCTACATGTTGTAAACACCTTAAAGAGAATTTACATACTGAAACTTGTTCTATGAAATTTACGTGTTTATGGGTTTTATGGTGCCTTATTCTCTCTCTACATGTGTCTATATATCCTGTCAGATAGTGAGTGAAGTGACTGGTCTACATTTTACATCAGTACATCTTTATTTATTTCCACATTTTTTAAACATGGAACTAATTCTTCATAAAGGAGAGCATAAACACATCATCACTTGTGAAGTGTTTACTTTTTATTTTTTTAAACATGGAGCTTATCCTCTGTGAGAAAGAGCTCTGACACATCTTCTCCAGAGAGTTCGGCTTCTGGTGTAGATCTAAAACAAGGAGAAAGAAATACCATCAGAAACAAAATGGTGTTTAACATTCGCACTTTCTAAAAAGCAAACTGTTTTTCTCTGCTTCTGAAGAGCTACTTTTATGCACACCAGAACTCAAAGCTTGGTCTTCTTCCTCCATGGACTGTCATGCTACTAAATTCATTAAGAACATAAATATATAAAATAGACCACTACTTTACCTTCCTGACAGTTCTTGAGATCCTCCCCATTAGGCGATGTATCCAGTGTGTCTGCCCGGTCTTAGCTTCAGCCACACCAGATACAGTGGTCCTTACTGTTGTTGGCTTTGCAGATCCGGGGCCGTCTATGGAGGGACAGAGGAACTGGGCCAGATCTTTCCTCTGAATAACCTTAACAAATGATAAAGCTCCTCCAAGCACCAGACCACCACTGATGAATGCTTGGTTCACATTCACATTTTTCCTGGCCTTAATTCTTCTGAGGAGCTCATCATACACAGCTTCAATGACTGAACTGTGGAACTTCTCAGGGAGGTCCATCCTATCCTCCACATGCACTCCAGTTGCACTGAACAAAAGTCCATGCACACATTCAGCTGCAGAGGTAAAATGGCCACTCCATGGTTCTGTCACCTGTGACCCAGCAATACCTGTACAGAATTCCTTTTGCACCTTCAGGAAAACTGTACGAAGACAGTGGCGTACTGCACAAAGTGAGACAGTAGGAACCCCAAAGTGTGTTGTGCTCGTTTGGGGTTCTGAGCCATATGAGGTTCTTTCATTGGTGGAAGCCGTTGATAATTTTACCTCGATCTTCTGTAACTCAGCATTACAAACACCAGTGTAAACAGAATAGTTCCAAGTCAAAAAAGCCGAAAAATCGAACGCCGTAAATCGGCGGGGCTACATAATGAAAATACACAGTGTCAATACCGGAGGCTAAAAGGCAACAAACATAGCTCAGCTCACGATAACCACATGTTTGGGCTAATGTTAGCTAGCTAGTTAGCTAGCTAGCTAATATTAGATATGAAATGCCTAAACCCTACCGTTAGTTAACAAGCTAGCTAGCATTAGCATAGTGAACTAAATACCCAAACTGACGACCTCTGTGGTTGCTGCTAAACACAAAGTCCGGGAATTGTTTTCTCCTACCACTGATAGCTAGCTAGGCAGGACAGTTAGCTCATTCAAATAAAGGCTACTCGGCTCTGGACCTCGATATTCTCTCCGTAGTTACAACTGCTACACTTTCCCCAAAACCGACGGCGCACAATTTCAATCATTTCTAATCTCCCGGTTTCATGAGGATGGTAGGGAAAACTTACCCGATATTCTGCCATGACGCGATCAAAGTCGTTATAACAGAAAACTGCGCTGTGCACTAAAATATATATACTCGCCATGTGGCGTCATAATAGACTTGGTTACCCCAACAACAGCCATTATGAAGTAGGCAGCAGGGAGTGCTGTGAAACTGTATTAATATTCATAAAACCGCCAATCATGATATTAACACATTATTCACAATAATTAACAAGACAGAAGGAACATTCTTGATTAATGTCGTCTTGAAAGCCTTGTACAGACTATGTCATATGGTTAAAAAGCTATAATAACAAACCAGACTGCGGTACATGTCAGATATAATAACAATAATTTAAACAGGAGTACATAAAATTCTTAAGAAGTAATATGGGCTAACCCATATAATTAGTATCATAATGGGTAATGTTTGTCCATGACACATGAATTGGAATAATACCATTAATTGATAATAAATTACTTCTAATTAATTATTGACAGAAAAGTAATCCACATAGCTGTTCTATAGCTGATCTTATATTCTGGTCAGTTCTCATTTGGTTGCCATCATTGCATTTCTAGTCCAATCTCATTTGTTCTCTGTGTTTGGTTACTCTTGCTGCATGTTGCTTTCCTTGTTTAGTTCTGTATCTTCGTGCTCAATATTGTTTGTTTTTATGCTCACCGTTATGTTTTATTATTGTTGTTCTGTTAGTCTTTCTCTAATGTTTTATTCCCTCGTTGCCTATTTCTCGCCATCACCCTGTTATCATCTTATTTTTCTGTTAGTCTGTTTGTTCTTCATTCTATTCTTTATTGTTAGTCTGTGTTGATTATTATTAAATGTATTATTTGTTTATTCTAGTCAATCAGTTTGGTTTGTTATGGCGTCATCACTTCGCACGTGTGTATGCTCTCCACCCCCTCCCGCGTTACACCTTGATGACTCGCCGAAAAAGCCCCCTCACAGGAGACATGTTCATCGACCTCTTCAACAGATTCCCTGTGAGAGAAAACACACACACCACTTTCACAAACAGCCTCACATACAAAGGGGTACCACACACAGACATATAAATTCAGCACATACTCAAAACATGCAAAAACACACATTTGTTCATATTTGGTACCTACAGAATTGAATCTATTCTGGTCTTATTGTTGAGTTACTGTAATATAATAACATTCATGTTCTCCACCTGCATCTGCTGGTGATGGCGCTTTTAGAATAATGTTACACAACAGGGTTAATGCTCTACATAACAGTAGTGTAGTGGGTTAGCCACCTTAGCCAGTGCTGAACAGTGCTGTTGAAATGTGAGTTCTCACTAATGCCTTTATACTAAAGAATATGTGTGGTTTATGCAGTAAAAAGGTTCATTGGTGAAAAAAGTACTAATCCCTTTCCCTTTTGATTTCATTGCGTGGGACAGCTAGTCTATTTAATGTTTTCAGGGGAGAGTTTTACTAAAGCTTGGAGTGTGAGGGAAAACGAGAAAATAATTAGATAGTATGCCTAATCACTAGTGGACTATAGTAGAAACACATTATCCTGAGTACACAGGAGAACCTAGCCTTCATAATCATTATAAATAGTTGTGCAGATGAAAACGAACTCACCTTACCTACAAGGCAGTAGTTAAGAGGTAGGGGGCTCTACAAGAAGAAAATCTGACATTCTTCCATCAGTGCTTATAAATGGAATGTAATACATTTTCAGTGCAAAAATACACCTGCCTGTAAATATTTTACAAAACCTCTCTAGCTTTGTCTGATCATAATTAAAATATACTGTATTTGGAAACAAAGGTAAGACAACAGTGGTAAAACATTCAGTGATTAGAAGTTCATCATAATGAATTGCTGGCTGATAACATTACCCAAAAAGTTGGGTGTTTTGTTTTTTAAATAAACATCCTGCTGTGACACAGCTCACAGGTGATGGTACTAATCCTCCCCAGAAAGCAAGACTTAGAGAATGTATGTGTCCAAGTTGAAACCTAAGAGATGATTGCCCCTTTTCTATATTTATTTCTACTCCATAAAAAAAAAATCTGTTTTACACAGACCAAGGTGTCATGTTCCCTTCAATAGTTGTTACAAAGGCACTTTTGATCATTTTAAGAAAGAAATGTTGATATGGAAATATGTAAATACTGTTTGCATTAGTGATAAAAGTGGGATTGATTATTTTATCACCTAATCAGTGTGTGTGTGTGTTTGTAAAAGCTGATATCTATCTGTAAAGCATCCTTGAGTCTGAGAAATATATATAAATGTAAATATTATTATGTAACTAATAAGAAGAAGAGGAAGAGGGAGGAGGAGGAGGAGGAGGAGGAGGAGGAGGAAGAGTCTACTCTGATGTGCAGGATCCCCTCCAGTAGAACTTCATGTAGGAGACGTTCTACTGTACAATGTACAATCAGTGTAGATGGACCACACACAGGTGATGTATTTTCTGTTTATTAAGTTACTTAAAACAATAGGAACGGTTCATATTACTGGTCAGTAAATGCATTTATTATTCAAAACAGTGAGTTTCACTATATTTTGATTGTCTTAATACTGAAGTATACAGTTCAAACTAATGAAAATACAAAACAGCAGATTATAATAAATACTCACCTTTTACTGGAGCCAAAGTCATGTCGGTGTCTGTGTTCTTTCCTAAAACGACAGCAGACTTATAAGCAACCAAAAATCACACAGATAGAAACATAAAGAAAATAAAATCTTGCTATTTGATTTACACATGAGGTTACCTGAGAGTATCCTGAACATGACTGTGCTCAGGCAGGTTAAAGTCTTACCTTCTACGGTGACCCTAAAGGTGAATACAATCTCCTTATTCCTGATGTCCCATATGATGTAAACGCCACTGTCAGACTCTTTCAGCTGCAGACTGGAACTGAATGACACTCTCTGTTCATACTCAGAGACACACTGACCTGACTGCGTTTGGACTGGGGTCACTAGTCCTGTTAATAAACATCTCAACTGGCACTGAGATGGGAACAACCAGGATAAGAGATTCTCCAGGGTTAAGCTGCCTGGAAACCTCAGGAGCAGCAAGGACACACACACACAGATAACCACCACATGGACTTACCTTGTTTTTTATTCTCCAGTTGCAAATATTTAGTAAGGAAAATAAAGGAGGACACTTACCCTCTATCCGTAGACACACAGCACAGATCCCTACACCATCAGCATATAATTTAACATCATTTTTCCATCAATGACTGATCAGGTGAAATAAGTCAGCATGAAAATAACAAAACGCCCAGGTCTGACTGGCAAGTCTGTGTTAACACTAGCTAGTTAGCAAACACTAGCTAGCTAGCAAAGTATTGACCAGAACATTTCCTGCTTGTATATTAATCCAACGAGTCAGGTTTTTCTAAATTTGTTTTTAAAGATTTGCTTCGCTTGGTATGTAGTGTATCTCAAGGAAATCAAAGCAATTTTGTTCATTTGTACTGGAATAAAAACCCTTTTATGCTGAACGACGTTAACTCGCTGTTAATGGAACTGTACTGTTAGCAGATAGCTAAGTTACACAGCATTAAATAGTAAATCTACTAGTCTTTGTGGCCTTCACAAATACTTGATGAAGTTGTCGATGCTTTGTCTGTCATCTTTGGACTGAAGAATCTACATGTCATCAGCAGACAGCTTTATAAATCACAGAGACAACACATTACTGTGGTGACCCGCTTCAGGTAAGCGGTGTAACGGAATTAAACGTGAATGACAGACGGAGAAGTTCGCACGGTATACACACACGACTGCAGCCCTGAGAAGCGGCAGCTTTGGAGACTTTATTTTCATTCATCTTAGGGCCAAGTCACTTTATTCCATTTTTTAAGTAAGTGAGAAGTCAACAAATTTACAACTGGACTCCCCCCAAATTAATATGCAGTACTCGATGTCAGTGGGTGAATACAATACACAGCGCCTCCATTTTGGAGGTAACTCAAACTCCTTTTACAAGTATCCCAGTAGTGCACCGTGATGATAAAGACTTAATATTCATACATGCACCGTACACGTCGCTATATATGTCTGAGAACAGAGTTCAAAGTAAGCTAAATATCAAGCATACAGTTTCAAATAAAACGATAAAGGATTCTGGTACTTAATTTTCAAATAACGGTTAGAAATTCCAGATACCACACAATATAAGCATATATAAACCTGACATATTATAGATAATTTACACAGTAGCAGTTTCTACTTGAAACGTGTTACAAAGGGACCCTGTTGTTGTTCTTCATTCGCCACTATTCCGATATGCCTCTGCCTATAATTCCTGGTATTTGCACTGACTGGGTCTATGAAAGCAGGGAGCAGGCGTATGTGTCTGTCAAGGCTGTTGTGCGTTTGGAAGCGGTCTCAATGTCCAGTCTCTGCTCATCCCAGGAACTGCTACCATTACCAGCACATCAAAAATCCTTCCACTGTCTACATGTTGTAAACACCTTAAAGAGAATTTACATACTGAAACTTGTTCTATGAAATTTACGTGTTTATGGGTTTTATGGTGCCTTATTCTCTCTCTACATGTGTCTATATATCCTGTCAGATAGTGAGTGAAGTGACTGGTCTACATTTTACATCAGTACATCTTTATTTATTTCCACATTTTTTAAACATGGAACTAATTCTTCATAAAGGAGAGCATAAACACATCATCACTTGTGAAGTGTTTACTTTTTAATTTTTTAAACATGGAGCTTATCCTCTGTGAGAAAGAGCTCTGACACATCTTCTCCAGAGAGTTCGGCTTCTGGTGTAGATCTAAAACAAGGAGAAAGAAATACCATCAGAAACAAAATGGTGTTTAACATTCGCACTTTCTAAAAAGCAAACTGTTTTTCTCTGCTTCTGAAGAGCTACTTTTATGCACACCAGAACTCAAAGCTTGGTCTTCTTCCTCCATGGACTGTCATGCTACTAAATTCATTAAGAACATAAATATATAAAATAGACCACTACTTTACCTTCCTGACAGTTCTTGAGATCCTCCCCATTAGGCGATGTATCCAGTGTGTCTGCCCGGTCTTAGCTTCAGCCACACCAGATACAGTGGTCCTTACTGTTGTTGGCTTTGCAGATCCGGGGCCGTCTATGGAGGGACAGTAGAGGAACTGGGCCAGATCTTTCCTCTGAATAACCTTAACAAATGATAAAGCTCCTCCAAGCACCAGACCACCACTGATGAATGCTTGGTTCACATTCACATTTTTCCTGGCCTTAATTCTTCTGAGGAGCTCATCATACACAGCTTCAATGACTGAACTGTGGAACTTCTCAGGGAGGTCCATCCTATCCTCCACATGCACTCCAGTTGCACTGAACAAAAGTCCATGCACACATTCAGCTGCAGAGGTAAAATGGCCACTCCATGGTTCTGTCACCTGTGACCCAGCAATACCTGTACAGAATTCCTTTTGCACCTTCAGGAAAACTGTACGAAGACAGTGGCGTACTGCACAAAGTGAGACAGTAGGAACCCCAAAGTGTGTTGTGCTCGTTTGGGGTTCTGAGCCATATGAGGTTCTTTCATTGGTGGAAGCCGTTGATAATTTTACCTCGATCTTCTGTAACTCAGCATTACAAACACCAGTGTAAACAGAATAGTTCCAAGTCAAAAAAGCCGAAAAATCGAACGCCGTAAATCGGCGGGGCTACATAATGAAAATACACAGTGTCAATACCGGAGGCTAAAAGGCAACAAACATAGCTCAGCTCACGATAACCACATGTTTGGGCTAATGTTAGCTAGCTAGTTAGCTAGCTAGCTAATATTAGATATGAAATGCCTAAACCCTACCGTTAGTTAACAAGCTAGCTAGCATTAGCATAGTGAACTAAATACCCAAACTGACGACCTCTGTGGTTGCTGCTAAACACAAAGTCCGGGAATTGTTTTCTCCTACCACTGATAGCTAGCTAGGCAGGACAGTTAGCTCATTCAAATAAAGGCTACTCGGCTCTGGACCTCGATATTCTCTCCGTAGTTACAACTGCTACACTTTCCCCAAAACCGACGGCGCACAATTTCAATCATTTCTAATCTCCCGGTTTCATGAGGATGGTAGGGAAAACTTACCCGATATTCTGCCATGACGCGATCAAAGTCGTTATAACAGAAAACTGCGCTGTGCACTAAAATATATATACTCGCCATGTGGCGTCATAATAGACTTGGTTACCCCAACAACAGCCATTATGAAGTAGGCAGCAGGGAGTGCTGTGAAACTGTATTAATATTCATAAAACCGCCAATCATGATATTAACACATTATTCACAATAATTAACAAGACAGAAGGAACATTCTTGATTAATGTCGTCTTGAAAGCCTTGTACAGACTATGTCATATGGTTAAAAAGCTATAATAACAAACCAGACTGCGGTACATGTCAGATATAATAACAATAATTTAAACAGGAGTACATAAAATTCTTAAGAAGTAATATGGGCTAACCCATATAATTAGTATCATAATGGGTAATGTTTGTCCATGACACATGAATTGGAATAATACCATTAATTGATAATAAATTACTTCTAATTAATTATTGACAGAAAAGTAATCCACATAGCTGTTCTATAGCTGATCTTATATTCTGGTCAGTTCTCATTTGGTTGCCATCATTGCATTTCTAGTCCAATCTCATTTGTTCTCTGTGTTTGGTTACTCTTGCTGCATGTTGCTTTCCTTGTTTAGTTCTGTATCTTCGTGCTCAATATTGTTTGTTTTTATGCTCACCGTTATGTTTTATTATTGTTGTTCTGTTAGTCTTTCTCTAATGTTTTATTCCCTCGTTGCCTATTTCTCGCCATCACCCTGTTATCATCTTATTTTTCTGTTAGTCTGTTTGTTCTTCATTCTATTCTTTATTGTTAGTCTGTGTTGATTATTATTAAATGTATTATTTGTTTATTCTAGTCAATCAGTTTGGTTTGTTATGGCGTCATCACTTCGCACGTGTGTATGCTCTCCACCCCCTCCCGCGTTACACCTTGATGACTCGCCGAAAAAGCCCCCTCACAGGAGACATGTTCATCGACCTCTTCAACAGATTCCCTGTGAGAGAAAACACACACACCACTTTCACAAACAGCCTCACATACAAAGGGGTACCACACACAGACATATAAATTCAGCACATACTCAAAACATGCAAAAACACACATTTGTTCATATTTGGTACCTACAGAATTGAATCTATTCTGGTCTTATTGTTGAGTTACTGTAATATAATAACATTCATGTTCTCCACCTGCATCTGCTGGTGATGGCGCTTTTAGAATAATGTTACACAACAGGGTTAATGCTCTACATAACAGTAGTGTAGTGGGTTAGCCACCTTAGCCAGTGCTGAACAGTGCTGTTGAAATGTGAGTTCTCACTAATGCCTTTATACTAAAGAATATGTGTGGTTTATGCAGTAAAAAGGTTCATTGGTGAAAAAAGTACTAATCCCTTTCCCTTTTGATTTCATTGCGTGGGACAGCTAGTCTATTTAATGTTTTCAGGGGAGAGTTTTACTAAAGCTTGGAGTGTGAGGGAAAACGAGAAAATAATTAGATAGTATGCCTAATCACTAGTGGACTATAGTAGAAACACATTATCCTGAGTACACAGGAGAACCTAGCCTTCATAATCATTATAAATAGTTGTGCAGATGAAAACGAACTCACCTTACCTACAAGGCAGTAGTTAAGAGGTAGGGGGCTCTACAAGAAGAAAATCTGACATTCTTCCATCAGTGCTTATAAATGGAATGTAATACATTTTCAGTGCAAAAATACACCTGCCTGTAAATATTTTACAAAACCTCTCTAGCTTTGTCTGATCATAATTAAAATATACTGTATTTGGAAACAAAGGTAAGACAACAGTGGTAAAACATTCAGTGATTAGAAGTTCATCATAATGAATTGCTGGCTGATAACATTACCCAAAAAGTTGGGTGTTTTGTTTTTTAAATAAACATCCTGCTGTGACACAGCTCACAGGTGATGGTACTAATCCTCCCCAGAAAGCAAGACTTAGAGAATGTATGTGTCCAAGTTGAAACCTAAGAGATGATTGCCCCTTTTCTATATTTATTTCTACTCCATAAAAAAAAAATCTGTTTTACACAGACCAAGGTGTCATGTTCCCTTCAATAGTTGTTACAAAGGCACTTTTGATCATTTTAAGAAAGAAATGTTGATATGGAAATATGTAAATACTGTTTGCATTAGTGATAAAAGTGGGATTGATTATTTTATCACCTAATCAGTGTGTGTGTGTGTTTGTAAAAGCTGATATCTATCTGTAAAGCATCCTTGAGTCTGAGAAATATATATAAATGTAAATATTATTATGTAACTAATAAGAAGAAGAGGAAGAGGGAGGAGGAGGAGGAGGAGGAGGAGGAGGAAGAGTCTACTCTGATGTGCAGGATCCCCTCCAGTAGAACTTCATGTAGGAGACGTTCTACTGTACAATGTACAATCAGTGTAGATGGACCACACACAGGTGATGTATTTTCTGTTTATTAAGTTACTTAAAACAATAGGAACGGTTCATATTACTGGTCAGTAAATGCATTTATTATTCAAAACAGTGAGTTTCACTATATTTTGATTGTCTTAATACTGAAGTATACAGTTCAAACTAATGAAAATACAAAACAGCAGATTATAATAAATACTCACCTTTTACTGGAGCCAAAGTCATGTCGGTGTCTGTGTTCTTTCCTAAAACGACAGCAGACTTATAAGCAACCAAAAATCACACAGATAGAAACATAAAGAAAATAAAATCTTGCTATTTGATTTACACATGAGGTTACCTGAGAGTATCCTGAACATGACTGTGCTCAGGCAGGTTAAAGTCTTACCTTCTACGGTGACCCTAAAGGTGAATACAATCTCCTTATTCCTGATGTCCCATATGATGTAAACGCCACTGTCAGACTCTTTCAGCTGCAGACTGGAACTGAATGACACTCTCTGTTCATACTCAGAGACACACTGACCTGACTGCGTTTGGACTGGGGTCACTAGTCCTGTTAATAAACATCTCAACTGGCACTGAGATGGGAACAACCAGGATAAGAGATTCTCCAGGGTTAAGCTGCCTGGAAACCTCAGGAGCAGCAAGGACACACACACACAGATAACCACCACATGGACTTACCTTGTTTTTTATTCTCCAGTTGCAAATATTTAGTAAGGAAAATAAAGGAGGACACTTACCCTCTATCCGTAGACACACAGCACAGATCCCTACACCATCAGCATATAATTTAACATCATTTTTCCATCAATGACTGATCAGGTGAAATAAGTCAGCATGAAAATAACAAAACGCCCAGGTCTGACTGGCAAGTCTGTGTTAACACTAGCTAGTTAGCAAACACTAGCTAGCTAGCAAAGTATTGACCAGAACATTTCCTGCTTGTATATTAATCCAACGAGTCAGGTTTTTCTAAATTTGTTTTTAAAGATTTGCTTCGCTTGGTATGTAGTGTATCTCAAGGAAATCAAAGCAATTTTGTTCATTTGTACTGGAATAAAAACCCTTTTATGCTGAACGACGTTAACTCGCTGTTAATGGAACTGTACTGTTAGCAGATAGCTAAGTTACACAGCATTAAATAGTAAATCTACTAGTCTTTGTGGCCTTCACAAATACTTGATGAAGTTGTCGATGCTTTGTCTGTCATCTTTGGACTGAAGAATCTACATGTCATCAGCAGACAGCTTTATAAATCACAGAGACAACACATTACTGTGGTGACCCGCTTCAGGTAAGCGGTGTAACGGAATTAAACGTGAATGACAGACGGAGAAGTTCGCACGGTATACACACACGACTGCAGCCCTGAGAAGCGGCAGCTTTGGAGACTTTATTTTCATTCATCTTAGGGCCAAGTCACTTTATTCCATTTTTTAAGTAAGTGAGAAGTCAACAAATTTACAACTGGACTCCCCCCAAATTAATATACAGTACTCGATGTCAGTGGGTGAATACAATACACAGCGCCTCCATTTTGGAGGTAACTCAAACTCCTTTTACAAGTATCCCAGTAGTGCACCGTGATGATAAAGACTTAATATTCATACATGCACCGTACACGTCGCTATATATGTCTGAGAACAGAGTTCAAAGTAAGCTAAATATCAAGCATACAGTTTCAAATAAAACGATAAAGGATTCTGGTACTTAATTTTCAAATAACGGTTAGAAATTCCAGATACCACACAATATAAGCATATATAAACCTGACATATTATAGATAATTTACACAGTAGCAGTTTCTACTTGAAACGTGTTACAAAGGGACCCTGTTGTTGTTCTTCATTCGCCACTATTCCGATATGCCTCTGCCTATAATTCCTGGTATTTGCACTGACTGGGTCTATGAAAGCAGGGAGCAGGCGTATGTGTCTGTCAAGGCTGTTGTGCGTTTGGAAGCGGTCTCAATGTCCAGTCTCTGCTCATCCCAGGAACTGCTACCATTACCAGCACATCAAAAATCCTTCCACTGTCTACATGTTGTAAACACCTTAAAGAGAATTTACATACTGAAACTTGTTCTATGAAATTTACGTGTTTATGGGTTTTATGGTGCCTTATTCTCTCTCTACATGTGTCTATATATCCTGTCAGATAGTGAGTGAAGTGACTGGTCTACATTTTACATCAGTACATCTTTATTTATTTCCACATTTTTTAAACATGGAACTAATTCTTCATAAAGGAGAGCATAAACACATCATCACTTGTGAAGTGTTTACTTTTTATTTTTTTAAACATGGAGCTTATCCTCTGTGAGAAAGAGCTCTGACACATCTTCTCCAGAGAGTTCGGCTTCTGGTGTAGATCTAAAACAAGGAGAAAGAAATACCATCAGAAACAAAATGGTGTTTAACATTCGCACTTTCTAAAAAGCAAACTGTTTTTCTCTGCTTCTGAAGAGCTACTTTTATGCACACCAGAACTCAAAGCTTGGTCTTCTTCCTCCATGGACTGTCATGCTACTAAATTCATTAAGAACATAAATATATAAAATAGACCACTACTTTACCTTCCTGACAGTTCTTGAGATCCTCCCCATTAGGCGATGTATCCAGTGTGTCTGCCCGGTCTTAGCTTCAGCCACACCAGATACAGTGGTCCTTACTGTTGTTGGCTTTGCAGATCCGGGGCCGTCTATGGAGGGACAGTAGAGGAACTGGGCCAGATCTTTCCTCTGAATAACCTTAACAAATGATAAAGCTCCTCCAAGCACCAGACCACCACTGATGAATGCTTGGTTCACATTCACATTTTTCCTGGCCTTAATTCTTCTGAGGAGCTCATCATACACAGCTTCAATGACTGAACTGTGGAACTTCTCAGGGAGGTCCATCCTATCCTCCACATGCACTCCAGTTGCACTGAACAAAAGTCCATGCACACATTCAGCTGCAGAGGTAAAATGGCCACTCCATGGTTCTGTCACCTGTGACCCAGCAATACCTGTACAGAATTCCTTTTGCACCTTCAGGAAAACTGTACGAAGACAGTGGCGTACTGCACAAAGTGAGACAGTAGGAACCCCAAAGTGTGTTGTGCTCGTTTGGGGTTCTGAGCCATATGAGGTTCTTTCATTGGTGGAAGCCGTTGATAATTTTACCTCGATCTTCTGTAACTCAGCATTACAAACACCAGTGTAAACAGAATAGTTCCAAGTCAAAAAAGCCGAAAAATCGAACGCCGTAAATCGGCGGGGCTACATAATGAAAATACACAGTGTCAATACCGGAGGCTAAAAGGCAACAAACATAGCTCAGCTCACGATAACCACATGTTTGGGCTAATGTTAGCTAGCTAGTTAGCTAGCTAGCTAATATTAGATATGAAATGCCTAAACCCTACCGTTAGTTAACAAGCTAGCTAGCATTAGCATAGTGAACTAAATACCCAAACTGACGACCTCTGTGGTTGCTGCTAAACACAAAGTCCGGGAATTGTTTTCTCCTACCACTGATAGCTAGCTAGGCAGGACAGTTAGCTCATTCAAATAAAGGCTACTCGGCTCTGGACCTCGATATTCTCTCCGTAGTTACAACTGCTACACTTTCCCCAAAACCGACGGCGCACAATTTCAATCATTTCTAATCTCCCGGTTTCATGAGGATGGTAGGGAAAACTTACCCGATATTCTGCCATGACGCGATCAAAGTCGTTATAACAGAAAACTGCGCTGTGCACTAAAATATATATACTCGCCATGTGGCGTCATAATAGACTTGGTTACCCCAACAACAGCCATTATGAAGTAGGCAGCAGGGAGTGCTGTGAAACTGTATTAATATTCATAAAACCGCCAATCATGATATTAACACATTATTCACAATAATTAACAAGACAGAAGGAACATTCTTGATTAATGTCGTCTTGAAAGCCTTGTACAGACTATGTCATATGGTTAAAAAGCTATAATAACAAACCAGACTGCGGTACATGTCAGATATAATAACAATAATTTAAACAGGAGTACATAAAATTCTTAAGAAGTAATATGGGCTAACCCATATAATTAGTATCATAATGGGTAATGTTTGTCCATGACACATGAATTGGAATAATACCATTAATTGATAATAAATTACTTCTAATTAATTATTGACAGAAAAGTAATCCACATAGCTGTTCTATAGCTGATCTTATATTCTGGTCAGTTCTCATTTGGTTGCCATCATTGCATTTCTAGTCCAATCTCATTTGTTCTCTGTGTTTGGTTACTCTTGCTGCATGTTGCTTTCCTTGTTTAGTTCTGTATCTTCGTGCTCAATATTGTTTGTTTTTATGCTCACCGTTATGTTTTATTATTGTTGTTCTGTTAGTCTTTCTCTAATGTTTTATTCCCTCGTTGCCTATTTCTCGCCATCACCCTGTTATCATCTTATTTTTCTGTTAGTCTGTTTGTTCTTCATTCTATTCTTTATTGTTAGTCTGTGTTGATTATTATTAAATGTATTATTTGTTTATTCTAGTCAATCAGTTTGGTTTGTTATGGCGTCATCACTTCGCACGTGTGTATGCTCTCCACCCCCTCCCGCGTTACACCTTGATGACTCGCCGAAAAAGCCCCCTCACAGGAGACATGTTCATCGACCTCTTCAACAGATTCCCTGTGAGAGAAAACACACACACCACTTTCACAAACAGCCTCACATACAAAGGGGTACCACACACAGACATATAAATTCAGCACATACTCAAAACATGCAAAAACACACATTTGTTCATATTTGGTACCTACAGAATTGAATCTATTCTGGTCTTATTGTTGAGTTACTGTAATATAATAACATTCATGTTCTCCACCTGCATCTGCTGGTGATGGCGCTTTTAGAATAATGTTACACAACAGGGTTAATGCTCTACATAACAGTAGTGTAGTGGGTTAGCCACCTTAGCCAGTGCTGAACAGTGCTGTTGAAATGTGAGTTCTCACTAATGCCTTTATACTAAAGAATATGTGTGGTTTATGCAGTAAAAAGGTTCATTGGTGAAAAAAGTACTAATCCCTTTCCCTTTTGATTTCATTGCGTGGGACAGCTAGTCTATTTAATGTTTTCAGGGGAGAGTTTTACTAAAGCTTGGAGTGTGAGGGAAAACGAGAAAATAATTAGATAGTATGCCTAATCACTAGTGGACTATAGTAGAAACACATTATCCTGAGTACACAGGAGAACCTAGCCTTCATAATCATTATAAATAGTTGTGCAGATGAAAACGAACTCACCTTACCTACAAGGCAGTAGTTAAGAGGTAGGGGGCTCTACAAGAAGAAAATCTGACATTCTTCCATCAGTGCTTATAAATGGAATGTAATACATTTTCAGTGCAAAAATACACCTGCCTGTAAATATTTTACAAAACCTCTCTAGCTTTGTCTGATCATAATTAAAATATACTGTATTTGGAAACAAAGGTAAGACAACAGTGGTAAAACATTCAGTGATTAGAAGTTCATCATAATGAATTGCTGGCTGATAACATTACCCAAAAAGTTGGGTGTTTTGTTTTTTAAATAAACATCCTGCTGTGACACAGCTCACAGGTGATGGTACTAATCCTCCCCAGAAAGCAAGACTTAGAGAATGTATGTGTCCAAGTTGAAACCTAAGAGATGATTGCCCCTTTTCTATATTTATTTCTACTCCATAAAAAAAAAAATCTGTTTTACACAGACCAAGGTGTCATGTTCCCTTCAATAGTTGTTACAAAGGCACTTTTGATCATTTTAAGAAAGAAATGTTGATATGGAAATATGTAAATACTGTTTGCATTAGTGATAAAAGTGGGATTGATTATTTTATCACCTAATCAGTGTGTGTGTGTGTTTGTAAAAGCTGATATCTATCTGTAAAGCATCCTTGAGTCTGAGAAATATATATAAATGTAAATATTATTATGTAACTAATAAGAAGAAGAGGAAGAGGGAGGAGGAGGAGGAGGAGGAGGAGGAGGAAGAGTCTACTCTGATGTGCAGGATCCCCTCCAGTAGAACTTCATGTAGGAGACGTTCTACTGTACAATGTACAATCAGTGTAGATGGACCACACACAGGTGATGTATTTTCTGTTTATTAAGTTACTTAAAACAATAGGAACGGTTCATATTACTGGTCAGTAAATGCATTTATTATTCAAAACAGTGAGTTTCACTATATTTTGATTGTCTTAATACTGAAGTATACAGTTCAAACTAATGAAAATACAAAACAGCAGATTATAATAAATACTCACCTTTTACTGGAGCCAAAGTCATGTCGGTGTCTGTGTTCTTTCCTAAAACGACAGCAGACTTATAAGCAACCAAAAATCACACAGATAGAAACATAAAGAAAATAAAATCTTGCTATTTGATTTACACATGAGGTTACCTGAGAGTATCCTGAACATGACTGTGCTCAGGCAGGTTAAAGTCTTACCTTCTACGGTGACCCTAAAGGTGAATACAATCTCCTTATTCCTGATGTCCCATATGATGTAAACGCCACTGTCAGACTCTTTCAGCTGCAGACTGGAACTGAATGACACTCTCTGTTCATACTGAGAGACACACTGACCTGACTGCGTTTGGACTGGGGTCACTAGTCCTGTTAATAAACATCTCAACTGGCACTGAGATGGGAACAACCAGGATAAGAGATTCTCCAGGGTTAAGCTGCCTGGAAACCTCAGGAGCAGCAAGGACACACACACACAGATAACCACCACATGGACTTACCTTGTTTTTTATTCTCCAGTTGCAAATATTTAGTAAGGAAAATAAAGGAGGACACTTACCCTCTATCCGTAGACACACAGCACAGATCCCTACACCATCAGCATATAATTTAACATCATTTTTCCATCAATGACTGATCAGGTGAAATAAGTCAGCATGAAAATAACAAAACGCCCAGGTCTGACTGGCAAGTCTGTGTTAACACTAGCTAGTTAGCAAACACTAGCTAGCTAGCAAAGTATTGACCAGAACATTTCCTGCTTGTATATTAATCCAACGAGTCAGGTTTTTCTAAATTTGTTTTTAAAGATTTGCTTCGCTTGGTATGTAGTGTATCTCAAGGAAATCAAAGCAATTTTGTTCATTTGTACTGGAATAAAAACCCTTTTATGCTGAACGACGTTAACTCGCTGTTAATGGAACTGTACTGTTAGCAGATAGCTAAGTTACACAGCATTAAATAGTAAATCTACTAGTCTTTGTGGCCTTCACAAATACTTGATGAAGTTGTCGATGCTTTGTCTGTCATCTTTGGACTGAAGAATCTACATGTCATCAGCAGACAGCTTTATAAATCACAGAGACAACACATTACTGTGGTGACCCGCTTCAGGTAAGCGGTGTAACGGAATTAAACGTGAATGACAGACGGAGAAGTTCGCACGGTATACACACACGACTGCAGCCCTGAGAAGCGGCAGCTTTGGAGACTTTATTTTCATTCATCTTAGGGCCAAGTCACTTTATTCCATTTTTTAAGTAAGTGAGAAGTCAACAAATTTACAACTGGACTCCCCCCAAATTAATATACAGTACTCGATGTCAGTGGGTGAATACAATACACAGCGCCTCCATTTTGGAGGTAACTCAAACTCCTTTTACAAGTATCCCAGTAGTGCACCGTGATGATAAAGACTTAATATTCATACATGCACCGTACACGTCGCTATATATGTCTGAGAACAGAGTTCAAAGTAAGCTAAATATCAAGCATACAGTTTCAAATAAAACGATAAAGGATTCTGGTACTTAATTTTCAAATAACGGTTAGAAATTCCAGATACCACACAATATAAGCATATATAAACCTGACATATTATAGATAATTTACACAGTAGCAGTTTCTACTTGAAACGTGTTACAAAGGGACCCTGTTGTTGTTCTTCATTCGCCACTATTCCGATATGCCTCTGCCTATAATTCCTGGTATTTGCACTGACTGGGTCTATGAAAGCAGGGAGCAGGCGTATGTGTCTGTCAAGGCTGTTGTGCGTTTGGAAGCGGTCTCAATGTCCAGTCTCTGCTCATCCCAGGAACTGCTACCATTACCAGCACATCAAAAATCCTTCCACTGTCTACATGTTGTAAACACCTTAAAGAGAATTTACATACTGAAACTTGTTCTATGAAATTTACGTGTTTATGGGTTTTATGGTGCCTTATTCTCTCTCTACATGTGTCTATATATCCTGTCAGATAGTGAGTGAAGTGACTGGTCTACATTTTACATCAGTACATCTTTATTTATTTCCACATTTTTTAAACATGGAACTAATTCTTCATAAAGGAGAGCATAAACACATCATCACTTGTGAAGTGTTTACTTTTTAATTTTTTAAACATGGAGCTTATCCTCTGTGAGAAAGAGCTCTGACACATCTTCTCCAGAGAGTTCGGCTTCTGGTGTAGATCTAAAACAAGGAGAAAGAAATACCATCAGAAACAAAATGGTGTTTAACATTCGCACTTTCTAAAAAGCAAACTGTTTTTCTCTGCTTCTGAAGAGCTACTTTTATGCACACCAGAACTCAAAGCTTGGTCTTCTTCCTCCATGGACTGTCATGCTACTAAATTCATTAAGAACATAAATATATAAAATAGACCACTACTTTACCTTCCTGACAGTTCTTGAGATCCTCCCCATTAGGCGATGTATCCAGTGTGTCTGCCCGGTCTTAGCTTCAGCCACACCAGATACAGTGGTCCTTACTGTTGTTGGCTTTGCAGATCCGGGGCCGTCTATGGAGGGACAGTAGAGGAACTGGGCCAGATCTTTCCTCTGAATAACCTTAACAAATGATAAAGCTCCTCCAAGCACCAGACCACCACTGATGAATGCTTGGTTCACATTCACATTTTTCCTGGCCTTAATTCTTCTGAGGAGCTCATCATACACAGCTTCAATGACTGAACTGTGGAACTTCTCAGGGAGGTCCATCCTATCCTCCACATGCACTCCAGTTGCACTGAACAAAAGTCCATGCACACATTCAGCTGCAGAGGTAAAATGGCCACTCCATGGTTCTGTCACCTGTGACCCAGCAATACCTGTACAGAATTCCTTTTGCACCTTCAGGAAAACTGTACGAAGACAGTGGCGTACTGCACAAAGTGAGACAGTAGGAACCCCAAAGTGTGTTGTGCTCGTTTGGGGTTCTGAGCCATATGAGGTTCTTTCATTGGTGGAAGCCGTTGATAATTTTACCTCGATCTTCTGTAACTCAGCATTACAAACACCAGTGTAAACAGAATAGTTCCAAGTCAAAAAAGCCGAAAAATCGAACGCCGTAAATCGGCGGGGCTACATAATGAAAATACACAGTGTCAATACCGGAGGCTAAAAGGCAACAAACATAGCTCAGCTCACGATAACCACATGTTTGGGCTAATGTTAGCTAGCTAGTTAGCTAGCTAGCTAATATTAGATATGAAATGCCTAAACCCTACCGTTAGTTAACAAGCTAGCTAGCATTAGCATAGTGAACTAAATACCCAAACTGACGACCTCTGTGGTTGCTGCTAAACACAAAGTCCGGGAATTGTTTTCTCCTACCACTGATAGCTAGCTAGGCAGGACAGTTAGCTCATTCAAATAAAGGCTACTCGGCTCTGGACCTCGATATTCTCTCCGTAGTTACAACTGCTACACTTTCCCCAAAACCGACGGCGCACAATTTCAATCATTTCTAATCTCCCGGTTTCATGAGGATGGTAGGGAAAACTTACCCGATATTCTGCCATGACGCGATCAAAGTCGTTATAACAGAAAACTGCGCTGTGCACTAAAATATATATACTCGCCATGTGGCGTCATAATAGACTTGGTTACCCCAACAACAGCCATTATGAAGTAGGCAGCAGGGAGTGCTGTGAAACTGTATTAATATTCATAAAACCGCCAATCATGATATTAACACATTATTCACAATAATTAACAAGACAGAAGGAACATTCTTGATTAATGTCGTCTTGAAAGCCTTGTACAGACTATGTCATATGGTTAAAAAGCTATAATAACAAACCAGACTGCGGTACATGTCAGATATAATAACAATAATTTAAACAGGAGTACATAAAATTCTTAAGAAGTAATATGGGCTAACCCATATAATTAGTATCATAATGGGTAATGTTTGTCCATGACACATGAATTGGAATAATACCATTAATTGATAATAAATTACTTCTAATTAATTATTGACAGAAAAGTAATCCACATAGCTGTTCTATAGCTGATCTTATATTCTGGTCAGTTCTCATTTGGTTGCCATCATTGCATTTCTAGTCCAATCTCATTTGTTCTCTGTGTTTGGTTACTCTTGCTGCATGTTGCTTTCCTTGTTTAGTTCTGTATCTTCGTGCTCAATATTGTTTGTTTTTATGCTCACCGTTATGTTTTATTATTGTTGTTCTGTTAGTCTTTCTCTAATGTTTTATTCCCTCGTTGCCTATTTCTCGCCATCACCCTGTTATCATCTTATTTTTCTGTTAGTCTGTTTGTTCTTCATTCTATTCTTTATTGTTAGTCTGTGTTGATTATTATTAAATGTATTATTTGTTTATTCTAGTCAATCAGTTTGGTTTGTTATGGCGTCATCACTTCGCACGTGTGTATGCTCTCCACCCCCTCCCGCGTTACACCTTGATGACTCGCCGAAAAAGCCCCCTCACAGGAGACATGTTCATCGACCTCTTCAACAGATTCCCTGTGAGAGAAAACACACACACCACTTTCACAAACAGCCTCACATACAAAGGGGTACCACACACAGACATATAAATTCAGCACATACTCAAAACATGCAAAAACACACATTTGTTCATATTTGGTACCTACAGAATTGAATCTATTCTGGTCTTATTGTTGAGTTACTGTAATATAATAACATTCATGTTCTCCACCTGCATCTGCTGGTGATGGCGCTTTTAGAATAATGTTACACAACAGGGTTAATGCTCTACATAACAGTAGTGTAGTGGGTTAGCCACCTTAGCCAGTGCTGAACAGTGCTGTTGAAATGTGAGTTCTCACTAATGCCTTTATACTAAAGAATATGTGTGGTTTATGCAGTAAAAAGGTTCATTGGTGAAAAAAGTACTAATCCCTTTCCCTTTTGATTTCATTGCGTGGGACAGCTAGTCTATTTAATGTTTTCAGGGGAGAGTTTTACTAAAGCTTGGAGTGTGAGGGAAAACGAGAAAATAATTAGATAGTATGCCTAATCACTAGTGGACTATAGTAGAAACACATTATCCTGAGTACACAGGAGAACCTAGCCTTCATAATCATTATAAATAGTTGTGCAGATGAAAACGAACTCACCTTACCTACAAGGCAGTAGTTAAGAGGTAGGGGGCTCTACAAGAAGAAAATCTGACATTCTTCCATCAGTGCTTATAAATGGAATGTAATACATTTTCAGTGCAAAAATACACCTGCCTGTAAATATTTTACAAAACCTCTCTAGCTTTGTCTGATCATAATTAAAATATACTGTATTTGGAAACAAAGGTAAGACAACAGTGGTAAAACATTCAGTGATTAGAAGTTCATCATAATGAATTGCTGGCTGATAACATTACCCAAAAAGTTGGGTGTTTTGTTTTTTAAATAAACATCCTGCTGTGACACAGCTCACAGGTGATGGTACTAATCCTCCCCAGAAAGCAAGACTTAGAGAATGTATGTGTCCAAGTTGAAACCTAAGAGATGATTGCCCCTTTTCTATATTTATTTCTACTCCATAAAAAAAAAATCTGTTTTACACAGACCAAGGTGTCATGTTCCCTTCAATAGTTGTTACAAAGGCACTTTTGATCATTTTAAGAAAGAAATGTTGATATGGAAATATGTAAATACTGTTTGCATTAGTGATAAAAGTGGGATTGATTATTTTATCACCTAATCAGTGTGTGTGTGTGTTTGTAAAAGCTGATATCTATCTGTAAAGCATCCTTGAGTCTGAGAAATATATATAAATGTAAATATTATTATGTAACTAATAAGAAGAAGAGGAAGAGGGAGGAGGAGGAGGAGGAGGAGGAGGAGGAAGAGTCTACTCTGATGTGCAGGATCCCCTCCAGTAGAACTTCATGTAGGAGACGTTCTACTGTACAATGTACAATCAGTGTAGATGGACCACACACAGGTGATGTATTTTCTGTTTATTAAGTTACTTAAAACAATAGGAACGGTTCATATTACTGGTCAGTAAATGCATTTATTATTCAAAACAGTGAGTTTCACTATATTTTGATTGTCTTAATACTGAAGTATACAGTTCAAACTAATGAAAATACAAAACAGCAGATTATAATAAATACTCACCTTTTACTGGAGCCAAAGTCATGTCGGTGTCTGTGTTCTTTCCTAAAACGACAGCAGACTTATAAGCAACCAAAAATCACACAGATAGAAACATAAAGAAAATAAAATCTTGCTATTTGATTTACACATGAGGTTACCTGAGAGTATCCTGAACATGACTGTGCTCAGGCAGGTTAAAGTCTTACCTTCTACGGTGACCCTAAAGGTGAATACAATCTCCTTATTCCTGATGTCCCATATGATGTAAACGCCACTGTCAGACTCTTTCAGCTGCAGACTGGAACTGAATGACACTCTCTGTTCATACTCAGAGACACACTGACCTGACTGCGTTTGGACTGGGGTCACTAGTCCTGTTAATAAACATCTCAACTGGCACTGAGATGGGAACAACCAGGATAAGAGATTCTCCAGGGTTAAGCTGCCTGGAAACCTCAGGAGCAGCAAGGACACACACACACAGATAACCACCACATGGACTTACCTTGTTTTTTATTCTCCAGTTGCAAATATTTAGTAAGGAAAATAAAGGAGGACACTTACCCTCTATCCGTAGACACACAGCACAGATCCCTACACCATCAGCATATAATTTAACATCATTTTTCCATCAATGACTGATCAGGTGAAATAAGTCAGCATGAAAATAACAAAACGCCCAGGTCTGACTGGCAAGTCTGTGTTAACACTAGCTAGTTAGCAAACACTAGCTAGCTAGCAAAGTATTGACCAGAACATTTCCTGCTTGTATATTAATCCAACGAGTCAGGTTTTTCTAAATTTGTTTTTAAAGATTTGCTTCGCTTGGTATGTAGTGTATCTCAAGGAAATCAAAGCAATTTTGTTCATTTGTACTGGAATAAAAACCCTTTTATGCTGAACGACGTTAACTCGCTGTTAATGGAACTGTACTGTTAGCAGATAGCTAAGTTACACAGCATTAAATAGTAAATCTACTAGTCTTTGTGGCCTTCACAAATACTTGATGAAGTTGTCGATGCTTTGTCTGTCATCTTTGGACTGAAGAATCTACATGTCATCAGCAGACAGCTTTATAAATCACAGAGACAACACATTACTGTGGTGACCCGCTTCAGGTAAGCGGTGTAACGGAATTAAACGTGAATGACAGACGGAGAAGTTCGCACGGTATACACACACGACTGCAGCCCTGAGAAGCGGCAGCTTTGGAGACTTTATTTTCATTCATCTTAGGGCCAAGTCACTTTATTCCATTTTTTAAGTAAGTGAGAAGTCAACAAATTTACAACTGGACTCCCCCCAAATTAATATACAGTACTCGATGTCAGTGGGTGAATACAATACACAGCGCCTCCATTTTGGAGGTAACTCAAACTCCTTTTACAAGTATCCCAGTAGTGCACCGTGATGATAAAGACTTAATATTCATACATGCACCGTACACGTCGCTATATATGTCTGAGAACAGAGTTCAAAGTAAGCTAAATATCAAGCATACAGTTTCAAATAAAACGATAAAGGATTCTGGTACTTAATTTTCAAATAACGGTTAGAAATTCCAGATACCACACAATATAAGCATATATAAACCTGACATATTATAGATAATTTACACAGTAGCAGTTTCTACTTGAAACGTGTTACAAAGGGACCCTGTTGTTGTTCTTCATTCGCCACTATTCCGATATGCCTCTGCCTATAATTCCTGGTATTTGCACTGACTGGGTCTATGAAAGCAGGGAGCAGGCGTATGTGTCTGTCAAGGCTGTTGTGCGTTTGGAAGCGGTCTCAATGTCCAGTCTCTGCTCATCCCAGGAACTGCTACCATTACCAGCACATCAAAAATCCTTCCACTGTCTACATGTTGTAAACACCTTAAAGAGAATTTACATACTGAAACTTGTTCTATGAAATTTACGTGTTTATGGGTTTTATGGTGCCTTATTCTCTCTCTACATGTGTCTATATATCCTGTCAGATAGTGAGTGAAGTGACTGGTCTACATTTTACATCAGTACATCTTTATTTATTTCCACATTTTTTAAACGTGGAACTAATTCTTCATAAAGGAGAGCATAAACACATCATCACTTGTGAAGTGTTTACTTTTTAATTTTTTAAACATGGAGCTTATCCTCTGTGAGAAAGAGCTCTGACACATCTTCTCCAGAGAGTTCGGCTTCTGGTGTAGATCTAAAACAAGGAGAAAGAAATACCATCAGAAACAAAATGGTGTTTAACATTCGCACTTTCTAAAAAGCAAACTGTTTTTCTCTGCTTCTGAAGAGCTACTTTTATGCACACCAGAACTCAAAGCTTGGTCTTCTTCCTCCATGGACTGTCATGCTACTAAATTCATTAAGAACATAAATATATAAAATAGACCACTACTTTACCTTCCTGACAGTTCTTGAGATCCTCCCCATTAGGCGATGTATCCAGTGTGTCTGCCCGGTCTTAGCTTCAGCCACACCAGATACAGTGGTCCTTACTGTTGTTGGCTTTGCAGATCCGGGGCCGTCTATGGAGGGACAGTAGAGGAACTGGGCCAGATCTTTCCTCTGAATAACCTTAACAAATGATAAAGCTCCTCCAAGCACCAGACCACCACTGATGAATGCTTGGTTCACATTCACATTTTTCCTGGCCTTAATTCTTCTGAGGAGCTCATCATACACAGCTTCAATGACTGAACTGTGGAACTTCTCAGGGAGGTCCATCCTATCCTCCACATGCACTCCAGTTGCACTGAACAAAAGTCCATGCACACATTCAGCTGCAGAGGTAAAATGGCCACTCCATGGTTCTGTCACCTGTGACCCAGCAATACCTGTACAGAATTCCTTTTGCACCTTCAGGAAAACTGTACGAAGACAGTGGCGTACTGCACAAAGTGAGACAGTAGGAACCCCAAAGTGTGTTGTGCTCGTTTGGGGTTCTGAGCCATATGAGGTTCTTTCATTGGTGGAAGCCGTTGATAATTTTACCTCGATCTTCTGTAACTCAGCATTACAAACACCAGTGTAAACAGAATAGTTCCAAGTCAAAAAAGCCGAAAAATCGAACGCCGTAAATCGGCGGGGCTACATAATGAAAATACACAGTGTCAATACCGGAGGCTAAAAGGCAACAAACATAGCTCAGCTCACGATAACCACATGTTTGGGCTAATGTTAGCTAGCTAGTTAGCTAGCTAGCTAATATTAGATATGAAATGCCTAAACCCTACCGTTAGTTAACAAGCTAGCTAGCATTAGCATAGTGAACTAAATACCCAAACTGACGACCTCTGTGGTTGCTGCTAAACACAAAGTCCGGGAATTGTTTTCTCCTACCACTGATAGCTAGCTAGGCAGGACAGTTAGCTCATTCAAATAAAGGCTACTCGGCTCTGGACCTCGATATTCTCTCCGTAGTTACAACTGCTACACTTTCCCCAAAACCGACGGCGCACAATTTCAATCATTTCTAATCTCCCGGTTTCATGAGGATGGTAGGGAAAACTTACCCGATATTCTGCCATGACGCGATCAAAGTCGTTATAACAGAAAACTGCGCTGTGCACTAAAATATATATACTCGCCATGTGGCGTCATAATAGACTTGGTTACCCCAACAACAGCCATTATGAAGTAGGCAGCAGGGAGTGCTGTGAAACTGTATTAATATTCATAAAACCGCCAATCATGATATTAACACATTATTCACAATAATTAACAAGACAGAAGGAACATTCTTGATTAATGTCGTCTTGAAAGCCTTGTACAGACTATGTCATATGGTTAAAAAGCTATAATAACAAACCAGACTGCGGTACATGTCAGATATAATAACAATAATTTAAACAGGAGTACATAAAATTCTTAAGAAGTAATATGGGCTAACCCATATAATTAGTATCATAATGGGTAATGTTTGTCCATGACACATGAATTGGAATAATACCATTAATTGATAATAAATTACTTCTAATTAATTATTGACAGAAAAGTAATCCACATAGCTGTTCTATAGCTGATCTTATATTCTGGTCAGTTCTCATTTGGTTGCCATCATTGCATTTCTAGTCCAATCTCATTTGTTCTCTGTGTTTGGTTACTCTTGCTGCATGTTGCTTTCCTTGTTTAGTTCTGTATCTTCGTGCTCAATATTGTTTGTTTTTATGCTCACCGTTATGTTTTATTATTGTTGTTCTGTTAGTCTTTCTCTAATGTTTTATTCCCTCGTTGCCTATTTCTCGCCATCACCCTGTTATCATCTTATTTTTCTGTTAGTCTGTTTGTTCTTCATTCTATTCTTTATTGTTAGTCTGTGTTGATTATTATTAAATGTATTATTTGTTTATTCTAGTCAATCAGTTTGGTTTGTTATGGCGTCATCACTTCGCACGTGTGTATGCTCTCCACCCCCTCCCGCGTTACACCTTGATGACTCGCCGAAAAAGCCCCCTCACAGGAGACATGTTCATCGACCTCTTCAACAGATTCCCTGTGAGAGAAAACACACACACCACTTTCACAAACAGCCTCACATACAAAGGGGTACCACACACAGACATATAAATTCAGCACATACTCAAAACATGCAAAAACACACATTTGTTCATATTTGGTACCTACAGAATTGAATCTATTCTGGTCTTATTGTTGAGTTACTGTAATATAATAACATTCATGTTCTCCACCTGCATCTGCTGGTGATGGCGCTTTTAGAATAATGTTACACAACAGGGTTAATGCTCTACATAACAGTAGTGTAGTGGGTTAGCCACCTTAGCCAGTGCTGAACAGTGCTGTTGAAATGTGAGTTCTCACTAATGCCTTTATACTAAAGAATATGTGTGGTTTATGCAGTAAAAAGGTTCATTGGTGAAAAAAGTACTAATCCCTTTCCCTTTTGATTTCATTGCGTGGGACAGCTAGTCTATTTAATGTTTTCAGGGGAGAGTTTTACTAAAGCTTGGAGTGTGAGGGAAAACGAGAAAATAATTAGATAGTATGCCTAATCACTAGTGGACTATAGCAGAAACACATTATCCTGAGTACACAGGAGAACCTAGCCTTCATAATCATTATAAATAGTTGTGCAGATGAAAACGAACTCACCTTACCTACAAGGCAGTAGTTAAGAGGTAGGGGGCTCTACAAGAAGAAAATCTGACATTCTTCCATCAGTGCTTATAAATGGAATGTAATACATTTTCAGTGCAAAAATACACCTGCCTGTAAATATTTTACAAAACCTCTCTAGCTTTGTCTGATCATAATTAAAATATACTGTATTTGGAAACAAAGGTAAGACAACAGTGGTAAAACATTCAGTGATTAGAAGTTCATCATAATGAATTGCTGGCTGATAACATTACCCAAAAAGTTGGGTGTTTTGTTTTTTAAATAAACATCCTGCTGTGACACAGCTCACAGGTGATGGTACTAATCCTCCCCAGAAAGCAAGACTTAGAGAATGTATGTGTCCAAGTTGAAACCTAAGAGATGATTGCCCCTTTTCTATATTTATTTCTACTCCATAAAAAAAAAATCTGTTTTACACAGACCAAGGTGTCATGTTCCCTTCAATAGTTGTTACAAAGGCACTTTTGATCATTTTAAGAAAGAAATGTTGATATGGAAATATGTAAATACTGTTTGCATTAGTGATAAAAGTGGGATTGATTATTTTATCACCTAATCAGTGTGTGTGTGTGTTTGTAAAAGCTGATATCTATCTGTAAAGCATCCTTGAGTCTGAGAAATATATATAAATGTAAATATTATTATGTAACTAATAAGAAGAAGAGGAAGAGGGAGGAGGAGGAGGAGGAGGAGGAGGAGGAGGAGGAAGAGTCTACTCTGATGTGCAGGATCCCCTCCAGTAGAACTTCATGTAGGAGACGTTCTACTGTACAATGTACAATCAGTGTAGATGGACCACACACAGGTGATGTATTTTCTGTTTATTAAGTTACTTAAAACAATAGGAACGGTTCATATTACTGGTCAGTAAATGCATTTATTATTCAAAACAGTGAGTTTCACTATATTTTGATTGTCTTAATACTGAAGTATACAGTTCAAACTAATGAAAATACAAAACAGCAGATTATAATAAATACTCACCTTTTACTGGAGCCAAAGTCATGTCGGTGTCTGTGTTCTTTCCTAAAACGACAGCAGACTTATAAGCAACCAAAAATCACACAGATAGAAACATAAAGAAAATAAAATCTTGCTATTTGATTTACACATGAGGTTACCTGAGAGTATCCTGAACATGACTGTGCTCAGGCAGGTTAAAGTCTTACCTTCTACGGTGACCCTAAAGGTGAATACAATCTCCTTATTCCTGATGTCCCATATGATGTAAACGCCACTGTCAGACTCTTTCAGCTGCAGACTGGAACTGAATGACACTCTCTGTTCATACTCAGAGACACACTGACCTGACTGCGTTTGGACTGGGGTCACTAGTCCTGTTAATAAACATCTCAACTGGCACTGAGATGGGAACAACCAGGATAAGAGATTCTCCAGGGTTAAGCTGCCTGGAAACCTCAGGAGCAGCAAGGACACACACACACAGATAACCACCACATGGACTTACCTTGTTTTTTATTCTCCAGTTGCAAATATTTAGTAAGGAAAATAAAGGAGGACACTTACCCTCTATCCGTAGACACACAGCACAGATCCCTACACCATCAGCATATAATTTAACATCATTTTTCCATCAATGACTGATCAGGTGAAATAAGTCAGCATGAAAATAACAAAACGCCCAGGTCTGACTGGCAAGTCTGTGTTAACACTAGCTAGTTAGCAAACACTAGCTAGCTAGCAAAGTATTGACCAGAACATTTCCTGCTTGTATATTAATCCAACGAGTCAGGTTTTTCTAAATTTGTTTTTAAAGATTTGCTTCGCTTGGTATGTAGTGTATCTCAAGGAAATCAAAGCAATTTTGTTCATTTGTACTGGAATAAAAACCCTTTTATGCTGAACGACGTTAACTCGCTGTTAATGGAACTGTACTGTTAGCAGATAGCTAAGTTACACAGCATTAAATAGTAAATCTACTAGTCTTTGTGGCCTTCACAAATACTTGATGAAGTTGTCGATGCTTTGTCTGTCATCTTTGGACTGAAGAATCTACATGTCATCAGCAGACAGCTTTATAAATCACAGAGACAACACATTACTGTGGTGACCCGCTTCAGGTAAGCGGTGTAACGGAATTAAACGTGAATGACAGACGGAGAAGTTCGCACGGTATACACACACGACTGCAGCCCTGAGAAGCGGCAGCTTTGGAGACTTTATTTTCATTCATCTTAGGGCCAAGTCACTTTATTCCATTTTTTAAGTAAGTGAGAAGTCAACAAATTTACAACTGGACTCCCCCCAAATTAATATACAGTACTCGATGTCAGTGGGTGAATACAATACACAGCGCCTCCATTTTGGAGGTAACTCAAACTCCTTTTACAAGTATCCCAGTAGTGCACCGTGATGATAAAGACTTAATATTCATACATGCACCGTACACGTCGCTATATATGTCTGAGAACAGAGTTCAAAGTAAGCTAAATATCAAGCATACAGTTTCAAATAAAACGATAAAGGATTCTGGTACTTAATTTTCAAATAACGGTTAGAAATTCCAGATACCACACAATATAAGCATATATAAACCTGACATATTATAGATAATTTACACAGTAGCAGTTTCTACTTGAAACGTGTTACAAAGGGACCCTGTTGTTGTTCTTCATTCGCCACTATTCCGATATGCCTCTGCCTATAATTCCTGGTATTTGCACTGACTGGGTCTATGAAAGCAGGGAGCAGGCGTATGTGTCTGTCAAGGCTGTTGTGCGTTTGGAAGCGGTCTCAATGTCCAGTCTCTGCTCATCCCAGGAACTGCTACCATTACCAGCACATCAAAAATCCTTCCACTGTCTACATGTTGTAAACACCTTAAAGAGAATTTACATACTGAAACTTGTTCTATGAAATTTACGTGTTTATGGGTTTTATGGTGCCTTATTCTCTCTCTACATGTGTCTATATATCCTGTCAGATAGTGAGTGAAGTGACTGGTCTACATTTTACATCAGTACATCTTTATTTATTTCCACATTTTTTAAACATGGAACTAATTCTTCATAAAGGAGAGCATAAACACATCATCACTTGTGAAGTGTTTACTTTTTATTTTTTTAAACATGGAGCTTATCCTCTGTGAGAAAGAGCTCTGACACATCTTCTCCAGAGAGTTCGGCTTCTGGTGTAGATCTAAAACAAGGAGAAAGAAATACCATCAGAAACAAAATGGTGTTTAACATTCGCACTTTCTAAAAAGCAAACTGTTTTTCTCTGCTTCTGAAGAGCTACTTTTATGCACACCAGAACTCAAAGCTTGGTCTTCTTCCTCCATGGACTGTCATGCTACTAAATTCATTAAGAACATAAATATATAAAATAGACCACTACTTTACCTTCCTGACAGTTCTTGAGATCCTCCCCATTAGGCGATGTATCCAGTGTGTCTGCCCGGTCTTAGCTTCAGCCACACCAGATACAGTGGTCCTTACTGTTGTTGGCTTTGCAGATCCGGGGCCGTCTATGGAGGGACAGTAGAGGAACTGGGCCAGATCTTTCCTCTGAATAACCTTAACAAATGATAAAGCTCCTCCAAGCACCAGACCACCACTGATGAATGCTTGGTTCACATTCACATTTTTCCTGGCCTTAATTCTTCTGAGGAGCTCATCATACACAGCTTCAATGACTGAACTGTGGAACTTCTCAGGGAGGTCCATCCTATCCTCCACATGCACTCCAGTTGCACTGAACAAAAGTCCATGCACACATTCAGCTGCAGAGGTAAAATGGCCACTCCATGGTTCTGTCACCTGTGACCCAGCAATACCTGTACAGAATTCCTTTTGCACCTTCAGGAAAACTGTACGAAGACAGTGGCGTACTGCACAAAGTGAGACAGTAGGAACCCCAAAGTGTGTTGTGCTCGTTTGGGGTTCTGAGCCATATGAGGTTCTTTCATTGGTGGAAGCCGTTGATAATTTTACCTCGATCTTCTGTAACTCAGCATTACAAACACCAGTGTAAACAGAATAGTTCCAAGTCAAAAAAGCCGAAAAATCGAACGCCGTAAATCGGCGGGGCTACATAATGAAAATACACAGTGTCAATACCGGAGGCTAAAAGGCAACAAACATAGCTCAGCTCACGATAACCACATGTTTGGGCTAATGTTAGCTAGCTAGTTAGCTAGCTAGCTAATATTAGATATGAAATGCCTAAACCCTACCGTTAGTTAACAAGCTAGCTAGCATTAGCATAGTGAACTAAATACCCAAACTGACGACCTCTGTGGTTGCTGCTAAACACAAAGTCCGGGAATTGTTTTCTCCTACCACTGATAGCTAGCTAGGCAGGACAGTTAGCTCATTCAAATAAAGGCTACTCGGCTCTGGACCTCGATATTCTCTCCGTAGTTACAACTGCTACACTTTCCCCAAAACCGACGGCGCACAATTTCAATCATTTCTAATCTCCCGGTTTCATGAGGATGGTAGGGAAAACTTACCCGATATTCTGCCATGACGCGATCAAAGTCGTTATAACAGAAAACTGCGCTGTGCACTAAAATATATATACTCGCCATGTGGCGTCATAATAGACTTGGTTACCCCAACAACAGCCATTATGAAGTAGGCAGCAGGGAGTGCTGTGAAACTGTATTAATATTCATAAAACCGCCAATCATGATATTAACACATTATTCACAATAATTAACAAGACAGAAGGAACATTCTTGATTAATGTCGTCTTGAAAGCCTTGTACAGACTATGTCATATGGTTAAAAAGCTATAATAACAAACCAGACTGCGGTACATGTCAGATATAATAACAATAATTTAAACAGGAGTACATAAAATTCTTAAGAAGTAATATGGGCTAACCCATATAATTAGTATCATAATGGGTAATGTTTGTCCATGACACATGAATTGGAATAATACCATTAATTGATAATAAATTACTTCTAATTAATTATTGACAGAAAAGTAATCCACATAGCTGTTCTATAGCTGATCTTATATTCTGGTCAGTTCTCATTTGGTTGCCATCATTGCATTTCTAGTCCAATCTCATTTGTTCTCTGTGTTTGGTTACTCTTGCTGCATGTTGCTTTCCTTGTTTAGTTCTGTATCTTCGTGCTCAATATTGTTTGTTTTTATGCTCACCGTTATGTTTTATTATTGTTGTTCTGTTAGTCTTTCTCTAATGTTTTATTCCCTCGTTGCCTATTTCTCGCCATCACCCTGTTATCATCTTATTTTTCTGTTAGTCTGTTTGTTCTTCATTCTATTCTTTATTGTTAGTCTGTGTTGATTATTATTAAATGTATTATTTGTTTATTCTAGTCAATCAGTTTGGTTTGTTATGGCGTCATCACTTCGCACGTGTGTATGCTCTCCACCCCCTCCCGCGTTACACCTTGATGACTCGCCGAAAAAGCCCCCTCACAGGAGACATGTTCATCGACCTCTTCAACAGATTCCCTGTGAGAGAAAACACACACACCACTTTCACAAACAGCCTCACATACAAAGGGGTACCACACACAGACATATAAATTCAGCACATACTCAAAACATGCAAAAACACACATTTGTTCATATTTGGTACCTACAGAATTGAATCTATTCTGGTCTTATTGTTGAGTTACTGTAATATAATAACATTCATGTTCTCCACCTGCATCTGCTGGTGATGGCGCTTTTAGAATAATGTTACACAACAGGGTTAATGCTCTACATAACAGTAGTGTAGTGGGTTAGCCACCTTAGCCAGTGCTGAACAGTGCTGTTGAAATGTGAGTTCTCACTAATGCCTTTATACTAAAGAATATGTGTGGTTTATGCAGTAAAAAGGTTCATTGGTGAAAAAAGTACTAATCCCTTTCCCTTTTGATTTCATTGCGTGGGACAGCTAGTCTATTTAATGTTTTCAGGGGAGAGTTTTACTAAAGCTTGGAGTGTGAGGGAAAACGAGAAAATAATTAGATAGTATGCCTAATCACTAGTGGACTATAGTAGAAACACATTATCCTGAGTACACAGGAGAACCTAGCCTTCATAATCATTATAAATAGTTGTGCAGATGAAAACGAACTCACCTTACCTACAAGGCAGTAGTTAAGAGGTAGGGGGCTCTACAAGAAGAAAATCTGACATTCTTCCATCAGTGCTTATAAATGGAATGTAATACATTTTCAGTGCAAAAATACACCTGCCTGTAAATATTTTACAAAACCTCTCTAGCTTTGTCTGATCATAATTAAAATATACTGTATTTGGAAACAAAGGTAAGACAACAGTGGTAAAACATTCAGTGATTAGAAGTTCATCATAATGAATTGCTGGCTGATAACATTACCCAAAAAGTTGGGTGTTTTGTTTTTTAAATAAACATCCTGCTGTGACACAGCTCACAGGTGATGGTACTAATCCTCCCCAGAAAGCAAGACTTAGAGAATGTATGTGTCCAAGTTGAAACCTAAGAGATGATTGCCCCTTTTCTATATTTATTTCTACTCCATAAAAAAAAAAATCTGTTTTACACAGACCAAGGTGTCATGTTCCCTTCAATAGTTGTTACAAAGGCACTTTTGATCATTTTAAGAAAGAAATGTTGATATGGAAATATGTAAATACTGTTTGCATTAGTGATAAAAGTGGGATTGATTATTTTATCACCTAATCAGTGTGTGTGTGTGTTTGTAAAAGCTGATATCTATCTGTAAAGCATCCTTGAGTCTGAGAAATATATATAAATGTAAATATTATTATGTAACTAATAAGAAGAAGAGGAAGAGGGAGGAGGAGGAGGAGGAGGAGGAGGAGGAGGAAGAGTCTACTCTGATGTGCAGGATCCCCTCCAGTAGAACTTCATGTAGGAGACGTTCTACTGTACAATGTACAATCAGTGTAGATGGACCACACACAGGTGATGTATTTTCTGTTTATTAAGTTACTTAAAACAATAGGAACGGTTCATATTACTGGTCAGTAAATGCATTTATTATTCAAAACAGTGAGTTTCACTATATTTTGATTGTCTTAATACTGAAGTATACAGTTCAAACTAATGAAAATACAAAACAGCAGATTATAATAAATACTCACCTTTTACTGGAGCCAAAGTCATGTCGGTGTCTGTGTTCTTTCCTAAAACGACAGCAGACTTATAAGCAACCAAAAATCACACAGATAGAAACATAAAGAAAATAAAATCTTGCTATTTGATTTACACATGAGGTTACCTGAGAGTATCCTGAACATGACTGTGCTCAGGCAGGTTAAAGTCTTACCTTCTACGGTGACCCTAAAGGTGAATACAATCTCCTTATTCCTGATGTCCCATATGATGTAAACGCCACTGTCAGACTCTTTCAGCTGCAGACTGGAACTGAATGACACTCTCTGTTCATACTCAGAGACACACTGACCTGACTGCGTTTGGACTGGGGTCACTAGTCCTGTTAATAAACATCTCAACTGGCACTGAGATGGGAACAACCAGGATAAGAGATTCTCCAGGGTTAAGCTGCCTGGAAACCTCAGGAGCAGCAAGGACACACACACACAGATAACCACCACATGGACTTACCTTGTTTTTTATTCTCCAGTTGCAAATATTTAGTAAGGAAAATAAAGGAGGACACTTACCCTCTATCCGTAGACACACAGCACAGATCCCTACACCATCAGCATATAATTTAACATCATTTTTCCATCAATGACTGATCAGGTGAAATAAGTCAGCATGAAAATAACAAAACGCCCAGGTCTGACTGGCAAGTCTGTGTTAACACTAGCTAGTTAGCAAACACTAGCTAGCTAGCAAAGTATTGACCAGAACATTTCCTGCTTGTATATTAATCCAACGAGTCAGGTTTTTCTAAATTTGTTTTTAAAGATTTGCTTCGCTTGGTATGTAGTGTATCTCAAGGAAATCAAAGCAATTTTGTTCATTTGTACTGGAATAAAAACCCTTTTATGCTGAACGACGTTAACTCGCTGTTAATGGAACTGTACTGTTAGCAGATAGCTAAGTTACACAGCATTAAATAGTAAATCTACTAGTCTTTGTGGCCTTCACAAATACTTGATGAAGTTGTCGATGCTTTGTCTGTCATCTTTGGACTGAAGAATCTACATGTCATCAGCAGACAGCTTTATAAATCACAGAGACAACACATTACTGTGGTGACCCGCTTCAGGTAAGCGGTGTAACGGAATTAAACGTGAATGACAGACGGAGAAGTTCGCACGGTATACACACACGACTGCAGCCCTGAGAAGCGGCAGCTTTGGAGACTTTATTTTCATTCATCTTAGGGCCAAGTCACTTTATTCCATTTTTTAAGTAAGTGAGAAGTCAACAAATTTACAACTGGACTCCCCCCAAATTAATATACAGTACTCGATGTCAGTGGGTGAATACAATACACAGCGCCTCCATTTTGGAGGTAACTCAAACTCCTTTTACAAGTATCCCAGTAGTGCACCGTGATGATAAAGACTTAATATTCATACATGCACCGTACACGTCGCTATATATGTCTGAGAACAGAGTTCAAAGTAAGCTAAATATCAAGCATACAGTTTCAAATAAAACGATAAAGGATTCTGGTACTTAATTTTCAAATAACGGTTAGAAATTCCAGATACCACACAATATAAGCATATATAAACCTGACATATTATAGATAATTTACACAGTAGCAGTTTCTACTTGAAACGTGTTACAAAGGGACCCTGTTGTTGTTCTTCATTCGCCACTATTCCGATATGCCTCTGCCTATAATTCCTGGTATTTGCACTGACTGGGTCTATGAAAGCAGGGAGCAGGCGTATGTGTCTGTCAAGGCTGTTGTGCGTTTGGAAGCGGTCTCAATGTCCAGTCTCTGCTCATCCCAGGAACTGCTACCATTACCAGCACATCAAAAATCCTTCCACTGTCTACATGTTGTAAACACCTTAAAGAGAATTTACATACTGAAACTTGTTCTATGAAATTTACGTGTTTATGGGTTTTATGGTGCCTTATTCTCTCTCTACATGTGTCTATATATCCTGTCAGATAGTGAGTGAAGTGACTGGTCTACATTTTACATCAGTACATCTTTATTTATTTCCACATTTTTTAAACATGGAACTAATTCTTCATAAAGGAGAGCATAAACACATCATCACTTGTGAAGTGTTTACTTTTTATTTTTTTAAACATGGAGCTTATCCTCTGTGAGAAAGAGCTCTGACACATCTTCTCCAGAGAGTTCGGCTTCTGGTGTAGATCTAAAACAAGGAGAAAGAAATACCATCAGAAACAAAATGGTGTTTAACATTCGCACTTTCTAAAAAGCAAACTGTTTTTCTCTGCTTCTGAAGAGCTACTTTTATGCACACCAGAACTCAAAGCTTGGTCTTCTTCCTCCATGGACTGTCATGCTACTAAATTCATTAAGAACATAAATATATAAAATAGACCACTACTTTACCTTCCTGACAGTTCTTGAGATCCTCCCCATTAGGCGATGTATCCAGTGTGTCTGCCCGGTCTTAGCTTCAGCCACACCAGATACAGTGGTCCTTACTGTTGTTGGCTTTGCAGATCCGGGGCCGTCTATGGAGGGACAGTAGAGGAACTGGGCCAGATCTTTCCTCTGAATAACCTTAACAAATGATAAAGCTCCTCCAAGCACCAGACCACCACTGATGAATGCTTGGTTCACATTCACATTTTTCCTGGCCTTAATTCTTCTGAGGAGCTCATCATACACAGCTTCAATGACTGAACTGTGGAACTTCTCAGGGAGGTCCATCCTATCCTCCACATGCACTCCAGTTGCACTGAACAAAAGTCCATGCACACATTCAGCTGCAGAGGTAAAATGGCCACTCCATGGTTCTGTCACCTGTGACCCAGCAATACCTGTACAGAATTCCTTTTGCACCTTCAGGAAAACTGTACGAAGACAGTGGCGTACTGCACAAAGTGAGACAGTAGGAACCCCAAAGTGTGTTGTGCTCGTTTGGGGTTCTGAGCCATATGAGGTTCTTTCATTGGTGGAAGCCGTTGATAATTTTACCTCGATCTTCTGTAACTCAGCATTACAAACACCAGTGTAAACAGAATAGTTCCAAGTCAAAAAAGCCGAAAAATCGAACGCCGTAAATCGGCGGGGCTACATAATGAAAATACACAGTGTCAATACCGGAGGCTAAAAGGCAACAAACATAGCTCAGCTCACGATAACCACATGTTTGGGCTAATGTTAGCTAGCTAGTTAGCTAGCTAGCTAATATTAGATATGAAATGCCTAAACCCTACCGTTAGTTAACAAGCTAGCTAGCATTAGCATAGTGAACTAAATACCCAAACTGACGACCTCTGTGGTTGCTGCTAAACACAAAGTCCGGGAATTGTTTTCTCCTACCACTGATAGCTAGCTAGGCAGGACAGTTAGCTCATTCAAATAAAGGCTACTCGGCTCTGGACCTCGATATTCTCTCCGTAGTTACAACTGCTACACTTTCCCCAAAACCGACGGCGCACAATTTCAATCATTTCTAATCTCCCGGTTTCATGAGGATGGTAGGGAAAACTTACCCGATATTCTGCCATGACGCGATCAAAGTCGTTATAACAGAAAACTGCGCTGTGCACTAAAATATATATACTCGCCATGTGGCGTCATAATAGACTTGGTTACCCCAACAACAGCCATTATGAAGTAGGCAGCAGGGAGTGCTGTGAAACTGTATTAATATTCATAAAACCGCCAATCATGATATTAACACATTATTCACAATAATTAACAAGACAGAAGGAACATTCTTGATTAATGTCGTCTTGAAAGCCTTGTACAGACTATGTCATATGGTTAAAAAGCTATAATAACAAACCAGACTGCGGTACATGTCAGATATAATAACAATAATTTAAACAGGAGTACATAAAATTCTTAAGAAGTAATATGGGCTAACCCATATAATTAGTATCATAATGGGTAATGTTTGTCCATGACACATGAATTGGAATAATACCATTAATTGATAATAAATTACTTCTAATTAATTATTGACAGAAAAGTAATCCACATAGCTGTTCTATAGCTGATCTTATATTCTGGTCAGTTCTCATTTGGTTGCCATCATTGCATTTCTAGTCCAATCTCATTTGTTCTCTGTGTTTGGTTACTCTTGCTGCATGTTGCTTTCCTTGTTTAGTTCTGTATCTTCGTGCTCAATATTGTTTGTTTTTATGCTCACCGTTATGTTTTATTATTGTTGTTCTGTTAGTCTTTCTCTAATGTTTTATTCCCTCGTTGCCTATTTCTCGCCATCACCCTGTTATCATCTTATTTTTCTGTTAGTCTGTTTGTTCTTCATTCTATTCTTTATTGTTAGTCTGTGTTGATTATTATTAAATGTATTATTTGTTTATTCTAGTCAATCAGTTTGGTTTGTTATGGCGTCATCACTTCGCACGTGTGTATGCTCTCCACCCCCTCCCGCGTTACACCTTGATGACTCGCCGAAAAAGCCCCCTCACAGGAGACATGTTCATCGACCTCTTCAACAGATTCCCTGTGAGAGAAAACACACACACCACTTTCACAAACAGCCTCACATACAAAGGGGTACCACACACAGACATATAAATTCAGCACATACTCAAAACATGCAAAAACACACATTTGTTCATATTTGGTACCTACAGAATTGAATCTATTCTGGTCTTATTGTTGAGTTACTGTAATATAATAACATTCATGTTCTCCACCTGCATCTGCTGGTGATGGCGCTTTTAGAATAATGTTACACAACAGGGTTAATGCTCTACATAACAGTAGTGTAGTGGGTTAGCCACCTTAGCCAGTGCTGAACAGTGCTGTTGAAATGTGAGTTCTCACTAATGCCTTTATACTAAAGAATATGTGTGGTTTATGCAGTAAAAAGGTTCATTGGTGAAAAAAGTACTAATCCCTTTCCCTTTTGATTTCATTGCGTGGGACAGCTAGTCTATTTAATGTTTTCAGGGGAGAGTTTTACTAAAGCTTGGAGTGTGAGGGAAAACGAGAAAATAATTAGATAGTATGCCTAATCACTAGTGGACTATAGTAGAAACACATTATCCTGAGTACACAGGAGAACCTAGCCTTCATAATCATTATAAATAGTTGTGCAGATGAAAACGAACTCACCTTACCTACAAGGCAGTAGTTAAGAGGTAGGGGGCTCTACAAGAAGAAAATCTGACATTCTTCCATCAGTGCTTATAAATGGAATGTAATACATTTTCAGTGCAAAAATACACCTGCCTGTAAATATTTTACAAAACCTCTCTAGCTTTGTCTGATCATAATTAAAATATACTGTATTTGGAAACAAAGGTAAGACAACAGTGGTAAAACATTCAGTGATTAGAAGTTCATCATAATGAATTGCTGGCTGATAACATTACCCAAAAAGTTGGGTGTTTTGTTTTTTAAATAAACATCCTGCTGTGACACAGCTCACAGGTGATGGTACTAATCCTCCCCAGAAAGCAAGACTTAGAGAATGTATGTGTCCAAGTTGAAACCTAAGAGATGATTGCCCCTTTTCTATATTTATTTCTACTCCATAAAAAAAAAATCTGTTTTACACAGACCAAGGTGTCATGTTCCCTTCAATAGTTGTTACAAAGGCACTTTTGATCATTTTAAGAAAGAAATGTTGATATGGAAATATGTAAATACTGTTTGCATTAGTGATAAAAGTGGGATTGATTATTTTATCACCTAATCAGTGTGTGTGTGTGTTTGTAAAAGCTGATATCTATCTGTAAAGCATCCTTGAGTCTGAGAAATATATATAAATGTAAATATTATTATGTAACTAATAAGAAGAAGAGGAAGAGGGAGGAGGAGGAGGAGGAGGAGGAGGAGGAAGAGTCTACTCTGATGTGCAGGATCCCCTCCAGTAGAACTTCATGTAGGAGACGTTCTACTGTACAATGTACAATCAGTGTAGATGGACCACACACAGGTGATGTATTTTCTGTTTATTAAGTTACTTAAAACAATAGGAACGGTTCATATTACTGGTCAGTAAATGCATTTATTATTCAAAACAGTGAGTTTCACTATATTTTGATTGTCTTAATACTGAAGTATACAGTTCAAACTAATGAAAATACAAAACAGCAGATTATAATAAATACTCACCTTTTACTGGAGCCAAAGTCATGTCGGTGTCTGTGTTCTTTCCTAAAACGACAGCAGACTTATAAGCAACCAAAAATCACACAGATAGAAACATAAAGAAAATAAAATCTTGCTATTTGATTTACACATGAGGTTACCTGAGAGTATCCTGAACATGACTGTGCTCAGGCAGGTTAAAGTCTTACCTTCTACGGTGACCCTAAAGGTGAATACAATCTCCTTATTCCTGATGTCCCATATGATGTAAACGCCACTGTCAGACTCTTTCAGCTGCAGACTGGAACTGAATGACACTCTCTGTTCATACTCAGAGACACACTGACCTGACTGCGTTTGGACTGGGGTCACTAGTCCTGTTAATAAACATCTCAACTGGCACTGAGATGGGAACAACCAGGATAAGAGATTCTCCAGGGTTAAGCTGCCTGGAAACCTCAGGAGCAGCAAGGACACACACACACAGATAACCACCACATGGACTTACCTTGTTTTTTATTCTCCAGTTGCAAATATTTAGTAAGGAAAATAAAGGAGGACACTTACCCTCTATCCGTAGACACACAGCACAGATCCCTACACCATCAGCATATAATTTAACATCATTTTTCCATCAATGACTGATCAGGTGAAATAAGTCAGCATGAAAATAACAAAACGCCCAGGTCTGACTGGCAAGTCTGTGTTAACACTAGCTAGTTAGCAAACACTAGCTAGCTAGCAAAGTATTGACCAGAACATTTCCTGCTTGTATATTAATCCAACGAGTCAGGTTTTTCTAAATTTGTTTTTAAAGATTTGCTTCGCTTGGTATGTAGTGTATCTCAAGGAAATCAAAGCAATTTTGTTCATTTGTACTGGAATAAAAACCCTTTTATGCTGAACGACGTTAACTCGCTGTTAATGGAACTGTACTGTTAGCAGATAGCTAAGTTACACAGCATTAAATAGTAAATCTACTAGTCTTTGTGGCCTTCACAAATACTTGATGAAGTTGTCGATGCTTTGTCTGTCATCTTTGGACTGAAGAATCTACATGTCATCAGCAGACAGCTTTATAAATCACAGAGACAACACATTACTGTGGTGACCCGCTTCAGGTAAGCGGTGTAACGGAATTAAACGTGAATGACAGACGGAGAAGTTCGCACGGTATACACACACGACTGCAGCCCTGAGAAGCGGCAGCTTTGGAGACTTTATTTTCATTCATCTTAGGGCCAAGTCACTTTATTCCATTTTTTAAGTAAGTGAGAAGTCAACAAATTTACAACTGGACTCCCCCCAAATTAATATACAGTACTCGATGTCAGTGGGTGAATACAATACACAGCGCCTCCATTTTGGAGGTAACTCAAACTCCTTTTACAAGTATCCCAGTAGTGCACCGTGATGATAAAGACTTAATATTCATACATGCACCGTACACGTCGCTATATATGTCTGAGAACAGAGTTCAAAGTAAGCTAAATATCAAGCATACAGTTTCAAATAAAACGATAAAGGATTCTGGTACTTAATTTTCAAATAACGGTTAGAAATTCCAGATACCACACAATATAAGCATATATAAACCTGACATATTATAGATAATTTACACAGTAGCAGTTTCTACTTGAAACGTGTTACAAAGGGACCCTGTTGTTGTTCTTCATTCGCCACTATTCCGATATGCCTCTGCCTATAATTCCTGGTATTTGCACTGACTGGGTCTATGAAAGCAGGGAGCAGGCGTATGTGTCTGTCAAGGCTGTTGTGCGTTTGGAAGCGGTCTCAATGTCCAGTCTCTGCTCATCCCAGGAACTGCTACCATTACCAGCACATCAAAAATCCTTCCACTGTCTACATGTTGTAAACACCTTAAAGAGAATTTACATACTGAAACTTGTTCTATGAAATTTACGTGTTTATGGGTTTTATGGTGCCTTATTCTCTCTCTACATGTGTCTATATATCCTGTCAGATAGTGAGTGAAGTGACTGGTCTACATTTTACATCAGTACATCTTTATTTATTTCCACATTTTTTAAACATGGAACTAATTCTTCATAAAGGAGAGCATAAACACATCATCACTTGTGAAGTGTTTACTTTTTATTTTTTTAAACATGGAGCTTATCCTCTGTGAGAAAGAGCTCTGACACATCTTCTCCAGAGAGTTCGGCTTCTGGTGTAGATCTAAAACAAGGAGAAAGAAATACCATCAGAAACAAAATGGTGTTTAACATTCGCACTTTCTAAAAAGCAAACTGTTTTTCTCTGCTTCTGAAGAGCTACTTTTATGCACACCAGAACTCAAAGCTTGGTCTTCTTCCTCCATGGACTGTCATGCTACTAAATTCATTAAGAACATAAATATATAAAATAGACCACTACTTTACCTTCCTGACAGTTCTTGAGATCCTCCCCATTAGGCGATGTATCCAGTGTGTCTGCCCGGTCTTAGCTTCAGCCACACCAGATACAGTGGTCCTTACTGTTGTTGGCTTTGCAGATCCGGGGCCGTCTATGGAGGGACAGTAGAGGAACTGGGCCAGATCTTTCCTCTGAATAACCTTAACAAATGATAAAGCTCCTCCAAGCACCAGACCACCACTGATGAATGCTTGGTTCACATTCACATTTTTCCTGGCCTTAATTCTTCTGAGGAGCTCATCATACACAGCTTCAATGACTGAACTGTGGAACTTCTCAGGGAGGTCCATCCTATCCTCCACATGCACTCCAGTTGCACTGAACAAAAGTCCATGCACACATTCAGCTGCAGAGGTAAAATGGCCACTCCATGGTTCTGTCACCTGTGACCCAGCAATACCTGTACAGAATTCCTTTTGCACCTTCAGGAAAACTGTACGAAGACAGTGGCGTACTGCACAAAGTGAGACAGTAGGAACCCCAAAGTGTGTTGTGCTCGTTTGGGGTTCTGAGCCATATGAGGTTCTTTCATTGGTGGAAGCCGTTGATAATTTTACCTCGATCTTCTGTAACTCAGCATTACAAACACCAGTGTAAACAGAATAGTTCCAAGTCAAAAAAGCCGAAAAATCGAACGCCGTAAATCGGCGGGGCTACATAATGAAAATACACAGTGTCAATACCGGAGGCTAAAAGGCAACAAACATAGCTCAGCTCACGATAACCACATGTTTGGGCTAATGTTAGCTAGCTAGTTAGCTAGCTAGCTAATATTAGATATGAAATGCCTAAACCCTACCGTTAGTTAACAAGCTAGCTAGCATTAGCATAGTGAACTAAATACCCAAACTGACGACCTCTGTGGTTGCTGCTAAACACAAAGTCCGGGAATTGTTTTCTCCTACCACTGATAGCTAGCTAGGCAGGACAGTTAGCTCATTCAAATAAAGGCTACTCGGCTCTGGACCTCGATATTCTCTCCGTAGTTACAACTGCTACACTTTCCCCAAAACCGACGGCGCACAATTTCAATCATTTCTAATCTCCCGGTTTCATGAGGATGGTAGGGAAAACTTACCCGATATTCTGCCATGACGCGATCAAAGTCGTTATAACAGAAAACTGCGCTGTGCACTAAAATATATATACTCGCCATGTGGCGTCATAATAGACTTGGTTACCCCAACAACAGCCATTATGAAGTAGGCAGCAGGGAGTGCTGTGAAACTGTATTAATATTCATAAAACCGCCAATCATGATATTAACACATTATTCACAATAATTAACAAGACAGAAGGAACATTCTTGATTAATGTCGTCTTGAAAGCCTTGTACAGACTATGTCATATGGTTAAAAAGCTATAATAACAAACCAGACTGCGGTACATGTCAGATATAATAACAATAATTTAAACAGGAGTACATAAAATTCTTAAGAAGTAATATGGGCTAACCCATATAATTAGTATCATAATGGGTAATGTTTGTCCATGACACATGAATTGGAATAATACCATTAATTGATAATAAATTACTTCTAATTAATTATTGACAGAAAAGTAATCCACATAGCTGTTCTATAGCTGATCTTATATTCTGGTCAGTTCTCATTTGGTTGCCATCATTGCATTTCTAGTCCAATCTCATTTGTTCTCTGTGTTTGGTTACTCTTGCTGCATGTTGCTTTCCTTGTTTAGTTCTGTATCTTCGTGCTCAATATTGTTTGTTTTTATGCTCACCGTTATGTTTTATTATTGTTGTTCTGTTAGTCTTTCTCTAATGTTTTATTCCCTCGTTGCCTATTTCTCGCCATCACCCTGTTATCATCTTATTTTTCTGTTAGTCTGTTTGTTCTTCATTCTATTCTTTATTGTTAGTCTGTGTTGATTATTATTAAATGTATTATTTGTTTATTCTAGTCAATCAGTTTGGTTTGTTATGGCGTCATCACTTCGCACGTGTGTATGCTCTCCACCCCCTCCCGCGTTACACCTTGATGACTCGCCGAAAAAGCCCCCTCACAGGAGACATGTTCATCGACCTCTTCAACAGATTCCCTGTGAGAGAAAACACACACACCACTTTCACAAACAGCCTCACATACAAAGGGGTACCACACACAGACATATAAATTCAGCACATACTCAAAACATGCAAAAACACACATTTGTTCATATTTGGTACCTACAGAATTGAATCTATTCTGGTCTTATTGTTGAGTTACTGTAATATAATAACATTCATGTTCTCCACCTGCATCTGCTGGTGATGGCGCTTTTAGAATAATGTTACACAACAGGGTTAATGCTCTACATAACAGTAGTGTAGTGGGTTAGCCACCTTAGCCAGTGCTGAACAGTGCTGTTGAAATGTGAGTTCTCACTAATGCCTTTATACTAAAGAATATGTGTGGTTTATGCAGTAAAAAGGTTCATTGGTGAAAAAAGTACTAATCCCTTTCCCTTTTGATTTCATTGCGTGGGACAGCTAGTCTATTTAATGTTTTCAGGGGAGAGTTTTACTAAAGCTTGGAGTGTGAGGGAAAACGAGAAAATAATTAGATAGTATGCCTAATCACTAGTGGACTATAGTAGAAACACATTATCCTGAGTACACAGGAGAACCTAGCCTTCATAATCATTATAAATAGTTGTGCAGATGAAAACGAACTCACCTTACCTACAAGGCAGTAGTTAAGAGGTAGGGGGCTCTACAAGAAGAAAATCTGACATTCTTCCATCAGTGCTTATAAATGGAATGTAATACATTTTCAGTGCAAAAATACACCTGCCTGTAAATATTTTACAAAACCTCTCTAGCTTTGTCTGATCATAATTAAAATATACTGTATTTGGAAACAAAGGTAAGACAACAGTGGTAAAACATTCAGTGATTAGAAGTTCATCATAATGAATTGCTGGCTGATAACATTACCCAAAAAGTTGGGTGTTTTGTTTTTTAAATAAACATCCTGCTGTGACACAGCTCACAGGTGATGGTACTAATCCTCCCCAGAAAGCAAGACTTAGAGAATGTATGTGTCCAAGTTGAAACCTAAGAGATGATTGCCCCTTTTCTATATTTATTTCTACTCCATAAAAAAAAAATCTGTTTTACACAGACCAAGGTGTCATGTTCCCTTCAATAGTTGTTACAAAGGCACTTTTGATCATTTTAAGAAAGAAATGTTGATATGGAAATATGTAAATACTGTTTGCATTAGTGATAAAAGTGGGATTGATTATTTTATCACCTAATCAGTGTGTGTGTGTGTTTGTAAAAGCTGATATCTATCTGTAAAGCATCCTTGAGTCTGAGAAATATATATAAATGTAAATATTATTATGTAACTAATAAGAAGAAGAGGAAGAGGGAGGAGGAGGAGGAGGAGGAGGAGGAGGAGGAAGAGTCTACTCTGATGTGCAGGATCCCCTCCAGTAGAACTTCATGTAGGAGACGTTCTACTGTACAATGTACAATCAGTGTAGATGGACCACACACAGGTGATGTATTTTCTGTTTATTAAGTTACTTAAAACAATAGGAACGGTTCATATTACTGGTCAGTAAATGCATTTATTATTCAAAACAGTGAGTTTCACTATATTTTGATTGTCTTAATACTGAAGTATACAGTTCAAACTAATGAAAATACAAAACAGCAGATTATAATAAATACTCACCTTTTACTGGAGCCAAAGTCATGTCGGTGTCTGTGTTCTTTCCTAAAACGACAGCAGACTTATAAGCAACCAAAAATCACACAGATAGAAACATAAAGAAAATAAAATCTTGCTATTTGATTTACACATGAGGTTACCTGAGAGTATCCTGAACATGACTGTGCTCAGGCAGGTTAAAGTCTTACCTTCTACGGTGACCCTAAAGGTGAATACAATCTCCTTATTCCTGATGTCCCATATGATGTAAACGCCACTGTCAGACTCTTTCAGCTGCAGACTGGAACTGAATGACACTCTCTGTTCATACTCAGAGACACACTGACCTGACTGCGTTTGGACTGGGGTCACTAGTCCTGTTAATAAACATCTCAACTGGCACTGAGATGGGAACAACCAGGATAAGAGATTCTCCAGGGTTAAGCTGCCTGGAAACCTCAGGAGCAGCAAGGACACACACACACAGATAACCACCACATGGACTTACCTTGTTTTTTATTCTCCAGTTGCAAATATTTAGTAAGGAAAATAAAGGAGGACACTTACCCTCTATCCGTAGACACACAGCACAGATCCCTACACCATCAGCATATAATTTAACATCATTTTTCCATCAATGACTGATCAGGTGAAATAAGTCAGCATGAAAATAACAAAACGCCCAGGTCTGACTGGCAAGTCTGTGTTAACACTAGCTAGTTAGCAAACACTAGCTAGCTAGCAAAGTATTGACCAGAACATTTCCTGCTTGTATATTAATCCAACGAGTCAGGTTTTTCTAAATTTGTTTTTAAAGATTTGCTTCGCTTGGTATGTAGTGTATCTCAAGGAAATCAAAGCAATTTTGTTCATTTGTACTGGAATAAAAACCCTTTTATGCTGAACGACCTTAACTCGCTGTTAATGGAACTGTACTGTTAGCAGATAGCTAAGTTACACAGCATTAAATAGTAAATCTACTAGTCTTTGTGGCCTTCACAAATACTTGATGAAGTTGTCGATGCTTTGTCTGTCATCTTTGGACTGAAGAATCTACATGTCATCAGCAGACAGCTTTATAAATCACAGAGACAACACATTACTGTGGTGACCCGCTTCAGGTAAGCGGTGTAACGGAATTAAACGTGAATGACAGACGGAGAAGTTCGCACGGTATACACACACGACTGCAGCCCTGAGAAGCGGCAGCTTTGGAGACTTTATTTTCATTCATCTTAGGGCCAAGTCACTTTATTCCATTTTTTAAGTAAGTGAGAAGTCAACAAATTTACAACTGGACTCCCCCCAAATTAATATACAGTACTCGATGTCAGTGGGTGAATACAATACACAGCGCCTCCATTTTGGAGGTAACTCAAACTCCTTTTACAAGTATCCCAGTAGTGCACCGTGATGATAAAGACTTAATATTCATACATGCACCGTACACGTCGCTATATATGTCTGAGAACAGAGTTCAAAGTAAGCTAAATATCAAGCATACAGTTTCAAATAAAACGATAAAGGATTCTGGTACTTAATTTTCAAATAACGGTTAGAAATTCCAGATACCACACAATATAAGCATATATAAACCTGACATATTATAGATAATTTACACAGTAGCAGTTTCTACTTGAAACGTGTTACAAAGGGACCCTGTTGTTGTTCTTCATTCGCCACTATTCCGATATGCCTCTGCCTATAATTCCTGGTATTTGCACTGACTGGGTCTATGAAAGCAGGGAGCAGGCGTATGTGTCTGTCAAGGCTGTTGTGCGTTTGGAAGCGGTCTCAATGTCCAGTCTCTGCTCATCCCAGGAACTGCTACCATTACCAGCACATCAAAAATCCTTCCACTGTCTACATGTTGTAAACACCTTAAAGAGAATTTACATACTGAAACTTGTTCTATGAAATTTACGTGTTTATGGGTTTTATGGTGCCTTATTCTCTCTCTACATGTGTCTATATATCCTGTCAGATAGTGAGTGAAGTGACTGGTCTACATTTTACATCAGTACATCTTTATTTATTTCCACATTTTTTAAACATGGAACTAATTCTTCATAAAGGAGAGCATAAACACATCATCACTTGTGAAGTGTTTACTTTTTATTTTTTTAAACATGGAGCTTATCCTCTGTGAGAAAGAGCTCTGACACATCTTCTCCAGAGAGTTCGGCTTCTGGTGTAGATCTAAAACAAGGAGAAAGAAATACCATCAGAAACAAAATGGTGTTTAACATTCGCACTTTCTAAAAAGCAAACTGTTTTTCTCTGCTTCTGAAGAGCTACTTTTATGCACACCAGAACTCAAAGCTTGGTCTTCTTCCTCCATGGACTGTCATGCTACTAAATTCATTAAGAACATAAATATATAAAATAGACCACTACTTTACCTTCCTGACAGTTCTTGAGATCCTCCCCATTAGGCGATGTATCCAGTGTGTCTGCCCGGTCTTAGCTTCAGCCACACCAGATACAGTGGTCCTTACTGTTGTTGGCTTTGCAGATCCGGGGCCGTCTATGGAGGGACAGTAGAGGAACTGGGCCAGATCTTTCCTCTGAATAACCTTAACAAATGATAAAGCTCCTCCAAGCACCAGACCACCACTGATGAATGCTTGGTTCACATTCACATTTTTCCTGGCCTTAATTCTTCTGAGGAGCTCATCATACACAGCTTCAATGACTGAACTGTGGAACTTCTCAGGGAGGTCCATCCTATCCTCCACATGCACTCCAGTTGCACTGAACAAAAGTCCATGCACACATTCAGCTGCAGAGGTAAAATGGCCACTCCATGGTTCTGTCACCTGTGACCCAGCAATACCTGTACAGAATTCCTTTTGCACCTTCAGGAAAACTGTACGAAGACAGTGGCGTACTGCACAAAGTGAGACAGTAGGAACCCCAAAGTGTGTTGTGCTCGTTTGGGGTTCTGAGCCATATGAGGTTCTTTCATTGGTGGAAGCCGTTGATAATTTTACCTCGATCTTCTGTAACTCAGCATTACAAACACCAGTGTAAACAGAATAGTTCCAAGTCAAAAAAGCCGAAAAATCGAACGCCGTAAATCGGCGGGGCTACATAATGAAAATACACAGTGTCAATACCGGAGGCTAAAAGGCAACAAACATAGCTCAGCTCACGATAACCACATGTTTGGGCTAATGTTAGCTAGCTAGTTAGCTAGCTAGCTAATATTAGATATGAAATGCCTAAACCCTACCGTTAGTTAACAAGCTAGCTAGCATTAGCATAGTGAACTAAATACCCAAACTGACGACCTCTGTGGTTGCTGCTAAACACAAAGTCCGGGAATTGTTTTCTCCTACCACTGATAGCTAGCTAGGCAGGACAGTTAGCTCATTCAAATAAAGGCTACTCGGCTCTGGACCTCGATATTCTCTCCGTAGTTACAACTGCTACACTTTCCCCAAAACCGACGGCGCACAATTTCAATCATTTCTAATCTCCCGGTTTCATGAGGATGGTAGGGAAAACTTACCCGATATTCTGCCATGACGCGATCAAAGTCGTTATAACAGAAAACTGCGCTGTGCACTAAAATATATATACTCGCCATGTGGCGTCATAATAGACTTGGTTACCCCAACAACAGCCATTATGAAGTAGGCAGCAGGGAGTGCTGTGAAACTGTATTAATATTCATAAAACCGCCAATCATGATATTAACACATTATTCACAATAATTAACAAGACAGAAGGAACATTCTTGATTAATGTCGTCTTGAAAGCCTTGTACAGACTATGTCATATGGTTAAAAAGCTATAATAACAAACCAGACTGCGGTACATGTCAGATATAATAACAATAATTTAAACAGGAGTACATAAAATTCTTAAGAAGTAATATGGGCTAACCCATATAATTAGTATCATAATGGGTAATGTTTGTCCATGACACATGAATTGGAATAATACCATTAATTGATAATAAATTACTTCTAATTAATTATTGACAGAAAAGTAATCCACATAGCTGTTCTATAGCTGATCTTATATTCTGGTCAGTTCTCATTTGGTTGCCATCATTGCATTTCTAGTCCAATCTCATTTGTTCTCTGTGTTTGGTTACTCTTGCTGCATGTTGCTTTCCTTGTTTAGTTCTGTATCTTCGTGCTCAATATTGTTTGTTTTTATGCTCACCGTTATGTTTTATTATTGTTGTTCTGTTAGTCTTTCTCTAATGTTTTATTCCCTCGTTGCCTATTTCTCGCCATCACCCTGTTATCATCTTATTTTTCTGTTAGTCTGTTTGTTCTTCATTCTATTCTTTATTGTTAGTCTGTGTTGATTATTATTAAATGTATTATTTGTTTATTCTAGTCAATCAGTTTGGTTTGTTATGGCGTCATCACTTCGCACGTGTGTATGCTCTCCACCCCCTCCCGCGTTACACCTTGATGACTCGCCGAAAAAGCCCCCTCACAGGAGACATGTTCATCGACCTCTTCAACAGATTCCCTGTGAGAGAAAACACACACACCACTTTCACAAACAGCCTCACATACAAAGGGGTACCACACACAGACATATAAATTCAGCACATACTCAAAACATGCAAAAACACACATTTGTTCATATTTGGTACCTACAGAATTGAATCTATTCTGGTCTTATTGTTGAGTTACTGTAATATAATAACATTCATGTTCTCCACCTGCATCTGCTGGTGATGGCGCTTTTAGAATAATGTTACACAACAGGGTTAATGCTCTACATAACAGTAGTGTAGTGGGTTAGCCACCTTAGCCAGTGCTGAACAGTGCTGTTGAAATGTGAGTTCTCACTAATGCCTTTATACTAAAGAATATGTGTGGTTTATGCAGTAAAAAGGTTCATTGGTGAAAAAAGTACTAATCCCTTTCCCTTTTGATTTCATTGCGTGGGACAGCTAGTCTATTTAATGTTTTCAGGGGAGAGTTTTACTAAAGCTTGGAGTGTGAGGGAAAACGAGAAAATAATTAGATAGTATGCCTAATCACTAGTGGACTATAGTAGAAACACATTATCCTGAGTACACAGGAGAACCTAGCCTTCATAATCATTATAAATAGTTGTGCAGATGAAAACGAACTCACCTTACCTACAAGGCAGTAGTTAAGAGGTAGGGGGCTCTACAAGAAGAAAATCTGACATTCTTCCATCAGTGCTTATAAATGGAATGTAATACATTTTCAGTGCAAAAATACACCTGCCTGTAAATATTTTACAAAACCTCTCTAGCTTTGTCTGATCATAATTAAAATATACTGTATTTGGAAACAAAGGTAAGACAACAGTGGTAAAACATTCAGTGATTAGAAGTTCATCATAATGAATTGCTGGCTGATAACATTACCCAAAAAGTTGGGTGTTTTGTTTTTTAAATAAACATCCTGCTGTGACACAGCTCACAGGTGATGGTACTAATCCTCCCCAGAAAGCAAGACTTAGAGAATGTATGTGTCCAAGTTGAAACCTAAGAGATGATTGCCCCTTTTCTATATTTATTTCTACTCCATAAAAAAAAAATCTGTTTTACACAGACCAAGGTGTCATGTTCCCTTCAATAGTTGTTACAAAGGCACTTTTGATCATTTTAAGAAAGAAATGTTGATATGGAAATATGTAAATACTGTTTGCATTAGTGATAAAAGTGGGATTGATTATTTTATCACCTAATCAGTGTGTGTGTGTGTTTGTAAAAGCTGATATCTATCTGTAAAGCATCCTTGAGTCTGAGAAATATATATAAATGTAAATATTATTATGTAACTAATAAGAAGAAGAGGAAGAGGGAGGAGGAGGAGGAGGAGGAGGAGGAGGAAGAGTCTACTCTGATGTGCAGGATCCCCTCCAGTAGAACTTCATGTAGGAGACGTTCTACTGTACAATGTACAATCAGTGTAGATGGACCACACACAGGTGATGTATTTTCTGTTTATTAAGTTACTTAAAACAATAGGAACGGTTCATATTACTGGTCAGTAAATGCATTTATTATTCAAAACAGTGAGTTTCACTATATTTTGATTGTCTTAATACTGAAGTATACAGTTCAAACTAATGAAAATACAAAACAGCAGATTATAATAAATACTCACCTTTTACTGGAGCCAAAGTCATGTCGGTGTCTGTGTTCTTTCCTAAAACGACAGCAGACTTATAAGCAACCAAAAATCACACAGATAGAAACATAAAGAAAATAAAATCTTGCTATTTGATTTACACATGAGGTTACCTGAGAGTATCCTGAACATGACTGTGCTCAGGCAGGTTAAAGTCTTACCTTCTACGGTGACCCTAAAGGTGAATACAATCTCCTTATTCCTGATGTCCCATATGATGTAAACGCCACTGTCAGACTCTTTCAGCTGCAGACTGGAACTGAATGACACTCTCTGTTCATACTCAGAGACACACTGACCTGACTGCGTTTGGACTGGGGTCACTAGTCCTGTTAATAAACATCTCAACTGGCACTGAGATGGGAACAACCAGGATAAGAGATTCTCCAGGGTTAAGCTGCCTGGAAACCTCAGGAGCAGCAAGGACACACACACACAGATAACCACCACATGGACTTACCTTGTTTTTTATTCTCCAGTTGCAAATATTTAGTAAGGAAAATAAAGGAGGACACTTACCCTCTATCCGTAGACACACAGCACAGATCCCTACACCATCAGCATATAATTTAACATCATTTTTCCATCAATGACTGATCAGGTGAAATAAGTCAGCATGAAAATAACAAAACGCCCAGGTCTGACTGGCAAGTCTGTGTTAACACTAGCTAGTTAGCAAACACTAGCTAGCTAGCAAAGTATTGACCAGAACATTTCCTGCTTGTATATTAATCCAACGAGTCAGGTTTTTCTAAATTTGTTTTTAAAGATTTGCTTCGCTTGGTATGTAGTGTATCTCAAGGAAATCAAAGCAATTTTGTTCATTTGTACTGGAATAAAAACCCTTTTATGCTGAACGACGTTAACTCGCTGTTAATGGAACTGTACTGTTAGCAGATAGCTAAGTTACACAGCATTAAATAGTAAATCTACTAGTCTTTGTGGCCTTCACAAATACTTGATGAAGTTGTCGATGCTTTGTCTGTCATCTTTGGACTGAAGAATCTACATGTCATCAGCAGACAGCTTTATAAATCACAGAGACAACACATTACTGTGGTGACCCGCTTCAGGTAAGCGGTGTAACGGAATTAAACGTGAATGACAGACGGAGAAGTTCGCACGGTATACACACACGACTGCAGCCCTGAGAAGCGGCAGCTTTGGAGACTTTATTTTCATTCATCTTAGGGCCAAGTCACTTTATTCCATTTTTTAAGTAAGTGAGAAGTCAACAAATTTACAACTGGACTCCCCCCAAATTAATATGCAGTACTCGATGTCAGTGGGTGAATACAATACACAGCGCCTCCATTTTGGAGGTAACTCAAACTCCTTTTACAAGTATCCCAGTAGTGCACCGTGATGATAAAGACTTAATATTCATACATGCACCGTACACGTCGCTATATATGTCTGAGAACAGAGTTCAAAGTAAGCTAAATATCAAGCATACAGTTTCAAATAAAACGATAAAGGATTCTGGTACTTAATTTTCAAATAACGGTTAGAAATTCCAGATACCACACAATATAAGCATATATAAACCTGACATATTATAGATAATTTACACAGTAGCAGTTTCTACTTGAAACGTGTTACAAAGGGACCCTGTTGTTGTTCTTCATTCGCCACTATTCCGATATGCCTCTGCCTATAATTCCTGGTATTTGCACTGACTGGGTCTATGAAAGCAGGGAGCAGGCGTATGTGTCTGTCAAGGCTGTTGTGCGTTTGGAAGCGGTCTCAATGTCCAGTCTCTGCTCATCCCAGGAACTGCTACCATTACCAGCACATCAAAAATCCTTCCACTGTCTACATGTTGTAAACACCTTAAAGAGAATTTACATACTGAAACTTGTTCTATGAAATTTACGTGTTTATGGGTTTTATGGTGCCTTATTCTCTCTCTACATGTGTCTATATATCCTGTCAGATAGTGAGTGAAGTGACTGGTCTACATTTTACATCAGTACATCTTTATTTATTTCCACATTTTTTAAACATGGAACTAATTCTTCATAAAGGAGAGCATAAACACATCATCACTTGTGAAGTGTTTACTTTTTATTTTTTTAAACATGGAGCTTATCCTCTGTGAGAAAGAGCTCTGACACATCTTCTCCAGAGAGTTCGGCTTCTGGTGTAGATCTAAAACAAGGAGAAAGAAATACCATCAGAAACAAAATGGTGTTTAACATTCGCACTTTCTAAAAAGCAAACTGTTTTTCTCTGCTTCTGAAGAGCTACTTTTATGCACACCAGAACTCAAAGCTTGGTCTTCTTCCTCCATGGACTGTCATGCTACTAAATTCATTAAGAACATAAATATATAAAATAGACCACTACTTTACCTTCCTGACAGTTCTTGAGATCCTCCCCATTAGGCGATGTATCCAGTGTGTCTGCCCGGTCTTAGCTTCAGCCACACCAGATACAGTGGTCCTTACTGTTGTTGGCTTTGCAGATCCGGGGCCGTCTATGGAGGGACAGTAGAGGAACTGGGCCAGATCTTTCCTCTGAATAACCTTAACAAATGATAAAGCTCCTCCAAGCACCAGACCACCACTGATGAATGCTTGGTTCACATTCACATTTTTCCTGGCCTTAATTCTTCTGAGGAGCTCATCATACACAGCTTCAATGACTGAACTGTGGAACTTCTCAGGGAGGTCCATCCTATCCTCCACATGCACTCCAGTTGCACTGAACAAAAGTCCATGCACACATTCAGCTGCAGAGGTAAAATGGCCACTCCATGGTTCTGTCACCTGTGACCCAGCAATACCTGTACAGAATTCCTTTTGCACCTTCAGGAAAACTGTACGAAGACAGTGGCGTACTGCACAAAGTGAGACAGTAGGAACCCCAAAGTGTGTTGTGCTCGTTTGGGGTTCTGAGCCATATGAGGTTCTTTCATTGGTGGAAGCCGTTGATAATTTTACCTCGATCTTCTGTAACTCAGCATTACAAACACCAGTGTAAACAGAATAGTTCCAAGTCAAAAAAGCCGAAAAATCGAACGCCGTAAATCGGCGGGGCTACATAATGAAAATACACAGTGTCAATACCGGAGGCTAAAAGGCAACAAACATAGCTCAGCTCACGATAACCACATGTTTGGGCTAATGTTAGCTAGCTAGTTAGCTAGCTAGCTAATATTAGATATGAAATGCCTAAACCCTACCGTTAGTTAACAAGCTAGCTAGCATTAGCATAGTGAACTAAATACCCAAACTGACGACCTCTGTGGTTGCTGCTAAACACAAAGTCCGGGAATTGTTTTCTCCTACCACTGATAGCTAGCTAGGCAGGACAGTTAGCTCATTCAAATAAAGGCTACTCGGCTCTGGACCTCGATATTCTCTCCGTAGTTACAACTGCTACACTTTCCCCAAAACCGACGGCGCACAATTTCAATCATTTCTAATCTCCCGGTTTCATGAGGATGGTAGGGAAAACTTACCCGATATTCTGCCATGACGCGATCAAAGTCGTTATAACAGAAAACTGCGCTGTGCACTAAAATATATATACTCGCCATGTGGCGTCATAATAGACTTGGTTACCCCAACAACAGCCATTATGAAGTAGGCAGCAGGGAGTGCTGTGAAACTGTATTAATATTCATAAAACCGCCAATCATGATATTAACACATTATTCACAATAATTAACAAGACAGAAGGAACATTCTTGATTAATGTCGTCTTGAAAGCCTTGTACAGACTATGTCATATGGTTAAAAAGCTATAATAACAAACCAGACTGCGGTACATGTCAGATATAATAACAATAATTTAAACAGGAGTACATAAAATTCTTAAGAAGTAATATGGGCTAACCCATATAATTAGTATCATAATGGGTAATGTTTGTCCATGACACATGAATTGGAATAATACCATTAATTGATAATAAATTACTTCTAATTAATTATTGACAGAAAAGTAATCCACATAGCTGTTCTATAGCTGATCTTATATTCTGGTCAGTTCTCATTTGGTTGCCATCATTGCATTTCTAGTCCAATCTCATTTGTTCTCTGTGTTTGGTTACTCTTGCTGCATGTTGCTTTCCTTGTTTAGTTCTGTATCTTCGTGCTCAATATTGTTTGTTTTTATGCTCACCGTTATGTTTTATTATTGTTGTTCTGTTAGTCTTTCTCTAATGTTTTATTCCCTCGTTGCCTATTTCTCGCCATCACCCTGTTATCATCTTATTTTTCTGTTAGTCTGTTTGTTCTTCATTCTATTCTTTATTGTTAGTCTGTGTTGATTATTATTAAATGTATTATTTGTTTATTCTAGTCAATCAGTTTGGTTTGTTATGGCGTCATCACTTCGCACGTGTGTATGCTCTCCACCCCCTCCCGCGTTACACCTTGATGACTCGCCGAAAAAGCCCCCTCACAGGAGACATGTTCATCGACCTCTTCAACAGATTCCCTGTGAGAGAAAACACACACACCACTTTCACAAACAGCCTCACATACAAAGGGGTACCACACACAGACATATAAATTCAGCACATACTCAAAACATGCAAAAACACACATTTGTTCATATTTGGTACCTACAGAATTGAATCTATTCTGGTCTTATTGTTGAGTTACTGTAATATAATAACATTCATGTTCTCCACCTGCATCTGCTGGTGATGGCGCTTTTAGAATAATGTTACACAACAGGGTTAATGCTCTACATAACAGTAGTGTAGTGGGTTAGCCACCTTAGCCAGTGCTGAACAGTGCTGTTGAAATGTGAGTTCTCACTAATGCCTTTATACTAAAGAATATGTGTGGTTTATGCAGTAAAAAGGTTCATTGGTGAAAAAAGTACTAATCCCTTTCCCTTTTGATTTCATTGCGTGGGACAGCTAGTCTATTTAATGTTTTCAGGGGAGAGTTTTACTAAAGCTTGGAGTGTGAGGGAAAACGAGAAAATAATTAGATAGTATGCCTAATCACTAGTGGACTATAGTAGAAACACATTATCCTGAGTACACAGGAGAACCTAGCCTTCATAATCATTATAAATAGTTGTGCAGATGAAAACGAACTCACCTTACCTACAAGGCAGTAGTTAAGAGGTAGGGGGCTCTACAAGAAGAAAATCTGACATTCTTCCATCAGTGCTTATAAATGGAATGTAATACATTTTCAGTGCAAAAATACACCTGCCTGTAAATATTTTACAAAACCTCTCTAGCTTTGTCTGATCATAATTAAAATATACTGTATTTGGAAACAAAGGTAAGACAACAGTGGTAAAACATTCAGTGATTAGAAGTTCATCATAATGAATTGCTGGCTGATAACATTACCCAAAAAGTTGGGTGTTTTGTTTTTTAAATAAACATCCTGCTGTGACACAGCTCACAGGTGATGGTACTAATCCTCCCCAGAAAGTAAGACTTAGAGAATGTATGTGTCCAAGTTGAAACCTAAGAGATGATTGCCCCTTTTCTATATTTATTTCTACTCCATAAAAAAAAAAATCTGTTTTACACAGACCAAGGTGTCATGTTCCCTTCAATAGTTGTTACAAAGGCACTTTTGATCATTTTAAGAAAGAAATGTTGATATGGAAATATGTAAATACTGTTTGCATTAGTGATAAAAGTGGGATTGATTATTTTATCACCTAATCAGTGTGTGTGTGTGTTTGTAAAAGCTGATATCTATCTGTAAAGCATCCTTGAGTCTGAGAAATATATATAAATGTAAATATTATTATGTAACTAATAAGAAGAAGAGGAAGAGGGAGGAGGAGGAGGAGGAGGAGGAGGAGGAAGAGTCTACTCTGATGTGCAGGATCCCCTCCAGTAGAACTTCATGTAGGAGACGTTCTACTGTACAATGTACAATCAGTGTAGATGGACCACACACAGGTGATGTATTTTCTGTTTATTAAGTTACTTAAAACAATAGGAACGGTTCATATTACTGGTCAGTAAATGCATTTATTATTCAAAACAGTGAGTTTCACTATATTTTGATTGTCTTAATACTGAAGTATACAGTTCAAACTAATGAAAATACAAAACAGCAGATTATAATAAATACTCACCTTTTACTGGAGCCAAAGTCATGTCGGTGTCTGTGTTCTTTCCTAAAACGACAGCAGACTTATAAGCAACCAAAAATCACACAGATAGAAACATAAAGAAAATAAAATCTTGCTATTTGATTTACACATGAGGTTACCTGAGAGTATCCTGAACATGACTGTGCTCAGGCAGGTTAAAGTCTTACCTTCTACGGTGACCCTAAAGGTGAATACAATCTCCTTATTCCTGATGTCCCATATGATGTAAACGCCACTGTCAGACTCTTTCAGCTGCAGACTGGAACTGAATGACACTCTCTGTTCATACTCAGAGACACACTGACCTGACTGCGTTTGGACTGGGGTCACTAGTCCTGTTAATAAACATCTCAACTGGCACTGAGATGGGAACAACCAGGATAAGAGATTCTCCAGGGTTAAGCTGCCTGGAAACCTCAGGAGCAGCAAGGACACACACACACAGATAACCACCACATGGACTTACCTTGTTTTTTATTCTCCAGTTGCAAATATTTAGTAAGGAAAATAAAGGAGGACACTTACCCTCTATCCGTAGACACACAGCACAGATCCCTACACCATCAGCATATAATTTAACATCATTTTTCCATCAATGACTGATCAGGTGAAATAAGTCAGCATGAAAATAACAAAACGCCCAGGTCTGACTGGCAAGTCTGTGTTAACACTAGCTAGTTAGCAAACACTAGCTAGCTAGCAAAGTATTGACCAGAACATTTCCTGCTTGTATATTAATCCAACGAGTCAGGTTTTTCTAAATTTGTTTTTAAAGATTTGCTTCGCTTGGTATGTAGTGTATCTCAAGGAAATCAAAGCAATTTTGTTCATTTGTACTGGAATAAAAACCCTTTTATGCTGAACGACGTTAACTCGCTGTTAATGGAACTGTACTGTTAGCAGATAGCTAAGTTACACAGCATTAAATAGTAAATCTACTAGTCTTTGTGGCCTTCACAAATACTTGATGAAGTTGTCGATGCTTTGTCTGTCATCTTTGGACTGAAGAATCTACATGTCATCAGCAGACAGCTTTATAAATCACAGAGACAACACATTACTGTGGTGACCCGCTTCAGGTAAGCGGTGTAACGGAATTAAACGTGAATGACAGACGGAGAAGTTCGCACGGTATACACACACGACTGCAGCCCTGAGAAGCGGCAGCTTTGGAGACTTTATTTTCATTCATCTTAGGGCCAAGTCACTTTATTCCATTTTTTAAGTAAGTGAGAAGTCAACAAATTTACAACTGGACTCCCCCCAAATTAATATACAGTACTCGATGTCAGTGGGTGAATACAATACACAGCGCCTCCATTTTGGAGGTAACTCAAACTCCTTTTACAAGTATCCCAGTAGTGCACCGTGATGATAAAGACTTAATATTCATACATGCACCGTACACGTCGCTATATATGTCTGAGAACAGAGTTCAAAGTAAGCTAAATATCAAGCATACAGTTTCAAATAAAACGATAAAGGATTCTGGTACTTAATTTTCAAATAACGGTTAGAAATTCCAGATACCACACAATATAAGCATATATAAACCTGACATATTATAGATAATTTACACAGTAGCAGTTTCTACTTGAAACGTGTTACAAAGGGACCCTGTTGTTGTTCTTCATTCGCCACTATTCCGATATGCCTCTGCCTATAATTCCTGGTATTTGCACTGACTGGGTCTATGAAAGCAGGGAGCAGGCGTATGTGTCTGTCAAGGCTGTTGTGCGTTTGGAAGCGGTCTCAATGTCCAGTCTCTGCTCATCCCAGGAACTGCTACCATTACCAGCACATCAAAAATCCTTCCACTGTCTACATGTTGTAAACACCTTAAAGAGAATTTACATACTGAAACTTGTTCTATGAAATTTACGTGTTTATGGGTTTTATGGTGCCTTATTCTCTCTCTACATGTGTCTATATATCCTGTCAGATAGTGAGTGAAGTGACTGGTCTACATTTTACATCAGTACATCTTTATTTATTTCCACATTTTTTAAACATGGAACTAATTCTTCATAAAGGAGAGCATAAACACATCATCACTTGTGAAGTGTTTACTTTTTATTTTTTTAAACATGGAGCTTATCCTCTGTGAGAAAGAGCTCTGACACATCTTCTCCAGAGAGTTCGGCTTCTGGTGTAGATCTAAAACAAGGAGAAAGAAATACCATCAGAAACAAAATGGTGTTTAACATTCGCACTTTCTAAAAAGCAAACTGTTTTTCTCTGCTTCTGAAGAGCTACTTTTATGCACACCAGAACTCAAAGCTTGGTCTTCTTCCTCCATGGACTGTCATGCTACTAAATTCATTAAGAACATAAATATATAAAATAGACCACTACTTTACCTTCCTGACAGTTCTTGAGATCCTCCCCATTAGGCGATGTATCCAGTGTGTCTGCCCGGTCTTAGCTTCAGCCACACCAGATACAGTGGTCCTTACTGTTGTTGGCTTTGCAGATCCGGGGCCGTCTATGGAGGGACAGTAGAGGAACTGGGCCAGATCTTTCCTCTGAATAACCTTAACAAATGATAAAGCTCCTCCAAGCACCAGACCACCACTGATGAATGCTTGGTTCACATTCACATTTTTCCTGGCCTTAATTCTTCTGAGGAGCTCATCATACACAGCTTCAATGACTGAACTGTGGAACTTCTCAGGGAGGTCCATCCTATCCTCCACATGCACTCCAGTTGCACTGAACAAAAGTCCATGCACACATTCAGCTGCAGAGGTAAAATGGCCACTCCATGGTTCTGTCACCTGTGACCCAGCAATACCTGTACAGAATTCCTTTTGCACCTTCAGGAAAACTGTACGAAGACAGTGGCGTACTGCACAAAGTGAGACAGTAGGAACCCCAAAGTGTGTTGTGCTCGTTTGGGGTTCTGAGCCATATGAGGTTCTTTCATTGGTGGAAGCCGTTGATAATTTTACCTCGATCTTCTGTAACTCAGCATTACAAACACCAGTGTAAACAGAATAGTTCCAAGTCAAAAAAGCCGAAAAATCGAACGCCGTAAATCGGCGGGGCTACATAATGAAAATACACAGTGTCAATACCGGAGGCTAAAAGGCAACAAACATAGCTCAGCTCACGATAACCACATGTTTGGGCTAATGTTAGCTAGCTAGTTAGCTAGCTAGCTAATATTAGATATGAAATGCCTAAACCCTACCGTTAGTTAACAAGCTAGCTAGCATTAGCATAGTGAACTAAATACCCAAACTGACGACCTCTGTGGTTGCTGCTAAACACAAAGTCCGGGAATTGTTTTCTCCTACCACTGATAGCTAGCTAGGCAGGACAGTTAGCTCATTCAAATAAAGGCTACTCGGCTCTGGACCTCGATATTCTCTCCGTAGTTACAACTGCTACACTTTCCCCAAAACCGACGGCGCACAATTTCAATCATTTCTAATCTCCCGGTTTCATGAGGATGGTAGGGAAAACTTACCCGATATTCTGCCATGACGCGATCAAAGTCGTTATAACAGAAAACTGCGCTGTGCACTAAAATATATATACTCGCCATGTGGCGTCATAATAGACTTGGTTACCCCAACAACAGCCATTATGAAGTAGGCAGCAGGGAGTGCTGTGAAACTGTATTAATATTCATAAAACCGCCAATCATGATATTAACACATTATTCACAATAATTAACAAGACAGAAGGAACATTCTTGATTAATGTCGTCTTGAAAGCCTTGTACAGACTATGTCATATGGTTAAAAAGCTATAATAACAAACCAGACTGCGGTACATGTCAGATATAATAACAATAATTTAAACAGGAGTACATAAAATTCTTAAGAAGTAATATGGGCTAACCCATATAATTAGTATCATAATGGGTAATGTTTGTCCATGACACATGAATTGGAATAATACCATTAATTGATAATAAATTACTTCTAATTAATTATTGACAGAAAAGTAATCCACATAGCTGTTCTATAGCTGATCTTATATTCTGGTCAGTTCTCATTTGGTTGCCATCATTGCATTTCTAGTCCAATCTCATTTGTTCTCTGTGTTTGGTTACTCTTGCTGCATGTTGCTTTCCTTGTTTAGTTCTGTATCTTCGTGCTCAATATTGTTTGTTTTTATGCTCACCGTTATGTTTTATTATTGTTGTTCTGTTAGTCTTTCTCTAATGTTTTATTCCCTCGTTGCCTATTTCTCGCCATCACCCTGTTATCATCTTATTTTTCTGTTAGTCTGTTTGTTCTTCATTCTATTCTTTATTGTTAGTCTGTGTTGATTATTATTAAATGTATTATTTGTTTATTCTAGTCAATCAGTTTGGTTTGTTATGGCGTCATCACTTCGCACGTGTGTATGCTCTCCACCCCCTCCCGCGTTACACCTTGATGACTCGCCGAAAAAGCCCCCTCACAGGAGACATGTTCATCGACCTCTTCAACAGATTCCCTGTGAGAGAAAACACACACACCACTTTCACAAACAGCCTCACATACAAAGGGGTACCACACACAGACATATAAATTCAGCACATACTCAAAACATGCAAAAACACACATTTGTTCATATTTGGTACCTACAGAATTGAATCTATTCTGGTCTTATTGTTGAGTTACTGTAATATAATAACATTCATGTTCTCCACCTGCATCTGCTGGTGATGGCGCTTTTAGAATAATGTTACACAACAGGGTTAATGCTCTACATAACAGTAGTGTAGTGGGTTAGCCACCTTAGCCAGTGCTGAACAGTGCTGTTGAAATGTGAGTTCTCACTAATGCCTTTATACTAAAGAATATGTGTGGTTTATGCAGTAAAAAGGTTCATTGGTGAAAAAAGTACTAATCCCTTTCCCTTTTGATTTCATTGCGTGGGACAGCTAGTCTATTTAATGTTTTCAGGGGAGAGTTTTACTAAAGCTTGGAGTGTGAGGGAAAACGAGAAAATAATTAGATAGTATGCCTAATCACTAGTGGACTATAGTAGAAACACATTATCCTGAGTACACAGGAGAACCTAGCCTTCATAATCATTATAAATAGTTGTGCAGATGAAAACGAACTCACCTTACCTACAAGGCAGTAGTTAAGAGGTAGGGGGCTCTACAAGAAGAAAATCTGACATTCTTCCATCAGTGCTTATAAATGGAATGTAATACATTTTCAGTGCAAAAATACACCTGCCTGTAAATATTTTACAAAACCTCTCTAGCTTTGTCTGATCATAATTAAAATATACTGTATTTGGAAACAAAGGTAAGACAACAGTGGTAAAACATTCAGTGATTAGAAGTTCATCATAATGAATTGCTGGCTGATAACATTACCCAAAAAGTTGGGTGTTTTGTTTTTTAAATAAACATCCTGCTGTGACACAGCTCACAGGTGATGGTACTAATCCTCCCCAGAAAGCAAGACTTAGAGAATGTATGTGTCCAAGTTGAAACCTAAGAGATGATTGCCCCTTTTCTATATTTATTTCTACTCCATAAAAAAAAAATCTGTTTTACACAGACCAAGGTGTCATGTTCCCTTCAATAGTTGTTACAAAGGCACTTTTGATCATTTTAAGAAAGAAATGTTGATATGGAAATATGTAAATACTGTTTGCATTAGTGATAAAAGTGGGATTGATTATTTTATCACCTAATCAGTGTGTGTGTGTGTTTGTAAAAGCTGATATCTATCTGTAAAGCATCCTTGAGTCTGAGAAATATATATAAATGTAAATATTATTATGTAACTAATAAGAAGAAGAGGAAGAGGGAGGAGGAGGAGGAGGAGGAGGAGGAGGAGGAAGAGTCTACTCTGATGTGCAGGATCCCCTCCAGTAGAACTTCATGTAGGAGACGTTCTACTGTACAATGTACAATCAGTGTAGATGGACCACACACAGGTGATGTATTTTCTGTTTATTAAGTTACTTAAAACAATAGGAACGGTTCATATTACTGGTCAGTAAATGCATTTATTATTCAAAACAGTGAGTTTCACTATATTTTGATTGTCTTAATACTGAAGTATACAGTTCAAACTAATGAAAATACAAAACAGCAGATTATAATAAATACTCACCTTTTACTGGAGCCAAAGTCATGTCGGTGTCTGTGTTCTTTCCTAAAACGACAGCAGACTTATAAGCAACCAAAAATCACACAGATAGAAACATAAAGAAAATAAAATCTTGCTATTTGATTTACACATGAGGTTACCTGAGAGTATCCTGAACATGACTGTGCTCAGGCAGGTTAAAGTCTTACCTTCTACGGTGACCCTAAAGGTGAATACAATCTCCTTATTCCTGATGTCCCATATGATGTAAACGCCACTGTCAGACTCTTTCAGCTGCAGACTGGAACTGAATGACACTCTCTGTTCATACTCAGAGACACACTGACCTGACTGCGTTTGGACTGGGGTCACTAGTCCTGTTAATAAACATCTCAACTGGCACTGAGATGGGAACAACCAGGATAAGAGATTCTCCAGGGTTAAGCTGCCTGGAAACCTCAGGAGCAGCAAGGACACACACACACAGATAACCACCACATGGACTTACCTTGTTTTTTATTCTCCAGTTGCAAATATTTAGTAAGGAAAATAAAGGAGGACACTTACCCTCTATCCGTAGACACACAGCACAGATCCCTACACCATCAGCATATAATTTAACATCATTTTTCCATCAATGACTGATCAGGTGAAATAAGTCAGCATGAAAATAACAAAACGCCCAGGTCTGACTGGCAAGTCTGTGTTAACACTAGCTAGTTAGCAAACACTAGCTAGCTAGCAAAGTATTGACCAGAACATTTCCTGCTTGTATATTAATCCAACGAGTCAGGTTTTTCTAAATTTGTTTTTAAAGATTTGCTTCGCTTGGTATGTAGTGTATCTCAAGGAAATCAAAGCAATTTTGTTCATTTGTACTGGAATAAAAACCCTTTTATGCTGAACGACCTTAACTCGCTGTTAATGGAACTGTACTGTTAGCAGATAGCTAAGTTACACAGCATTAAATAGTAAATCTACTAGTCTTTGTGGCCTTCACAAATACTTGATGAAGTTGTCGATGCTTTGTCTGTCATCTTTGGACTGAAGAATCTACATGTCATCAGCAGACAGCTTTATAAATCACAGAGACAACACATTACTGTGGTGACCCGCTTCAGGTAAGCGGTGTAACGGAATTAAACGTGAATGACAGACGGAGAAGTTCGCACGGTATACACACACGACTGCAGCCCTGAGAAGCGGCAGCTTTGGAGACTTTATTTTCATTCATCTTAGGGCCAAGTCACTTTATTCCATTTTTTAAGTAAGTGAGAAGTCAACAAATTTACAACTGGACTCCCCCCAAATTAATATACAGTACTCGATGTCAGTGGGTGAATACAATACACAGCGCCTCCATTTTGGAGGTAACTCAAACTCCTTTTACAAGTATCCCAGTAGTGCACCGTGATGATAAAGACTTAATATTCATACATGCACCGTACACGTCGCTATATATGTCTGAGAACAGAGTTCAAAGTAAGCTAAATATCAAGCATACAGTTTCAAATAAAACGATAAAGGATTCTGGTACTTAATTTTCAAATAACGGTTAGAAATTCCAGATACCACACAATATAAGCATATATAAACCTGACATATTATAGATAATTTACACAGTAGCAGTTTCTACTTGAAACGTGTTACAAAGGGACCCTGTTGTTGTTCTTCATTCGCCACTATTCCGATATGCCTCTGCCTATAATTCCTGGTATTTGCACTGACTGGGTCTATGAAAGCAGGGAGCAGGCGTATGTGTCTGTCAAGGCTGTTGTGCGTTTGGAAGCGGTCTCAATGTCCAGTCTCTGCTCATCCCAGGAACTGCTACCATTACCAGCACATCAAAAATCCTTCCACTGTCTACATGTTGTAAACACCTTAAAGAGAATTTACATACTGAAACTTGTTCTATGAAATTTACGTGTTTATGGGTTTTATGGTGCCTTATTCTCTCTCTACATGTGTCTATATATCCTGTCAGATAGTGAGTGAAGTGACTGGTCTACATTTTACATCAGTACATCTTTATTTATTTCCACATTTTTTAAACATGGAACTAATTCTTCATAAAGGAGAGCATAAACACATCATCACTTGTGAAGTGTTTACTTTTTATTTTTTTAAACATGGAGCTTATCCTCTGTGAGAAAGAGCTCTGACACATCTTCTCCAGAGAGTTCGGCTTCTGGTGTAGATCTAAAACAAGGAGAAAGAAATACCATCAGAAACAAAATGGTGTTTAACATTCGCACTTTCTAAAAAGCAAACTGTTTTTCTCTGCTTCTGAAGAGCTACTTTTATGCACACCAGAACTCAAAGCTTGGTCTTCTTCCTCCATGGACTGTCATGCTACTAAATTCATTAAGAACATAAATATATAAAATAGACCACTACTTTACCTTCCTGACAGTTCTTGAGATCCTCCCCATTAGGCGATGTATCCAGTGTGTCTGCCCGGTCTTAGCTTCAGCCACACCAGATACAGTGGTCCTTACTGTTGTTGGCTTTGCAGATCCGGGGCCGTCTATGGAGGGACAGTAGAGGAACTGGGCCAGATCTTTCCTCTGAATAACCTTAACAAATGATAAAGCTCCTCCAAGCACCAGACCACCACTGATGAATGCTTGGTTCACATTCACATTTTTCCTGGCCTTAATTCTTCTGAGGAGCTCATCATACACAGCTTCAATGACTGAACTGTGGAACTTCTCAGGGAGGTCCATCCTATCCTCCACATGCACTCCAGTTGCACTGAACAAAAGTCCATGCACACATTCAGCTGCAGAGGTAAAATGGCCACTCCATGGTTCTGTCACCTGTGACCCAGCAATACCTGTACAGAATTCCTTTTGCACCTTCAGGAAAACTGTACGAAGACAGTGGCGTACTGCACAAAGTGAGACAGTAGGAACCCCAAAGTGTGTTGTGCTCGTTTGGGGTTCTGAGCCATATGAGGTTCTTTCATTGGTGGAAGCCGTTGATAATTTTACCTCGATCTTCTGTAACTCAGCATTACAAACACCAGTGTAAACAGAATAGTTCCAAGTCAAAAAAGCCGAAAAATCGAACGCCGTAAATCGGCGGGGCTACATAATGAAAATACACAGTGTCAATACCGGAGGCTAAAAGGCAACAAACATAGCTCAGCTCACGATAACCACATGTTTGGGCTAATGTTAGCTAGCTAGTTAGCTAGCTAGCTAATATTAGATATGAAATGCCTAAACCCTACCGTTAGTTAACAAGCTAGCTAGCATTAGCATAGTGAACTAAATACCCAAACTGACGACCTCTGTGGTTGCTGCTAAACACAAAGTCCGGGAATTGTTTTCTCCTACCACTGATAGCTAGCTAGGCAGGACAGTTAGCTCATTCAAATAAAGGCTACTCGGCTCTGGACCTCGATATTCTCTCCGTAGTTACAACTGCTACACTTTCCCCAAAACCGACGGCGCACAATTTCAATCATTTCTAATCTCCCGGTTTCATGAGGATGGTAGGGAAAACTTACCCGATATTCTGCCATGACGCGATCAAAGTCGTTATAACAGAAAACTGCGCTGTGCACTAAAATATATATACTCGCCATGTGGCGTCATAATAGACTTGGTTACCCCAACAACAGCCATTATGAAGTAGGCAGCAGGGAGTGCTGTGAAACTGTATTAATATTCATAAAACCGCCAATCATGATATTAACACATTATTCACAATAATTAACAAGACAGAAGGAACATTCTTGATTAATGTCGTCTTGAAAGCCTTGTACAGACTATGTCATATGGTTAAAAAGCTATAATAACAAACCAGACTGCGGTACATGTCAGATATAATAACAATAATTTAAACAGGAGTACATAAAATTCTTAAGAAGTAATATGGGCTAACCCATATAATTAGTATCATAATGGGTAATGTTTGTCCATGACACATGAATTGGAATAATACCATTAATTGATAATAAATTACTTCTAATTAATTATTGACAGAAAAGTAATCCACATAGCTGTTCTATAGCTGATCTTATATTCTGGTCAGTTCTCATTTGGTTGCCATCATTGCATTTCTAGTCCAATCTCATTTGTTCTCTGTGTTTGGTTACTCTTGCTGCATGTTGCTTTCCTTGTTTAGTTCTGTATCTTCGTGCTCAATATTGTTTGTTTTTATGCTCACCGTTATGTTTTATTATTGTTGTTCTGTTAGTCTTTCTCTAATGTTTTATTCCCTCGTTGCCTATTTCTCGCCATCACCCTGTTATCATCTTATTTTTCTGTTAGTCTGTTTGTTCTTCATTCTATTCTTTATTGTTAGTCTGTGTTGATTATTATTAAATGTATTATTTGTTTATTCTAGTCAATCAGTTTGGTTTGTTATGGCGTCATCACTTCGCACGTGTGTATGCTCTCCACCCCCTCCCGCGTTACACCTTGATGACTCGCCGAAAAAGCCCCCTCACAGGAGACATGTTCATCGACCTCTTCAACAGATTCCCTGTGAGAGAAAACACACACACCACTTTCACAAACAGCCTCACATACAAAGGGGTACCACACACAGACATATAAATTCAGCACATACTCAAAACATGCAAAAACACACATTTGTTCATATTTGGTACCTACAGAATTGAATCTATTCTGGTCTTATTGTTGAGTTACTGTAATATAATAACATTCATGTTCTCCACCTGCATCTGCTGGTGATGGCGCTTTTAGAATAATGTTACACAACAGGGTTAATGCTCTACATAACAGTAGTGTAGTGGGTTAGCCACCTTAGCCAGTGCTGAACAGTGCTGTTGAAATGTGAGTTCTCACTAATGCCTTTATACTAAAGAATATGTGTGGTTTATGCAGTAAAAAGGTTCATTGGTGAAAAAAGTACTAATCCCTTTCCCTTTTGATTTCATTGCGTGGGACAGCTAGTCTATTTAATGTTTTCAGGGGAGAGTTTTACTAAAGCTTGGAGTGTGAGGGAAAACGAGAAAATAATTAGATAGTATGCCTAATCACTAGTGGACTATAGTAGAAACACATTATCCTGAGTACACAGGAGAACCTAGCCTTCATAATCATTATAAATAGTTGTGCAGATGAAAACGAACTCACCTTACCTACAAGGCAGTAGTTAAGAGGTAGGGGGCTCTACAAGAAGAAAATCTGACATTCTTCCATCAGTGCTTATAAATGGAATGTAATACATTTTCAGTGCAAAAATACACCTGCCTGTAAATATTTTACAAAACCTCTCTAGCTTTGTCTGATCATAATTAAAATATACTGTATTTGGAAACAAAGGTAAGACAACAGTGGTAAAACATTCAGTGATTAGAAGTTCATCATAATGAATTGCTGGCTGATAACATTACCCAAAAAGTTGGGTGTTTTGTTTTTTAAATAAACATCCTGCTGTGACACAGCTCACAGGTGATGGTACTAATCCTCCCCAGAAAGTAAGACTTAGAGAATGTATGTGTCCAAGTTGAAACCTAAGAGATGATTGCCCCTTTTCTATATTTATTTCTACTCCATAAAAAAAAAAATCTGTTTTACACAGACCAAGGTGTCATGTTCCCTTCAATAGTTGTTACAAAGGCACTTTTGATCATTTTAAGAAAGAAATGTTGATATGGAAATATGTAAATACTGTTTGCATTAGTGATAAAAGTGGGATTGATTATTTTATCACCTAATCAGTGTGTGTGTGTGTTTGTAAAAGCTGATATCTATCTGTAAAGCATCCTTGAGTCTGAGAAATATATATAAATGTAAATATTATTATGTAACTAATAAGAAGAAGAGGAAGAGGGAGGAGGAGGAGGAGGAGGAGGAGGAGGAGGAAGAGTCTACTCTGATGTGCAGGATCCCCTCCAGTAGAACTTCATGTAGGAGACGTTCTACTGTACAATGTACAATCAGTGTAGATGGACCACACACAGGTGATGTATTTTCTGTTTATTAAGTTACTTAAAACAATAGGAACGGTTCATATTACTGGTCAGTAAATGCATTTATTATTCAAAACAGTGAGTTTCACTATATTTTGATTGTCTTAATACTGAAGTATACAGTTCAAACTAATGAAAATACAAAACAGCAGATTATAATAAATACTCACCTTTTACTGGAGCCAAAGTCATGTCGGTGTCTGTGTTCTTTCCTAAAACGACAGCAGACTTATAAGCAACCAAAAATCACACAGATAGAAACATAAAGAAAATAAAATCTTGCTATTTGATTTACACATGAGGTTACCTGAGAGTATCCTGAACATGACTGTGCTCAGGCAGGTTAAAGTCTTACCTTCTACGGTGACCCTAAAGGTGAATACAATCTCCTTATTCCTGATGTCCCATATGATGTAAACGCCACTGTCAGACTCTTTCAGCTGCAGACTGGAACTGAATGACAATTTCTGTTCATACTCAGAGACACACTGACCTGACTGCGTTTGGACTGATCATGTCTGTTATTAAGCGCAGTGAGTAAACATCCACAGTGTTGGCCAGAAAAGGTCAGTGCACATTTAGATTTAAAAATGTACACCCAGGGGCCTGTTTCAGAAAGTGGGTTTAGTGAAAACTGTGAAAATCACACAGAATATGGAGCAGTCCCCATTTATTGGATGTAAAAGTAAAAGATGTCAAAAACAGATGTCTGTCTTAGAACAGCAATGTTAATCACCTCAAAAATGATGGACGTGCTAATAGCAGTTTTCCTGCATGCACTGCCTTTAGCAGAATGCGTGCCAACAGTTTGCAGTTACTCATCCATGCAGTCTGTACTTCACATGTGGACTTGCTATCCAAACGCATCATTTTTTTCTTTCTTTTTTCCATTTTCATTCGATAAAGCTGTGATTGCATATGAGGTAATGTAAGCCAACAAAATTAGTCATTTCCAGCACAATCTTGGCCGATGGAATGTTTGCTGAGCGAATATCTGACAACAGTTAACCAGGCTTGAATATCTTTACAGTTAACCAGGTCTTCCTTGCACTTGGTCAGCTTCTCTAACTGCACAGTATTGGCTTTCAAAGTGTTCTTCCAGTATATCATATAACAAATTGCACATTAATGTTTATTTTGTGTGTGGTTCCTTCTTCAGTGTCCAGGCTGTCCTGTTTTAAGAAGTTTGCTTATTTCAGCAACATCGTTAAGGTTTTACACACTGGAAAATTTTTACAGCATATTTTTATTCATATACAGTATAAGTAACATCTATTTAACTCATATGTGCACCAACTACACCCCCCACCACCACCAACACCACCACTGTTAGAAAAAAAAGAAAAACCTGCACTTCCTCTTACCCTTCTCTCTCTCTAGCATGCCCTGCTTACTGGACAAATGGGTCTTTCTAGTAAAATTGATCAGTCAGGGACAGGTGTCCCAACCGCAGCTTCAGTTTGAGCAGTGGCTCAGTGTTTACTGCTGGTTCACGGACGCGATAACATAAATATGCGCCACAACCTGGACTCCCACAGAGCCACATTCAATAACACGGACAGACACATGTGTGCACACTCACTGAGTCAAAACGTACTTTCACCTTTGGCCTGAAGATGAATCCCTGCGGTCAAGAACAAAATCTAAAACTCAAACAAAACGCTATGACTAACAATGATGGCATAATTTCATTTTAATAGCAAAATACTATTATTGTATAAATGCATAAATGTTGCAATTTTCTATCTACGGATGAGCGACAGGTAAAATGACATCTGTGAGATTAATTTCAAATGAATTTAAGTTAACCTAAGGTAATGGAGTACTTAATAAAAATCTTTGCCATCTAAGATTGCTGAAAGTGCAAAGAATAGTCTCTTCCACATAGCTCTAACTGGTGTTTCTGATCTTTCTTCCGAGTCGGGTAGGCCAACAACAGGCTGTGTAAACATTGTTTTTTCTTTTGTTTTGTTTATAATTCCACTCATAATGTTACATCCTATTTTAACAGAAATTATTCAAGAGAAATAAAACCTAGTATATTTCATTTATTCAATTCTTGTATGCACTCTCAAAGGTTCTAAAGTTGCCTGAGATACCGAGTTTTTGTGTAATTGATCATTATTACGTAGTAAACTAAGTCACGCAACAATATATGTGCGTTTAAACCAAAACACTAAACAATCTTCATTCTTGTCGGTGATTTTATCGATAACAAACCCAGTTGAAAGCTACAGTGAAAGGTACGTGCACTAAAAAGTACTGCACTAAATGTGTTCAGATTGTATACATTTTAAATCCTTCATCACAAATATTTAATCCAATACATTTTGACGTGTAATTTGGATACCACCGATAGCGAATGTTCTATAAAGTAAACAGTCGTAATGCAGTTACTTTGAAATTCAAAATATTCCTGCCCATACAAGAAAGAAAAATGAGTTTAGATTCTGTAAACCTTTCCATGTGCAGTTCCTTTATACTCCACCGTTAGGGAGCGAGCATTATTAGATTAAGCGCGTTAATGTCGTGCCAGTCTGATCATTTAGAAACAACCAAATGCGACGCAAAAGGAGGAGTTTTTGGCAACTGTCAAACCCCATCCTGGACAGCTATCGCCTTTTCATCTGCCTCTGCACGCACATTACTTTTGTTCAAAGGCTGCGTCTTTTAATTAATCTATTTCGCTGTGCAAAATAAGTCGGTTTGGCCAGTAAGATAATTATTTGTTGTTGATGCGGAGAAGCTTTGGAACAATGCTGTGCTGGCTATCTGCACTTTGCTAGCTAGCTAGCTATAGCGGGCGGTAGATTCACCATTATTTGTTATTATTATTTATTGTCACTTTGTTAGCTAGCTAGCTATAGCGGGCGGTAGATTCTCTGTTATTTGTTCTCATTATTTATTTTTATTTTGTTAGCTAGATAGCGATAGCAGGTGGTAGATTCTCTATTATTTGTTATTATTATTTATTGTAATTGTGTTAGCTAGTTGGCTATAGTGGGCGGTAGATTCTCTATTATTTGACTGAATGCGTTCCTGTGAAACCAAAATTGAATGACGTGAGTAGCAAACTAAGTGCATGTAAAGCTTTCATCTACCCCCAGAACTGCCCCCACCAGCACCCGCTCCTCCCCTTCACCACAAGCACTACCACCTCCCACCCTCCACCACCATTAGCCACTCCCCCATCACTACCACCCGCTACCTCAACACTTCAGAGATGGCACTACTGTTTAGTTCTGGATTAGGCCAGGACTAGATTCTTATCTAGGAAAACCACGCTTATTCAGCCTGCAGAGAAGCCATTCATGAATCGCAGCGAAGGACTGTAGAAAGAGTCTGACTCCCATGCTATTTAAATAAAATTGAATTATTTAGTAAGTACATTTTAGTGTATGTCCTATTCATTAATGTAACGTTCAGATGGAACTTCATGCCTATATTCCTGGAAAGCCTATATGAATAAATGAAAACATTAGATCCTTTTAACTGACTGATTGATTGACTGATTAATTAATTGTCTCTTCATGCAGAGATGTCAAGGCGCAGTGCACGTTTACTAACAGGTGGGTACTACCCCCACGATGATGACGCTGCAGGAGCCTGTTCTAATGGATCTACTCGATCCATCTCTTACAAAGAGACCCCCTTCAGGTGTGTGTGCATACACACGTGTGTGTGTAGGAGTGCACGTGTATTTGGTGTACATCAGCCTCTTTCTCACCCTCCCTAATTCTCTGCCTCTGCCTATTCCTCTTTCTCTATTTCTGTCTCTGTTTCTCTGCAGGGTCTTTAAGAGGAAGGCAGGCAACCGCAGGCTGGTCAAGTCCTCCCACACCTCAAGCCATGATGGCAGCCTCAGCCAATCACATGGCCCATACACCAGTGAGCTCATCACGGAGGCCGAATTTACAGGTCAGTGCTGATGTCATATTCAACTGTTTATAACCAGTTTATGAGAAGCTATAATCAGTGTTTCTTCTTACACACACACACACACACACACACACACACACACACACACACACACACACACACACACACACACACACACACACACACATTCATGGAAGTCTGTATGTATTATAGCCATGTATGTACTAAATTAGTATTACTGTAATAAGCTTTTTAAACAGATTGTCAATACATCAATTAATTTACTTAATACTCACCATATACCTAATACTCATCATATACCTCTTGTGCACCAGATACTTAAATTCCATCTCCAACTCCCCTAGTCAGATTGAATTTGCTTCATTGTACTTCATTGAACTGTTACTAAAGCAGTGTTAAAGCGGCACTAACACTATACTAAAGCTATTCTAAAACTATGCTATAGTTATACTAAAACAATGCTAAAGCAGTAGTAAATTAGTACTGCAGTAGCATCAGCTTGTCCCATGTTTTCATGAAACGTTTACCTTCTGCTGTATTTTGTGGTTATTGTGGAAAAAGCATCATTATCACTTGTTTTAATGATGTATTGTTTGTTTGTTTGTTTAGCTCGTGCCTTTGCATTGCTCTACTGGTGGCTGGGAACAGCATGGTACAGTCTGACCTCTGGAATCTCTCTGCTTAATGTTTTTCTGCTCAGCAGGTAAGTTTGTGTGTGCATGTGAATGTGTATATGTGTGTACACGAGTGTGTATTTGCATGTTTGTGTTTGTATAGACAACTCTGTACTCTGCATTGCTATGTTCTCCCTCTGTCTCTCCACAGACACACTGCAGGTGTGAGGAAGGCTATCCTCCTCCTCCTCCTCCTCCTCCTCTTGCTGCTTTTTGGTGAGTCTGCATTTCTGAGTCACTACATCTCAAATCATCTCATGTCCGAGCTCCTGTGTGGGGAAAAAAATATACATGCAACACACAAAAAGCACAATGACAGAAACACACATGTACCGATGCAGTGTAAGCTGACAGGTGTGCTGGAACAGTTATTAAACGACGGCAGGTGTATTCGTAACAGATGATTTGATGACTACAGCGTTAGTGACGTGTGTAGCTGACAGGGGCTTTAGTGACAGGTGTGTTATTTTTTACAGGAGCATGGTACTGGTACCCTTTTGTCAGTACTCAAATGTTAGACACTGAAGAAAAGACCACAGTTGATCCCACGCAGCTCAACACACCTGTCCAAGCCCCTCTGGATGTGAGTACTCTCATTGGTTGAAGAGTCACTGCAGGACTGACACCACACACGTTTATTGGATGCCTCCTATGTCCTAGAACAAATACTGTTTTATACTACTCACAGGTAATAAATCCACTATTTCAACATTCTTCTCTCTCTTGCTTTCTCTCTCTCTCTCTCTCTCTCTCTCTCTCTCTCTCTCTCTCTCTCTGGTGCTGCCTGCAGAATCATGTGCTCAGTGTGAAGTTGTCAGCTATCAGGGACGAGATGATGAAGTGGTCTGAGGACAGAGCGAGAAACATGGAGGCCATGCTGGTGAGAAAATGAGAGAGAGAGAGACAGAGAGAGAGGAAAAGAGTGAGAGAAAGAATATGAGAGTCAGAGAGGGAGAGAGTCATAATAATTCAGTGGAGCACAAAGGATTATTTTTCAAATGAATGGTGTGGACTGTCAGGTGTACAATATAATAAAATCACTCTACAGTATCATCCAGCAGAATACAGAATACAAAACAAATGAGTAAAGCAAGATATCCTGAAATAAAAAATAATGTATCACTTAGATGACAATACCAGCCAGAGAATTACTTTCAGTACTTGTAAATTACTGTAATGAATTGGCACTTGAACTAAAAATGTAAAAAAATGCAAATAAGGGTGTGACAGCACCAATATCAGCTATAATTCTCTGAAATGACTGTGTGTATTTGTGTTTTTGTGTGTGCAGACACTTCAAAGAAATATGCAGGCACTGCGAGTTAAAGTGAAGAAGTAAGAGGGCCTTTTCTCTTCCTTTATCTCAGCTCACTCATTAAACCACTTATTGCGCGAATGTTTAGGACTTTTTGCATTTTGTCCCCCCAGTATCAACTCTCAGCACCAGCATCAGATTTTCCATCTGAGATCCAGCCTCCAGGCAGCTTTGGAACAGCTAAAGGCATCATCTCCTCCCCACCTTGTCACAGAGCCAGCAAACTTCTCCTCAGGAAAATCCTCATCAGAGGATGGCGACTACCCACAGAGCACACAGTCCAGTGAGTGTGTGTGTGTGTGTGTGTGTGTGTGTGTGAGAGAGAGAGAGAGAGAGAGAGAGAGAGAGAGAGAGAGAGAGAGAGAGAGAGAGAGAGAGAGAGAGACAGACAGTTAGACAGAGAATCTAACTTCTCTCAGGTTCTGTTCAGGCTTCAGCTGAGGCAGAGTTTGGGTTCTGAAAAGCGCTCACTCCTCACCATATTAAACAGACCTTATCATCATCATTATCACCTGTTTGAATGATGTATTGTTTGTTTGTTTAGCTCGTGCCTTTGCAGTGCTCTACTTGTTGATGGGAACAGCATGGTACAGTCTGACCTCTGGAATCTCTCTGCTTGATGTTTTTCTGTTCAGCAGGTACATTTGTGTGTGGACATGCGTGTGTGTGCATGTGAACGTGTATATGTGCGTGTCTGTACGTGAGTGTATATGAGCATGTTTGTGTATGCAACTCTGCACTCTGCATAGCCATGTTCTCTCTCTGTCTCTCCACAGACGCAGTGCAGGGGTGAGGAAGGCTCTCCTTCTCCTCCTTTTCCTCCTCTTGCTGGGTTTTAGTGAGTCTGCATTCCTGAGTCACTACATCTCAAATCATCTCATGTCCGAGCTCCTGTGTGGAGAAAGAAATTTGCACTCAACACACAAAAGACACAATGACAGAAACGCACATGTACTGATGCAGTGTAAGCTGACAGGTCTGCTGGTAGCAGTTAGGAAATGACAGCAGGTGTATTGGTAACAGATTTTTTGATGACTGGCATGTTAGTGACGTGTGTAGCTGACAGGGGCTTTAGTGATAGGTGTGTTATTTTTTACAGGAGCATGGGACTGGTATCTCTTACTCACTGCACAACTGTTGCACACTGATTGATCCCACGCACCTTCACACATCTGTCTGAGCCCCTCTGTATGTGAGTACTCTCATTGGCTGAAGAGTTACTGCAGGATCGAAACCACACACGTTTATTGGATGCCTCCTATATCCTAGAACACATACTGTTAATACTGGTAATAAACCTACTGTTTCAAAATTCTTCTCTCTCTCTCTCTCTCTCTCTCTCTCCAGCCTGAGGTCTACCCTGTTAAGTGCCGGGCATTCCGTGGTTCCCAAAGTTTCCTGGTTAACGCTCTGTCCTACCCCGTCCAGATTACCCAAGTTACATTGGAACACATCCCTCGTAACGTGTCACCCACTGGACACATAAACAGCACTCCAAAGGACTTCACCCTTCATGTGAGTCATGAAAAACACACACATACCCGCACACACACAACACCAATGTTGCCTGAGGCTGCTGTAATGATTTTGTTATGCATGTGCATCTACTTTTATGCATTATGCTGTGTGGGTTTTTAAATAAGTGTATTTTAACCAATGTTAAATACATGTAGCCAATGAAAGCACAATAATAGTTTTAATTAATACTTTTAATTAATAATGTCATCTCGTGATAGAGCTGCTCCTGTTTAAGGGGTTCCAGGGTGTAATGTGTTCACATTCTTATACACTCCTGCACTTCCCTTGGACTGACACATGAAAACGAGGAAGGAAAACCTCTTGGAACATTTACCTATGACCAAGATGGAGAACCCATCCAGATCTACCAACTTCCTGTAAGAAAGTTGTACAGTCACTCACCAAAACACCGAAAGTTGGAAATATTTACACATCACTTTTTATTCCAATAATGTTAGCACTGTTGTAATGCTAGTAGTGTTAATATTATTAATAATGTATTATTGGTGTTGGTGTAGTTAATGTATTTATATATACTTTACATATTCACACACACACACACGACTATAAGTAATATCTCCTGTACATATAACTGAGTAGGTATGTGTGCAGTATTTGTATAAGTACAATACTTATGTGTTTTATATTATGCTGTAAAATATGGATATTTTGATGATAAAATATTGACAAAGCATTTACTGCTGCTCTTTCTGTCCTCCAGAAAATATGTAAAGAACAATGCATTACAGTGTGTGTTTGTGTGGAAGCACATGTGTGTGTGCATGTGTGTGTTTGGACAAGGATTGTCTTTGGTGTGCATGTGTGTTTGTGAAGGGATTATGTGTGATGTATTATAGTGTGTAGTCCATGTTATAATGTTATATAATATTGTAGTATGTAGTGATATATTAGAATACGATGTGTTGTTTGCAGGAGTCTCCCAGTGAGGTGTACTGCCTGGTGGAACTACCGGTCCACAGTAACTGGGTTCACCCAGAGTACACCTGTCTCTATCGCTTCTGGGTCCACGGCCTACCCTGCAGCATCTGACAGGCAGAACACAGAACAAGAGAATGAATAAATAAATTAATAAATAAGCCCCCTTTTATTGGGTTTACCATCACATGACAAGTTCAGGTCATGACTGGGTGTCACTCTTTTGTACTCAAGTTGATAACATTGACACAATGGCCCTTTAAAACATCTACAGTAATACATCCCCCCTCTAGTGGACAAATTAATGTACCACATCCCAAATGCATGTCAAAAGAACAAGTTCATCCTTGTTTCACTGATCTTAGGCCAGTTTTGCTGTTGCTCCACTTAAGAATAAAAGAATTATGGACAAAAATTTGTACAACACTCAAAAAATAGAACATAAATGGTGCCACACTAAGCTTGTAGTCTTCCAGCTTGCATGGAAGGAGAGCCTCTCAAGTACAGAAAAGCACTTATGAACACTCCAACAGCTTATCTCTCGACCCTAATAGAAAATAACCAAAATAATCCTATATTTCTTTTTAGTACAATTGCACATCTACTTAGAAATAAAAGTCACACCAATACTCAGATTACAACATCACATAGTAGTAATGAGTTCATGAATGTCTTTAATGAGAAAAGTAAGCACATTAGAGATAACATTAATAGTATTAACATGACATCGTGCAGCTACTTAGAGATCAGAACAACCAAGCCAAAACGACTCTAGAATCCTTTACACCGATCCAAGACCCAGAACCTACATCTCTGATCTCGTGCTCAAAATCCTCCACTTGCTTACTAGAGTCACTGCCCTCACACTTCCTTAAGGAAATCCTACCTGAAGTAACTGAACCTTTACTAAATTTAATAAACTCCTCCTTGAACATTGGCTATGTTCCTAAACCATTCAAATTATCAGTAATTAGACCACTTATCAAAAGAATGTGAGCTGTCAAACTACTGGCAAATCTTAAACCTTTCATTTATTTCCAAGATTCTAGAAAAAGCTGTAGCTCAGCAGCTAAGGTCATATCTGAATCTGAATCAGATAAATTAAGCCTTTCAGTCAGGGTTTAGGCCTAATCATAGTACTAATATAGCACTAATTAAAGTAGTTAATAACCTGTTGTTGGCTTCTGACCAGGGTTATGTCTCTTTGCTTATATTATTTGACACTATAGATCACATCATTTTACTACGTAGACTCAAAAATGTTGTTGGGATTAGGGGAATAGCCCTTTCCTTATTTAAATATTATCTAGCCAGTCGCTACCATTTTGTTAACATAAATGGAGACTTCTCAGCATATAACAATGTTAGTTATGGTTTCCCACAATGATGTAGAACCTTTGTTTTTTTCTTTATATATGCTACCTCTTGGTGACATTATACGTAAACACTGTTCTAGTTTTCACTGCTGCGCAGATGATACTCAGCTATATGTCTCAGCCAAACCACAGGACCTATTTCATCTTAGCATTATTGACATATGCATAAAAGATATCAGACGCTGGATGTTGAGGTACTTTCTCTTACTTTATCCTGACAAAACAGAGGTGCATTTATTAGGCCCAGAGACAGCTAGGTCCTTGCTCTCTAATTACTCAGTGAACCTCAATGATCTCCCAATCACATCTTCTCTGTTAAAGATCTTAAAGTTATTATGGATCCCAGTCTCTCTTTCGAAGCTCATGTAAATAATATTTCTAGGACCGCCTTTCTCCACCTCAGGAACATGTCAAAGATTAGGAACATGCTCTCCTCACATGATGCACAAAACTAGTCCATGCATGTACCACTTCCGAATTGGACTACTGTAATGGTTTACTATCTGGCTGTACCATTAAGTGCCTAAACAAGCTTCAGCTAGTTCAAAATGCAGCGGCCAGAGTTCTTATTAGAACTAGAAAATTTGATCACATCACTCCTATCTTAGCTACTTTATATTGGCTCCCAATAAAATTTCATGTTGATTATAAAATACTTCTAATGAACTACAAAGCACTAAATGGTTATGCCACACAGTACCTAGAGAACTCCTAGTGCATTACGATCCACCACATCTGCTTAGATCAAAAGGTGCAGGCTCTTTACTAATACCAAGAATAAGAAAATCTACCACAGGCAGCAGAGCCTTTTCCAATAAAGCTCCCACACTTGAATAACCCTTCTGTAAAGTTTCAAGACTCAGTCAGGCATTTTATTAACTACTTCCCATCTTAGGTAATGGTGTAGATCTGGTGGTCCATAGGCACTGAGAGGGCAAATATACTTACAAATTATTTAATATTTCTGTTTTATTTATGTGTTTAGCCTAGATAAGGAGAATGCTGTATGGTTTAATTTCAGAGAATGTGTATTAATATACATTTAGTGGGATATCAATTGATAAACTTCAAATAATATCAAAATGATCACTATTATTACTATGCACTTTTTGTACTATGTAAAATCTTTTTTATGTATGTGTTATTTGCATTAAGAGAATGTTGCATAGAATAATACAAGTTTATAGAGGTATAATTTAATGTTTATTTGAAAAGTATTTAAAGATTTAATATATTTTCTAACTTTCCCCAGTGAGATCACCATGAGGGGGGCTGGAAGTACAAAGAAGAATGTTTTCCCTGATGTGAAGAACATCCCAGCTCCACCCAACAGACCTACGGAGGCAATGGCAAACCCGAATATTCTCCTTTTCGTTTTATTGACTCACAGAGGGGAGAAAGCAGCCACCATTTCCCAGAGATTTTCCCCCAGAGGAAGGAATATAAACCACAAGTCTCTCAAAACCTGAGAAAGTCTGACACGGGCACAAGATTAGCGGCACTGCCGAAAGCCACCGATGGAAAAAATGGTGAAAAGTCAACAGGCAGACTCCTTGATGAAGGTCAGTGATGCAGCCAGGCTCAATTCCCTTCTCTGGTTGTAGAGCCAGACACCAAGAGTGGTGGTGTGAGTATGAAGGCTGATCACACTCCACCAGCTCTATCCATCTCAGGGCTACCCACCCTCCACCCAAAGCTGCCTGCTTTCAAACAAAAAAGCCCCAAGCCTGGTGTGACCCTGCATGTCCCCCACAAACATGTCAGGGAAGTCCCAGGAAAGGTGCAGGACAAGGACAGTGAGGTGAACTCCACATTTTACACCAGGCCAGAAGTGGGTGAGGTCCTCTACCAGGACCTGGAGAGCCTAACGTCAGACCGCCAGCATGACTCCAAGGTCGACGTTTCCCGGCACCAGCAAGACCTGAGCTGCCACAATCCGCTGCTCATCAGGAGGGCGACCTTACATAAGGTAGAGAGCAGAGCTGCGTGCCCAGCTCCGCCTGTCCCCTCCCTGGTGCCGCAGTGCAACCGTGTGCCCCAGGTGTGCAAGACTGAGGAAAAAACAAAGAGTCAGGACAAGTGCCAGGCTGGCCAGGCTGCCTCTAATCCCCTTGGAGCCAAAGACACATCTGTTGTGAAGGTTTATTTCTCTCTGTTGTTAATAGGGAGAAGGAACTGTGGGCTTGACCAGGTGGGACAACAGACAGGTGAGCATAGGATCAATGGGTTAAAAAAATGACTTCTTTTGACATTTACTTCACCCTAGAATACTAGAGTATTGAGTTAATTGAGTTATTTGGTTCTGTGTATCATATAGCATTTCATCAGATAAACTAGAAAATGTATTAAACGATGGCACCTCTAAGGATATTTGAGAATGGAGTCTGTAGCGAAAACTGCAGCAAGAGAAACAAGAATGTACGAAAGAGATTACATATAAAATTCCTAAATTAACCTTATATTTCATAAGTAGTGAAAAAACAGTCAGTCATTTTAGGCAATAGTCCTGTTCAGATTTGTTTTATTTGTCTTGTATCTCAGCTCCTGCACCTGTGCATGTGAAATAAACCAGGGTCAGTGCCTTGCATCCTCTGGAAGCAACAGAAACCTTCAGTGCGATGATTGCACACTTGATCTCCAAAGCTGATTTTAAAGACTGCATAGACCTACAGATCGTTATGTAAATGACCACAATACAATAAGAAAATAAACAAGTAATAGATAACTGTCTCTAAGCCCCATTATCCACATTAGTACTTTAATACTGATTTCAGAACAAACAAACAAACAAATAAATAAATAAATAAATAAATAGTACAGTAGAAATTGCCCGATCTTGCAGTTGTGAAAGTCAAAGGCTGTCACTCTTTGGTGGTAGTGGAACTGATTTGGCATTATTGGCATTATGGGAAAATTCATAGATACGTTCTCTGTATGAGTAAGCATTTAGACCCCATTAAAAGTAGGACTTCAATATAAATATATTTTTAAAAACTGCCACAGCAGAGTTTTTTCAAATTTGATCTGATAGCCAAGTGCCACCACTGTTTTTTTGAGTGTGATTTTTCAGCACTGGAGATCTCCTTGGCCTGCATATGTGCAATATTGCACTAGTGGTAAGTCCTGTTTTAGCTGGCAGTCAAGCTGTATGATAAACCTGAGAAACACTATATAGGAATATCATTTTGAGCAGTGCTTATTAAGCTACTTTAATATATTATTAATAGTGTTGATGCTGAGGTTTTCTGTTTCACAAAAAGGGTTTGGCTGACTGGGCTCACTGCACAACACCGGGTATTTGCTATTTATTTGATGGGCTATTTATTTTTATCTGATGGATGAGCAGCCAAGACAAAATGATGCTGTACCTGTAATCCTTAATCAAAACCTGCACAAAGGAAAATGTTTTTAAGATCCAGATTTAAATAATCGCACATAATATGGAGCAGTCGCCATTTATAGGATGTAAAAGTAAAAGATGTCAAAAACAGATGTCTGTCTTAGAAAAGCAATGGTAATCACCTCAAAAACGATGGACGTGCTAATAGCAGTTTTCCTGCACGCACTGCCTTTAGCAGAATGCATGCCAGCAGTTTAAACTTACTCATCCATGCAGTCTGTACTTCACATGTGGACTTGCTATCCAAATGCATCATTTTTTCTTTCTTTTTCAATTTTCATTTGATAAAGCTGTGATTGCATATGAGGTCATGTAAACCTAAATGTTTGTAATTTGCAGGACAACCTTGGCCAATGGAATGTTTGCTGTCTAACACTGAAGCTTGAATATCTGACAACAGTTTACCAGGCTTGAATATCTCTACAGTTAACCGGACATTGAGAGTGCGTCCAAACGCACATGGCCTTGACAGACACACATGCCTGCTCCCTGCTTTCATAGACCCAGTCAGTGCAAACACAAGGAAATAAAGGTAGAGGCATATCGGAATAGCAGCAAATGAATAAGAACAACAGGTGTCTTTGTAACACATTTCAAGTAGAAACTAGTACTATGTAAATTATCATGTCAGGTTTGTGTTGGTCAAGAGCATGTGCCATAATCGGTTTGTCCGTCTGCTTATGCTGTGGTATCTAGAATGTCTCACAGTCATTAGAAAAAGTGCCAGAATCCTTTATCGTTTTATTTGAACGTATGTGATCTGAAATAAATCATCTAATTGTAGGTATTTAGCTCGAAACTAGAGTTGTATTATATAGAATGTCATTAGGTTGAATGGGAATGTAAAATAGTAGCTAGTGGGACCTCTGTGTTCCGTCCCACTCAATGAAGCACACCAGGTTGTGGATAAAAGGGGTTTCCTTTTATTTTCCACACTATAACAAGTTCAGCAACCACATTTAATTTCACTGAGGGCTCAGCTAGCAAGCCCACAGGAGGTATGTCTCGCTCTGCCATGCACCTCCCAGTAAATGTTACAACTTCTTTCATAATAACAATATAATAAAATATATAAATTAAAGGAAGCTGTTGTCATATAGTGTAGTCATTTGATTATAAATAATAATCTCATAATAATCTTATCTGCATATTCTTATACATTTACAGAGTAACATTCACTCATATACTCAAATTCCATATCATACATAGAAAACGTCCATCTCATCCATTGTAGTTTTTTTTCCTGATCAATAATAAAAAAAAAAAAAAAGAAATGAACAGCACCCAGCGATGAAGCTCAATTATTTCAAGCTAACTATAAAACAGCTTAAGTCAGCATTTGCTTGCAGCTAGAACACAAAATGTTCAGATTAATGCATCTGAGTTAAAAATTAAACACAATGAAATCAAATTAAATTGACTCACCTGCAACAAGCTCAGCAATCACATTTAATTTTACTGAGTGGTCAGCTAGCTGGCCTATACAAAACAGGCTATTGTTAGAAATTCTGCACATGTAATTCACTTAGCTTCACATCTCACACTGCTTATAATTATAAGATAACGTATCCACATTTGTAATAATGTGATGAAATCTGCCAACAATAGTGAGACTGAGCATATTAAATAATAAGACAAACTAATCACTTAGTCCACATATTTCTAAATGAGAAGAAAAGTTCTTACAAACAATATAAAGCACACAATTATATATGGGAAAACAGTTACATTTGTCATTAAGAGAAGCATTACTTTATAGATAGAAAGCACTACGTATTACACAAATGTCATAACTGTCCTAATATTAATAGTTCAACAGTCTTCCTCTGTCTATTATGCACACTGTACACATGTTAAATATCTGCCTTGCTGTTACAATGAAATGACTTCCGGCACCCTGAAAATTGTTTTACACACGCAGCTGTAACGAGGTGGCCTGAGTACCGAGGAGGGGGGGGGGGCAGGATGCACAGACTCAATCGACATGGACGAACATTTATTACATACAACATAACGGCACTCACATATAACATGAACATGAATACGTTTAACAATAACGAGACTAATCTTGACATCCACAGGCTACACCAACAATGATCAACAATACTGTACACACTAACAAGGGTTTAAATACACAAACAAGATGAGGTACAGGTGTGTGCAGGAATGGCCATAAACATATACTCCCAAGTCACGTGGCGGGCCAAACCCTGTGACTCGCGGGAGGCGAACGTTCTGTGACAGCAGCCACACTCATACACACACAAGCATAGTGCAACTCTGTGTTTACGCATCAATGATTGAATGTGTAAGTGCATGTATATGCAAGTTTAAATTATTATGCACAAATATAAGTAGTAGGCTATTTATGTGAAAATGTTTCATATGTATGTGCAAGTACAGTTTCCCTGATTTCTCTTTAAACAGGCCCTCATAGTTCAGCAGTAATGAGGCTAGTTAGATTTTGCTCAGAATTAAGTACACTTTGGAATGTTATATGTATCACAGTCTCCGGTGGTGAGCCATACATGGTTAATCAATCCAGGTTGAGGAACCTGTTAGAGTCACTGCATTAATGACATATCTGTTTGCATTGTCAGTTGTTGCTATGGCAGCAATTAAATTAGGAAATTCAAAGAAAAACAACTCATGTACACCCTTGGAACTTTAGAACCCCATATGTCCCGTGTCATAATGTCACACATGAGGGGAGTCCCATGAACACCTTTACAGATCAGTCTGTGGAAAGACACTGAAGAGGACAGATGGAACAATGAGGCGTTTCTGGAGCTGGTTTGCTGGAGGTATCGAGAATGAATATATTGATACAAAGGAGGTGGAATCCAGGAGAGACCTAATAAAGAAAACCAAAAGAGGAAAGCAGAAGTGGAATCTGAAAAAATTGAAGATAGAGTGGAAAAAACGTCCTACAGTTGGTATGGATATTTGATTATTTTTTCTGCTTTTTGGCCTTGCCTTTCTAAAAGGATTAATCTAAATCTCATGTATAAAAAAACACAGTAAACTAAATAATCTTTACAATAAGGGACAAAAACTGACTTATTGAAAATGCTTTTATCCTCTGATCAGCAGTGACTAAAACTCTCATTTAAAATATGCAACACCACTTGAAGTATTAGTGCATTATTAATCTATTACAAGGTTTTAGGCTCTTGTCTGGCTGTATGTAGTACATACAATATGTGTTCTATATATATCCAGAAGTATGGATACTTGCTCCGGCAGATTTGAAGATGGCCCATGAACGAACTGAAAGGACTGTGGCAGCATGTCTGAGTGAAGTGACTGATGGATATGACTTGTACAGATCAGCCAGGACCAAGCAGAGGCACTCTGTGGCACCTGCTTCCCCAGCCCTGAAAAGGGTCAACAAAGACACCAAACCAGGTGTGGATGCAAAGCAGTCAGCCATCTTCCCTCTAGGGCCAAGAGAACATGAGTGGCTTGTGAAGTGTGATGCAGGACAGCAGGATCAAATCTGCCAGCTTCTGCTCCAGGACATCAAGCTGGCAGAGAAGAGAAATTTCATTTCTGGCTTCACAGTACTTCACTGGGCTGCTAAACAAGGAAACAGTGAAATGGTGCGCAAGATCCTTCTTCTTTCACAACAAGGTGGGCCAGGGGTTGACGTTAACACCAAGAGCTACGACGGCTACACCCCACTACACATGGCTGCTATTCACAGCCACGAATCAGTCCTGAGTGTTCTGGTGCGTGATTATGGTGCCAACTGCAACATACGTGACAACAGTTGCAAAAAGCCCTATCACTACTTACACAAGGACGCCTCACCCAAGGTGAGAGAGATGCTCGGCGACCCTCACGCTGCGGATTACAAGCCCTCAGGCCATGAGCAGCACTTTTCAGATCCGCCCAAAGGGCTCAGCACTTTGAGTAAACTATTTCAGTCCAAGCACAGAAAAATATTTAGATGCGGATCAAGATTCCACTCAGCCTTGAAGCAGCTTCACCAGCCTTGACCAAGATGTGGACAGGATAGACTACATTAATTTCCCGAATGTTTCCCTACAGTGAACTTCCCAAATTAAATAGCATATCCTCAAATAAACATTTTCTCTAACTTGTCTTTCACTCCTGATTTCTGTGATCAAAACCTTAAGCTTTGAAATAAATCATTTGCACATAGATGTTTGAAATATTGCATAGTCATATCTGCCTTGAACCATTGTCTGTTTTCCTTGAATATTCTCTGATGTTTTGTCTTTGAGTAATGAAATGTTTTTGAGGTCTTTCATCAGCTGTGTAAGCAACGTGCTTCTGAATTAGTAGTAGGAGAAGCCAGTTTATATATGAAAAATTAGTAGTGTGCTTTATATTGTTTGTAAGAACTCTTTCTTTGTATTTATAAATGTGTAGACTAAGTGCTCAGGTGAAATTAGTATGACAAAAATGTTCCAACCTATTATGGCTTAAAAGACAATTATCACCTATCCCCAAATATCAGTATTTAACTTTGCTCTTGTGTTCCAGTTGTTTTGTTTCCCTCTTTCTGTTCTTTTAATGTACTATATTGAATTAATTTATGTTTTGTAAGGTAACTCGAGGTAAATGCCTGACACAATCAAAGCCTAAGACTGAGACAAAGAAGCTATAAATTTGCATGAACACATCTGTTGAGCCTTTCCTGCTTATTCCACCCCTGAGATCAGTAGTTAAAAACTGATTTCAGCAGAGTCATTTCAAACAGAAGTAACTACAAGTCTAGAACCCCTCACGAGAAGAATATTGTACTTAGAATAACATCTTATTTTATATGTTTGTCAGATACCCAGTTTGTTAGTCTGTCTAAACTTGATTCATTTGCTCTTCACTATTCAGTCAACTTAAGGTCATCTTCTTTTGGCATTGGTAGAATTTAGATTAGTGCTGTTTGGCCGACAGTAATCACCTGATTTGGTTTTCCAACAAACTGGTATGTATGGCAGGAATGGCAGTATCCAACATCACTCCTAATCGATGGCCAAAAGAAATGTTGTAGAATGTGGTGAGTGTTTTTTTTATGTGCGCTTAATTGAAAACGTGGCAAAAGAAGAGCCTTTCTAAAGAATATACATAAAGCCCAAGAGAGAAAAAAAAATTATTTACATCAAAGTTGGAGGTGGATTCACGCTCCACACCCACTACGGTTGCCAGGAAGACCCATCGCGCTGTAAATACATAAAGCACATTCATCAAAATGACAACACTTGTGATACATTTCACAAACGTGCCGCAAATACACAAAGCAAATTCATCAAAATGACAACACAACCCAGTGCAAATTCAGGAAAACTTACGCAACTTCAGAAGTGCTGCAAATCCAGTCACAACACAATGGAAGTTTGCCACAACAACAGAATGGCTGTTTGCAGAGGACACGGGGAGGAGATGGACTTCTGAGATCAGCGCCAAGTCTTTTGGAAGTGAAAAGTAAGTTTTTCGGTTACCATGGTTTTATTATGATATACGTGATACAGAATGAAAGACCGACCTATTCGTGCATATTTATTTATGCTAGGCTGTAGGCAGCCTTAAAAATGATGATTAAAATCCAAAATACCTACAATTAGATTGTTATTTATTTCAAATCACATTTTGTATCCATGTAGCTATAAACATCACACTTCAGATAAGATAAGAACAAGATAGTTGACCAGCATGAGCAATAACCACACTGGTCAACCAGTATAATCAGATTTGACCAGTATGACCAGTATGATTCATGAAGGTTCAACACCTTTAACATTATTTGAATCTTTTGTTACAGGCATTGTCAATTGTTTACTTACTTCAGATCATTTGAAATTAAATGTATAGATTTTTTGTCTAATGATCATTCTTAAATTGGAAAAAACTGACAATGTTTAATGACCCGTTATGTCATGGGACTGATTGCTGAGTGACTTTAAATGAACTGCAGTGAACTGAAAATGAAATGAAATGCATATTTACCATATATTAGTACTAAAAAGATGTTTCCAAAACATCATATAGTCTAGAGAGCATGTATCTGACCACAATGGTCAAGCCTTTAATGGTAGCCCATGGACTAATGGGAGTGATGTATAGCTCCATTATTTTGTTCCTTTAATTAGTAAAAATATATCTTCATATATTTTTGCTGTTCATGTGCAAGTGCAGTAGATCAAATCCTGCTTGTGCAAGAGAAACATGGTGAGGTCCAAATGCACCAGCTAACTGACAAATTTATTATATGGAGGTTTGTTATTTTGTAGAGGTCCATTTAGTTTAAAGTATATTGATTGAAAAAAAAAAGTTTAATCTTTGGTGGCTATAACTTTCACCTGGTGCTGAATTTCACTCTTTGGACATTTATTCGTCCGGTTTGAAAGACTTATTTTTTTCTTTGTGTTTTTCCCTTTATCTCAACACAGATTTATATAGACATGTTTTACACTGTCGTGATCCTATACTTTAATGGCAATGCATTTTATACTTTAGCTAATTCTGTACAATGAAATTTAGGAGTATAGGTCTTACTTTGAGGACACTAGGCTAATTTGAAATTTGTCTGTATGTCATTTTCAGTAGGAATAACCTGCTTCTCAGGGAACATCAGCAGAGATGAGATGGCCAGTAGCAGAGGGGAGATTGATGAGACCTTCCCAGCACTACCTTGGGAGGGACCAGAGAGATCAGGCAAGAAAAAAAAAAAGATTATTTGGTCCAAAACAAACCATTCACCAACATGTTTACTGTTGCAGGTTTTTAATGAAAAAACATCAGATCAGTATTGATATTGGTTGACATTAAAACAAAGGATGTTGACATTGGATTGGTACAGAAAAACTGGTATCATGCCATCGCTATCATTTACAGCTGTGTGATAACAGGCTGAAATCGTGAAGAGCTGATAATGTCCTCGGGCATCAGATTCAATGATGATGACACCTACTATTACAACGTCCTTCTAATGACCTACAAAGCACAACGGTCTTGCTCTACAGTACCTTAGCAAATTCATGAGAACAGGAGAGAATATACAGCAGTGCCATGAGTTCTATATGGCATCAAGTAAAATTGACTTTTTTGGGTATTAAAAGCAAAAAACAAAAAACAAACTCTATTCCTGATGCTACTCCATTATGTATGTATGTGTGTGTGTGTGTGTGTGTGTGTGTGTGTGCGGGTGCGCGTGCGTGTGTGCGTTTGTGCGTGTTTGTGTATAATACAACATTTAAGCTACCTTGGTCTTTCCTTGTGTTTCCCTTCCTTCTACTTTCACTTCTGTTTGCTGGTTTTCTCATCACTCTTTTACAGCTTTGTTGCCTAGCCAAAGCTGTTATAGTGGTCTGATGAGCTAAGTCACAATTATAGACAAACACAGTCTAACAATAATTAAAAACACACAAATTCACAGTTGTACTCATCATGTCTGTTAGTAAGCATATTGAGTAAACATCCACATTGTTGGCCAAAAAAGGTCAGTGAACACTTAGAACACTTAAAAATGTACAACCAGGGGCCTGTATCAGAAAGCAGGTTTAGTGAAAACTCAGTTAGTTGGCTTAGAGTTGAAACAAACTTGAGATTTTCTGTTTCACAAAGAGGGTTTGGCTGACTGGGCTCACTGCACAACACCGGGTATTTGCTATTTATTTGATGGGCTATTCATTTTTATCTGATGGATGAGCAGCCAAGACAAAATGATGCTGTACCTGTAATCCTTAATCAAAACCTGCACAAAGGAAAATGTTTTTAAGATCCAGATTTAAATAATTGCACATAATATGGAGCGGTCACCATTTATAGGATTTAAAAGTAAAAGATGTCCAAAACAGATGTCTGTCTTAGAAAAGCAATGTTAATCACCTCAAAAACGATGGACGTGCTAATAGCAGTTTTCCTGCACGCACTGCCTTTAGCAAAATGCATGCCAGCAGTTTGGACTTACTCATCCATGCAGTCTGTACTTCACATGTGGACCTGCTATCCAAATGCATCATTTTTTCTTTCTTTTTCAATTTTCATTTGATAAAGCTGTGATTGCATATGAGGTCATTTAAAACTAAACGTTTGTAATTTGCAGGACAACCTCGGCCAATGGAATGTTTGCTGTCTAACACTGAAGCTTGAATATCTGACAACAGTTTACCAGGCTTGAATATCTCTACAGTTAACCGGACATTGAGAGTGCGTCCAAACGCACATGGCCTTGACAGACACACATGCCTGCTCCCTGCTTTCATAGACCCAGTCAGTGCAAACACAAGGAAATAAAGGTAGAGGCATATCGGAATAGCAGCAAATGAATAAGAACAACAGGTGTCTTTGTAACACATTTCAAGTAGAAACTAGTACTATGTAAATTATCATGTCAGGTTTGTGTTGGTCAAGAGCATGTGCCATAATCGGTTTGTCCGTCTGCTTATGCTGTGGTATCTAGAATGTCTCACAGTCATTAGAAAAATAAGTACCAGAATCCTTTATTGTTTTATTTGAAAGTATGTGATCTGAAATAAATCATCTAATTGTAGGTATTTAGCTCGAAACTAGAGTTGTATTATATAGAATGTCATTAGGTTGAATGGGAATGTAAAATAGTAGCTAGTGGGACCTCTGTGTTCCGTCCCACTCAATGATGTACACCAGGTTGTGAATAAAAGGGGTTTCCTTTTATTTTCCACACTATAACAAGTTCAGCAACCACATTTAATTTCACTGAGGGGTCAGCTAGCAAGCCCACAGGAGGTATGTCTCGCTCTGCCATGCACCTCCCAGTAAATGTTACAACTTCTTCCATAATAACAATATAATAAAATATATAAATTAAAGGAAGCTGTTGTCATATAGTGTAGTCGTTTGAGTATAAATAATGATCTCATAATAATCTTATCTACATATTCTTATACATTTACAGAGTAACATTCACTCATATACTCAAATTTCATATCATACATAGAAAACGTCCATCTCATCCATTGTAGTTTTTTTTTCCTGATCAATAATACAAAAAAAAATTAAAAAATGAACAGCACCCAGCGATGAACCTCAATTATTTCAAGCTAACTATAAAACAGCTTAAGTCAGCATTTGCTTGCAGGTAGAACACAAAATATTCAGATTAATGCATCTGAGTTAAAAATTAAACACAATGAAATCAAATTAAATTGACTCACCTACAACAAGCTCAGCAATCACATTTAATTTTACTAAGTGGTCAGCTAGCCAGCCTATACAAAACAGGGTATTGTTAGAAATTCTGCACATGTAATTCACTTAGCTTCACATCTCACACTGCTTATAATGATAAGATAACGTATCCACATTCGTAATAATGTGATGAAATCTGCCAACAATAGTGAGACTGAGCATATTAAATAATAAGACAAACTGATCACTTAGTCCACATATTTCTAAATGAGAAGAAAAGTTCTTACAAACAATATAAAGCACACAATTATATATGGGAAAACAGTTACATTTGTCATTAAGAGAAGCACTACTTTATAGATAGAAAGCATTACGTATTACACAAACGTCATAACTGTCCTAATATTAATAGTTCAACAGTCTTCCTCTGTCTATTATGCACACTGTAAACATGTTAAATATCTGCCTTGCTGTTACAATGAAATGACTTCCGGCACCCTGAAAATTGTTTTACACACACGCAGCTGTAACGAGGTGGCCTGAGTACCGAGGGCAGGGAGCAGGATGCACAGACTCAATCGACATGGACGAACATTTATTACATACAACATAACGGCACTCACATATAACATGAACATGAATACGTTTAACAATAACGAGACTAATCTTGACATCCACAGGCTACACCAACAATGATCAACAATACTGTACGCACTAACAAGGGTTTAAATACACAAACAAGATGAGGTACAGGTGTGTGCAGGCATGGCCATAAACATATACTCCCAAGTCACGTGGCAGGCCAAACCGTGTGACTCGCAGGAGGCAAACGTTCTGTGACAGCAGCCACACTCATACACACACAAGCATAGTGCAACTCTGTGTTTACGCATCAATGATTGAATGTGCAAGTGCATGTATATGCAAGTTTAAATTATTATGCACAAATGTAAATAGTAGGCTATTTATGTGAAAATGTTTCATATGTATGTGCAAGTACAGTTTCCCTGATTTCTCTTTAAACGGGCCCTCATAGTTCAGCAGTAATGAGGCTAGTTAGATTTTGCTCAGAATTAAGTACACTTTGGAATGTTATATGTATCACAGTCTCCGGTGGTGAGCCATACATGGTTAATCAATCCAGGTTGAGGAATCTGTTAGAGTCGCTGCATTAATGACATATCTGTTTGCATTGTCAGTTGTTGCTATGGCAGCAATTAAATTAGGAAATTCAAAGAAAAACAACTCATCTCCACTCTTGGAACTTTAGAACCCCCTCTGTCCCGTGTCATAATGTCACACATGAGTGGAATCCCATGAACACCTTTACAGATCAGTCTGTGGAAAGACACTGAAGAGGACAGATCGAACAATGAGGCGTTTCTGGAGCTGGTGTGCTGGAGGTATCGAGAATGAATATATTGATACAAAGGAGGTGGAATCCAGGAGAGACTTAATAAAGAAAAGCAAAAGAGGAAAGCAGAAGTGGAATCTAAAAAAATTGAAGATAGAGTGGAAAAAACGTCCTACAGTTGGTATGGATATTTGATTATTTTTTCTGCTTTTTGGCCTTGCCTTTCTAAAAGGATTAATTTAAATCTCATGTATAAAAAAACAGTAAACTAAATAATCTTTACAATAAGGGACAAAAACTGACTTATTGAAAATGCTTTTATCCTTTGATCAGCAGTGACTAAAACTCTCATTTAAAATATGCAACACCACTTGAAGTATTAGTGCATTATTAGTCTATTACAAGGTTTTAGGCTCTTGTCAGGCTGTATGTAGTACATACAATATGTGTTCTATATATATCCAGAAGTAATGATACTTGCTCCGGCAGATTTGAAGATGGCCCATGAACGAACTGAAAGGACTGTGGCAGCATGTCTAAGTGAAGTGACTGATGGATATGACTTGTACAGATCAGCCAGGACCAAGCAGAGGCACTCTGTGGCACCTGCTTCACCAGCCCTGAAAAGGGTCAACAAAGACACCAAACCAGGTGTGGATACAAAGCAGTCAGTCATCTTCCCTCTAGGGCCAAGAGAACATGAGTGTTTTATTTGAAAGTATGTGATCTGAAATAAATCATCTAATTGTAGGTATTTAGCTCGAAACTAGAGTTGTATTATATAGAATGTCATTAGGTTGAATGGGAATGTAAAATAGTAGCTAGTGGGACCTCTGTGTTCCGTCCCACTCAATGATGTACACCAGGTTGTGAATAAAAGGGGTTTCCTTTTATTTTCCACACTATAACAAGTTCAGCAACCACATTTAATTTCACTGAGGGGTCAGCTAGCAAGCCCACAGGAGGTATGTCTCGCTCTGCCATGCACCTCCCAGTAAATGTTACAACTTCTTCCATAATAACAATATAATAAAATATATAAATTAAAGGAAGCTGTTGTCATATAGTGTAGTCGTTTGAGTATAAATAATGATCTCATAATAATCTTATCTACATATTCTTATACATTTACAGAGTAACATTCACTCATATACTCAAATTTCATATCATACATAGAAAACGTCCATCTCATCCATTGTAGTTTTTTTTTCCTGATCAATAATACAAAAAAAAATTAAAAAATGAACAGCACCCAGCGATGAACCTCAATTATTTCAAGCTAACTATAAAACAGCTTAAGTCAGCATTTGCTTGCAGGTAGAACACAAAATATTCAGATTAATGCATCTGAGTTAAAAATTAAACACAATGAAATCAAATTAAATTGACTCACCTACAACAAGCTCAGCAATCACATTTAATTTTACTAAGTGGTCAGCTAGCCAGCCTATACAAAACAGGGTATTGTTAGAAATTCTGCACATGTAATTCACTTAGCTTCACATCTCACACTGCTTATAATGATAAGATAACGTATCCACATTCGTAATAATGTGATGAAATCTGCCAACAATAGTGAGACTGAGCATATTAAATAATAAGACAAACTGATCACTTAGTCCACATATTTCTAAATGAGAAGAAAAGTTCTTACAAACAATATAAAGCACACAATTATATATGGGAAAACAGTTACATTTGTCATTAAGAGAAGCACTACTTTATAGATAGAAAGCATTACGTATTACACAAACGTCATAACTGTCCTAATATTAATAGTTCAACAGTCTTCCTCTGTCTATTATGCACACTGTAAACATGTTAAATATCTGCCTTGCTGTTACAATGAAATGACTTCCGGCACCCTGAAAATTGTTTTACACACACGCAGCTGTAACGAGGTGGCCTGAGTACCGAGGGCAGGGAGCAGGATGCACAGACTCAATCGACATGGACGAACATTTATTACATACAACATAACGGCACTCACATATAACATGAACATGAATACGTTTAACAATAACGAGACTAATCTTGACATCCACAGGCTACACCAACAATGATCAACAATACTGTACGCACTAACAAGGGTTTAAATACACAAACAAGATGAGGTACAGGTGTGTGCAGGCATGGCCATAAACATATACTCCCAAGTCACGTGGCAGGCCAAACCGTGTGACTCGCAGGAGGCAAACGTTCTGTGACAGCAGCCACACTCATACACACACAAGCATAGTGCAACTCTGTGTTTACGCATCAATGATTGAATGTGCAAGTGCATGTATATGCAAGTTTAAATTATTATGCACAAATGTAAATAGTAGGCTATTTATGTGAAAATGTTTCATATGTATGTGCAAGTACAGTTTCCCTGATTTCTCTTTAAACGGGCCCTCATAGTTCAGCAGTAATGAGGCTAGTTAGATTTTGCTCAGAATTAAGTACACTTTGGAATGTTATATGTATCACAGTCTCCGGTGGTGAGCCATACATGGTTAATCAATCCAGGTTGAGGAATCTGTTAGAGTCGCTGCATTAATGACATATCTGTTTGCATTGTCAGTTGTTGCTATGGCAGCAATTAAATTAGGAAATTCAAAGAAAAACAACTCATCTCCACTCTTGGAACTTTAGAACCCCCTCTGTCCCGTGTCATAATGTCACACATGAGTGGAATCCCATGAACACCTTTACAGATCAGTCTGTGGAAAGACACTGAAGAGGACAGATCGAACAATGAGGCGTTTCTGGAGCTGGTGTGCTGGAGGTATCGAGAATGAATATATTGATACAAAGGAGGTGGAATCCAGGAGAGACTTAATAAAGAAAAGCAAAAGAGGAAAGCAGAAGTGGAATCTAAAAAAATTGAAGATAGAGTGGAAAAAACGTCCTACAGTTGGTATGGATATTTGATTATTTTTTCTGCTTTTTGGCCTTGCCTTTCTAAAAGGATTAATTTAAATCTCATGTATAAAAAAACAGTAAACTAAATAATCTTTACAATAAGGGACAAAAACTGACTTATTGAAAATGCTTTTATCCTTTGATCAGCAGTGACTAAAACTCTCATTTAAAATATGCAACACCACTTGAAGTATTAGTGCATTATTAGTCTATTACAAGGTTTTAGGCTCTTGTCAGGCTGTATGTAGTACATACAATATGTGTTCTATATATATCCAGAAGTAATGATACTTGCTCCGGCAGATTTGAAGATGGCCCATGAACGAACTGAAAGGACTGTGGCAGCATGTCTAAGTGAAGTGACTGATGGATATGACTTGTACAGATCAGCCAGGACCAAGCAGAGGCACTCTGTGGCACCTGCTTCACCAGCCCTGAAAAGGGTCAACAAAGACACCAAACCAGGTGTGGATACAAAGCAGTCAGTCATCTTCCCTCTAGGGCCAAGAGAACATGAGTGGCTTGTGAAGTGTGCTGCAGGACAGCAGGATCAAATCTGCCAGCTTCTGCTCCAGGACATCAAGCTGGCAGAGAAGAGAAACTTCATTTCTGGCTTCACAGTACTTCACTGGGCTGCTAAACAAGGAAACAGTGAAATAGTGCGCAAGATCCTTCTTCTTTCACAGCAAGGTGGGCCAGGGGTTGACGTTAACATCAAGAGCTACGACGGCTACACCCCACTACACATGGCTGCTATTCACAGCCACGAATCAGTCCTGAGTGTTCTGGTGCGTGATTATGGTGCCAACTGCAACATACGTGACAACAGTGGCAAAAAGCCCTATCAGTACTTACACAAGGACGCCTCACCCAAGGTGAGAGAGATGCTTGGCGACCCTCACGCTGCGGATTACAAGCCCCCAGGCTATGAGCAGCACTTTTCAGATCCGCCCAAAGGGCTCAGCACTTGGAGTAAACTATTTCAGTCCAAGCACAGAAAAATACTTAGATGCGGATCAAGATTCCACTCAGCCTTGAAGCAGCTTCACCAGCCTTGACCAAGATGTGGACAGGATAGACTACATTAATTTCCCGAATGTTTCCCTACAATGAACTTCCCAAATTAAATAGCATATCCTCAAATAAACATTTTCTCTAACTTGTCTTTCACTCCTGATTTCTGTGATCAAAACCTTAAGCTTTGAAATAAATCATTTGCACATAGATGTTTGAAATATTGCATAGTCATATCTGCCTTGAACCATTGTCTGTTTTCCTTGAATATTCTCTAATGTTTTGTCTTTGAGTAATGAAATGTTTTTGAGGTCTTTCATCAGCTGTGTAAGCAAAGTGCTTCTGAGTTAGTAGTAGGAGAAGCCAGTTTATATATGAAAAATTAGTAGTGTGCTTTATATTGTTTGTAAGAACTCTTTCTTTGTATTTATAAATGTGTAGTCTAAGTGCTCAGGTGAAATTAGTATGACAAAAATGTTCCAACCTATTATGGCTTAAAAGACAATTATCACCTATCCCCAAATATCAGTATTTAACTTTGCTCTTGTGTTCCAGTTGTTTTGTTTCCCTCTTTCTGTTCTTTTAATGTACTATACTGAATTAATTTATGTTTTGTAAGGTAACTCGAGGTAAATGCCTGACACAATCAAAGCCTAAGACTGAGACAAAGAAGCTATAAATTTGCATGAACACATCTGTTGAGCCTTTCCTGCTTATTCCACCCCTGAGATCAGTAGTTAAAAACTGATTTCAGCAGAGTCATTTCAAACAGAAGTAACTACAAGTCTAGAACCCCTCACGAGAAGAATATTGTACTTAGAATAACATCTTATTTTATATGTTTGTCAGATACCCAGTTTGTTAGTCTGTCTAAACTTGATTCATTTGCTCGTCACTATTCAGTCAACTTAAGGTCATCTTCTTTTGGCATTGGTAGAATTTAGATTAGTGCTGTTTGGCCGACAGTAATCACCTGATTTGGTTTTCCAACAAACTGGTATGTATGGCAGGAATGGCAGTATCCAACATCACTCCTAATCGATGGCCAAAAGAAATGTTGTAGAATGTGGTGAGTGTTTTTTTTATGTGCGCTTAATTGAAAACGTGGCAAAAGAAGAGCCTTTCTAAAGAATATACATAAAGCCCAAGAGAGAAAAAAAAATTATTTACATCAAAGTTGGAGGTGGATTCACGCTCCACACCCACTACGGTTGCCAGGAAGACCCATCGCGCTGTAAATACATAAAGCACATTCATCAAAATGACAACACTTGTGATACATTTCACAAACGTGCCGCAAATACACAAAGCAAATTCATCAAAATGACAACACAACCCAGTGCAAATTCAGGAAAACTTACGCAACTTCAGAAGTGCTGCAAATCCAGTCACAACACAATGGAAGTTTGCCACAACAACAGAATGGCTGTTTGCAGAGGACACGGGGAGGAGATGGACTTCTGAGATCAGCGCCAAGTCTTTTGGAAGTGAAAAGTAAGTTTTTCGGTTACCATGGTTTTATTATGATATACGTGATACAGAATGAAAGACCGACCTATTCGTGCATATTTATTTATGCTAGGCTGTAGGCAGCCTTAAAAATGATGATTAAAATCCAAAATACCTACAATTAGATTGTTATTTATTTCAAATCACATTTTGTATCCATGTAGCTATAAACATCACACTTCAGATAAGATAAGAACAAGATAGTTGACCAGCATGAGCAATAACCACACTGGTCAACCAGTATAATCAGATTTGACCAGTATGACCAGTATGATTCATGAAGGTTCAACACCTTTAACATTATTTGAATCTTTTGTTACAGGCATTGTCAATTGTTTACTTACTTCAGATCATTTGAAATTAAATGTATAGATTTTTTGTCTAATGATCATTCTTAAATTGGAAAAAACTGACAATGTTTAATGACCCGTTATGTCATGGGACTGATTGCTGAGTGACTTTAAATGAACTGCAGTGAACTGAAAATGAAATGAAATGCATATTTACCATATATTAGTACTAAAAAGATGTTTCCAAAACATCATATAGTCTAGAGAGCATGTATCTGACCACAATGGTCAAGCCTTTAATGGTAGCCCATGGACTAATGGGAGTGATGTATAGCTCCATTATTTTGTTCCTCTAATTAGTAAAAATATATCTTCATATATTTTTGCTGTTCATGTGCAAGTGCAGTAGATCAAATCCTGCTTGTGCAAGAGAAACATGGTGAGGTCCAAATGCACCAGCTAACTGACAAATTTATTATATGGAGGTTTGTTATTTTGTAGAGGTCCATTTAGTTTAAAGTATATTGATTGAAAAAAAAAAGTTTAATCTTTGGTGGCTATAACTTTCACCTGGTGCTGAATTTCACTCTTTGGACATTTATTCGTCCGGTTTGAAAGACTTATTTTTTTCTTTGTGTTTTTCCCTTTATCTCAACACAGATTTATATAGACATGTTTTACACTGTTGTGATCCTATACTTTAATGGCAATGCATTTTATACTTTAGCTAATTCTGTACAATGAAATTTAGGAGTATAGGTCTTACTTTGAGGACACTAGGCTAATTTGAAATTTGTCTGTATGTCATTTTCAGTAGGAATAACCTGCTTCTCAGGGAACATCAGCAGAGATGAGATGGCCAGTAGCAGAGGGGAGATTGATGAGACCTTCCCAGCACTACCTTGGGAGGGACCAGAGAGATCAGGCAAGAAAAAAAAAAAGATTATTTGGTCCAAAACAAACCATTCACCAACATGTTTACTGTTGCAGGTTTTTAATGAAAAAATATCAGATCAGTATTGATATTGGTTGACATTAAAACACAGGATGTTGACATTGGATTGGTACAGAAAAACTGGTATCATGCCATCGCTATCATTTACAGCTGTGTGATAACAGGCTGAAATCGTGAAGAGCTGATAATGTCCTCGGGCATCAGATTCAATGATGATGACACCTACTATTACAACGTCCTTCTAATGACCTACAAAGCACAACGGTCTTGCTCTACAGTACCTTAGCAAATTCATGAGAACAGGAGAGAATATACAGCAGTGCCATGAGTTCTATATGGCATCAAGTAAAATTGACTTTTTTGGGTATTAAAAGCAAAAAACAAAAAACAAACTCTATTCCTGATGCTGCTCCATTATGTATGTATGTGTGTGTGTGTGTGTGTGTGTGTGTGTGTGTGTGTGTGCGGGTGCGCGTGCGTGTGCGCGTTTGTGCGTGTTTGTGTATAATACAACATTTAAGCTACCTTGGTCTTTCCTTGTGTTTCCCTTCCTTCTACTTTCACTTCTGTTTGCTGGTTTTCTCATCACTCTTTTACAGCTTTGTTGCCTAGCCAAAGCTGTTATAGTGGTCTGATGAGCTAAGTCACAATTATAGACAAACACAGTCTAACAATAATTAAAAACACACAAATTCACAGTTGTACTCATCATGTCTGTTAGTAAGCATATTGAGTAAACATCCACATTGTTGGCCAAAAAAGGTCAGTGAACACTTAGAACACTTAAAAATGTACAACCAGGGGCCTGTATCAGAAAGCAGGTTTAGTGAAAACTCAGTTAGTTGGCTTAGAGTTGAAACAAACTTGAGATTTTCTGTTTCACAAAGAGGGTTTGGCTGACTGGGCTCACTGCACAACACCGGGTATTTGCTATTTATTTGATGGGCTATTCATTTTTATCTGATGGATGAGCAGCCAAGACAAAATGATGCTGTACCTGTAATCCTTAATCAAAACCTGCACAAAGGAAAATGTTTTTAAGATCCAGATTTAAATAATTGCACATAATATGGAGCGGTCACCATTTATAGGATTTAAAAGTAAAAGATGTCCAAAACAGATGTCTGTCTTAGAAAAGCAATGTTAATCACCTCAAAAACGATGGACGTGCTAATAGCAGTTTTCCTGCACGCACTGCCTTTAGCAAAATGCATGCCAGCAGTTTGGACTTACTCATCCATGCAGTCTGTACTTCACATGTGGACCTGCTATCCAAATGCATCATTTTTTCTTTCTTTTTCAATTTTCATTTGATAAAGCTGTGATTGCATATGAGGTCATTTAAAACTAAACGTTTGTAATTTGCAGGACAACCTCGGCCAATGGAATGTTTGCTGTCTAACACTGAAGCTTGAATATCTGACAACAGTTTACCAGGCTTGAATATCTCTACAGTTAACCGGACATTGAGAGTGCGTCCAAACGCACATGGCCTTGACAGACACACATGCCTGCTCCCTGCTTTCATAGACCCAGTCAGTGCAAACACAAGGAAATAAAGGTAGAGGCATATCGGAATAGCAGCAAATGAATAAGAACAACAGGTGTCTTTGTAACACATTTCAAGTAGAAACTAGTACTATGTAAATTATCATGTCAGGTTTGTGTTGGTCAAGAGCATGTGCCATAATCGGTTTGTCCGTCTGCTTATGCTGTGGTATCTAGAATGTCTCACAGTCATTAGAAAAATAAGTACCAGAATCCTTTATTGTTTTATTTGAAAGTATGTGATCTGAAATAAATCATCTAATTGTAGGTATTTAGCTCGAAACTAGAGTTGTATTATATAGAATGTCATTAGGTTGAATGGGAATGTAAAATAGTAGCTAGTGGGACCTCTGTGTTCCGTCCCACTCAATGATGTACACCAGGTTGTGAATAAAAGGGGTTTCCTTTTATTTTCCACACTATAACAAGTTCAGCAACCACATTTAATTTCACTGAGGGGTCAGCTAGCAAGCCCACAGGAGGTATGTCTCGCTCTGCCATGCACCTCCCAGTAAATGTTACAACTTCTTCCATAATAACAATATAATAAAATATATAAATTAAAGGAAGCTGTTGTCATATAGTGTAGTCGTTTGAGTATAAATAATGATCTCATAATAATCTTATCTACATATTCTTATACATTTACAGAGTAACATTCACTCATATACTCAAATTTCATATCATACATAGAAAACGTCCATCTCATCCATTGTAGTTTTTTTTCCTGATCAATAATACAAAAAAAAATTAAAAAATGAACAGCACCCAGCGATGAACCTCAATTATTTCAAGCTAACTATAAAACAGCTTAAGTCAGCATTTGCTTGCAGGTAGAACACAAAATATTCAGATTAATGCATCTGAGTTAAAAATTAAACACAATGAAATCAAATTAAATTGACTCACCTACAACAAGCTCAGCAATCACATTTAATTTTACTAAGTGGTCAGCTAGCCAGCCTATACAAAACAGGGTATTGTTAGAAATTCTGCACATGTAATTCACTTAGCTTCACATCTCACACTGCTTATAATGATAAGATAACGTATCCACATTCGTAATAATGTGATGAAATCTGCCAACAATAGTGAGACTGAGCATATTAAATAATAAGACAAACTGATCACTTAGTCCACATATTTCTAAATGAGAAGAAAAGTTCTTACAAACAATATAAAGCACACAATTATATATGGGAAAACAGTTACATTTGTCATTAAGAGAAGCACTACTTTATAGATAGAAAGCATTACGTATTACACAAACGTCATAACTGTCCTAATATTAATAGTTCAACAGTCTTCCTCTGTCTATTATGCACACTGTAAACATGTTAAATATCTGCCTTGCTGTTACAATGAAATGACTTCCGGCACCCTGAAAATTGTTTTACACACACGCAGCTGTAACGAGGTGGCCTGAGTACCGAGGGCAGGGAGCAGGATGCACAGACTCAATCGACATGGACGAACATTTATTACATACAACATAACGGCACTCACATATAACATGAACATGAATACGTTTAACAATAACGAGACTAATCTTGACATCCACAGGCTACACCAACAATGATCAACAATACTGTACGCACTAACAAGGGTTTAAATACACAAACAAGATGAGGTACAGGTGTGTGCAGGCATGGCCATAAACATATACTCCCAAGTCACGTGGCAGGCCAAACCGTGTGACTCGCAGGAGGCAAACGTTCTGTGACAGCAGCCACACTCATACACACACAAGCATAGTGCAACTCTGTGTTTACGCATCAATGATTGAATGTGCAAGTGCATGTATATGCAAGTTTAAATTATTATGCACAAATGTAAATAGTAGGCTATTTATGTGAAAATGTTTCATATGTATGTGCAAGTACAGTTTCCCTGATTTCTCTTTAAACGGGCCCTCATAGTTCAGCAGTAATGAGGCTAGTTAGATTTTGCTCAGAATTAAGTACACTTTGGAATGTTATATGTATCACAGTCTCCGGTGGTGAGCCATACATGGTTAATCAATCCAGGTTGAGGAATCTGTTAGAGTCGCTGCATTAATGACATATCTGTTTGCATTGTCAGTTGTTGCTATGGCAGCAATTAAATTAGGAAATTCAAAGAAAAACAACTCATCTCCACTCTTGGAACTTTAGAACCCCCTCTGTCCCGTGTCATAATGTCACACATGAGTGGAATCCCATGAACACCTTTACAGATCAGTCTGTGGAAAGACACTGAAGAGGACAGATCGAACAATGAGGCGTTTCTGGAGCTGGTGTGCTGGAGGTATCGAGAATGAATATATTGATACAAAGGAGGTGGAATCCAGGAGAGACTTAATAAAGAAAAGCAAAAGAGGAAAGCAGAAGTGGAATCTAAAAAAATTGAAGATAGAGTGGAAAAAACGTCCTACAGTTGGTATGGATATTTGATTATTTTTTCTGCTTTTTGGCCTTGCCTTTCTAAAAGGATTAATTTAAATCTCATGTATAAAAAAACAGTAAACTAAATAATCTTTACAATAAGGGACAAAAACTGACTTATTGAAAATGCTTTTATCCTTTGATCAGCAGTGACTAAAACTCTCATTTAAAATATGCAACACCACTTGAAGTATTAGTGCATTATTAGTCTATTACAAGGTTTTAGGCTCTTGTCAGGCTGTATGTAGTACATACAATATGTGTTCTATATATATCCAGAAGTAATGATACTTGCTCCGGCAGATTTGAAGATGGCCCATGAACGAACTGAAAGGACTGTGGCAGCATGTCTAAGTGAAGTGACTGATGGATATGACTTGTACAGATCAGCCAGGACCAAGCAGAGGCACTCTGTGGCACCTGCTTCACCAGCCCTGAAAAGGGTCAACAAAGACACCAAACCAGGTGTGGATACAAAGCAGTCAGTCATCTTCCCTCTAGGGCCAAGAGAACATGAGTGGCTTGTGAAGTGTGCTGCAGGACAGCAGGATCAAATCTGCCAGCTTCTGCTCCAGGACATCAAGCTGGCAGAGAAGAGAAACTTCATTTCTGGCTTCACAGTACTTCACTGGGCTGCTAAACAAGGAAACAGTGAAATAGTGCGCAAGATCCTTCTTCTTTCACAGCAAGGTGGGCCAGGGGTTGACGTTAACATCAAGAGCTACGACGGCTACACCCCACTACACATGGCTGCTATTCACAGCCACGAATCAGTCCTGAGTGTTCTGGTGCGTGATTATGGTGCCAACTGCAACATACGTGACAACAGTGGCAAAAAGCCCTATCAGTACTTACACAAGGACGCCTCACCCAAGGTGAGAGAGATGCTTGGCGACCCTCACGCTGCGGATTACAAGCCCCCAGGCTATGAGCAGCACTTTTCAGATCCGCCCAAAGGGCTCAGCACTTGGAGTAAACTATTTCAGTCCAAGCACAGAAAAATACTTAGATGCGGATCAAGATTCCACTCAGCCTTGAAGCAGCTTCACCAGCCTTGACCAAGATGTGGACAGGATAGACTACATTAATTTCCCGAATGTTTCCCTACAATGAACTTCCCAAATTAAATAGCATATCCTCAAATAAACATTTTCTCTAACTTGTCTTTCACTCCTGATTTCTGTGATCAAAACCTTAAGCTTTGAAATAAATCATTTGCACATAGATGTTTGAAATATTGCATAGTCATATCTGCCTTGAACCATTGTCTGTTTTCCTTGAATATTCTCTAATGTTTTGTCTTTGAGTAATGAAATGTTTTTGAGGTCTTTCATCAGCTGTGTAAGCAAAGTGCTTCTGAGTTAGTAGTAGGAGAAGCCAGTTTATATATGAAAAATTAGTAGTGTGCTTTATATTGTTTGTAAGAACTCTTTCTTTGTATTTATAAATGTGTAGACTAAGTGCTCAGGTGAAATTAGTATGACAAAAATGTTCCAACCTATTATGGCTTAAAAGACAATTATCACCTATCCCCAAATATCAGTATTTAACTTTGCTCTTGTGTTCCAGTTGTTTTGTTTCCCTCTTTCTGTTCTTTTAATGTACTATACTGAATTAATTTATGTTTTGTAAGGTAACTCGAGGTAAATGCCTGACACAATCAAAGCCTAAGACTGAGACAAAGAAGCTATAAATTTGCATGAACACATCTGTTGAGCCTTTCCTGCTTATTCCACCCCTGAGATCAGTAGTTAAAAACTGATTTCAGCAGAGTCATTTCAAACAGAAGTAACTACAAGTCTAGAACCCCTCACGAGAAGAATATTGTACTTAGAATAACATCTTATTTTATATGTTTGTCAGATACCCAGTTTGTTAGTCTGTCTAAACTTGATTCATTTGCTCGTCACTATTCAGTCAACTTAAGGTCATCTTCTTTTGGCATTGGTAGAATTTAGATTAGTGCTGTTTGGCCGACAGTAATCACCTGATTTGGTTTTCCAACAAACTGGTATGTATGGCAGGAATGGCAGTATCCAACATCACTCCTAATCGATGGCCAAAAGAAATGTTGTAGAATGTGGTGAGTGTTTTTTTTATGTGCGCTTAATTGAAAACGTGGCAAAAGAAGAGCCTTTCTAAAGAATATACATAAAGCCCAAGAGAGAAAAAAAAATTATTTACATCAAAGTTGGAGGTGGATTCACGCTCCACACCCACTACGGTTGCCAGGAAGACCCATCGCGCTGTAAATACATAAAGCACATTCATCAAAATGACAACACTTGTGATACATTTCACAAACGTGCCGCAAATACACAAAGCAAATTCATCAAAATGACAACACAACCCAGTGCAAATTCAGGAAAACTTACGCAACTTCAGAAGTGCTGCAAATCCAGTCACAACACAATGGAAGTTTGCCACAACAACAGAATGGCTGTTTGCAGAGGACACGGGGAGGAGATGGACTTCTGAGATCAGCGCCAAGTCTTTTGGAAGTGAAAAGTAAGTTTTTCGGTTACCATGGTTTTATTATGATATACGTGATACAGAATGAAAGACCGACCTATTCGTGCATATTTATTTATGCTAGGCTGTAGGCAGCCTTAAAAATGATGATTAAAATCCAAAATACCTACAATTAGATTGTTATTTATTTCAAATCACATTTTGTATCCATGTAGCTATAAACATCACACTTCAGATAAGATAAGAACAAGATAGTTGACCAGCATGAGCAATAACCACACTGGTCAACCAGTATAATCAGATTTGACCAGTATGACCAGTATGATTCATGAAGGTTCAACACCTTTAACATTATTTGAATCTTTTGTTACAGGCATTGTCAATTGTTTACTTACTTCAGATCATTTGAAATTAAATGTATAGATTTTTTGTCTAATGATCATTCTTAAATTGGAAAAAACTGACAATGTTTAATGACCCGTTATGTCATGGGACTGATTGCTGAGTGACTTTAAATGAACTGCAGTGAACTGAAAATGAAATGAAATGCATATTTACCATATATTAGTACTAAAAAGATGTTTCCAAAACATCATATAGTCTAGAGAGCATGTATCTGACCACAATGGTCAAGCCTTTAATGGTAGCCCATGGACTAATGGGAGTGATGTATAGCTCCATTATTTTGTTCCTCTAATTAGTAAAAATATATCTTCATATATTTTTGCTGTTCATGTGCAAGTGCAGTAGATCAAATCCTGCTTGTGCAAGAGAAACATGGTGAGGTCCAAATGCACCAGCTAACTGACAAATTTATTATATGGAGGTTTGTTATTTTGTAGAGGTCCATTTAGTTTAAAGTATATTGATTGAAAAAAAAAAGTTTAATCTTTGGTGGCTATAACTTTCACCTGGTGCTGAATTTCACTCTTTGGACATTTATTCGTCCGGTTTGAAAGACTTATTTTTTTCTTTGTGTTTTTCCCTTTATCTCAACACAGATTTATATAGACATGTTTTACACTGTCGTGATCCTATACTTTAATGGCAATGCATTTTATACTTTAGCTAATTCTGTACAATGAAATTTAGGAGTATAGGTCTTACTTTGAGGACACTAGGCTAATTTGAAATTTGTCTGTATGTCATTTTCAGTAGGAATAACCTGCTTCTCAGGGAACATCAGCAGAGATGAGATGGCCAGTAGCAGAGGGGAGATTGATGAGACCTTCCCAGCACTACCTTGGGAGGGACCAGAGAGATCAGGCAAGAAAAAAAAAAAGATTATTTGGTCCAAAACAAACCATTCACCAACATGTTTACTGTTGCAGGTTTTTAATGAAAAAATATCAGATCAGTATTGATATTGGTTGACATTAAAACACAGGATGTTGACATTGGATTGGTACAGAAAAACTGGTATCATGCCATCGCTATCATTTACAGCTGTGTGATAACAGGCTGAAATCGTGAAGAGCTGATAATGTCCTCGGGCATCAGATTCAATGATGATGACACCTACTATTACAACGTCCTTCTAATGACCTACAAAGCACAACGGTCTTGCTCTACAGTACCTTAGCAAATTCATGAGAACAGGAGAGAATATACAGCAGTGCCATGAGTTCTATATGGCATCAAGTAAAATTGACTTTTTTGGGTATTAAAAGCAAAAAACAAAAAACAAACTCTATTCCTGATGCTACTCCATTATGTATGTATGTGTGTGTGTGTGTGTGTGTGTGTGTGTGTGTGCAGGTGCGCGTGCGTGTGCGCGTTTGTGCGTGTTTGTGTATAATACAACATTTAAGCTACCTTGGTCTTTCCTTGTGTTTCCCTTCCTTCTACTTTCACTTCTGTTTGCTGGTTTTCTCATCACTCTTTTACAGCTTTGTTGCCTAGCCAAAGCTGTTATAGTGGTCTGATGAGCTAAGTCACAATTATAGACAAACACAGTCTAACAATAATTAAAAACACACAAATTCACAGTTGTACTCATCATGTCTGTTAGTAAGCATATTGAGTAAACATCCACATTGTTGGCCAAAAAAGGTCAGTGAACACTTAGAACACTTAAAAATGTACAACCAGGGGCCTGTATCAGAAAGCAGGTTTAGTGAAAACTCAGTTAGTTGGCTTAGAGTTGAAACAAACTTGAGATTTTCTGTTTCACAAAGAGGGTTTGGCTGACTGGGCTCACTGCACAACACCGGGTATTTGCTATTTATTTGATGGGCTATTCATTTTTATCTGATGGATGAGCAGCCAAGACAAAATGATGCTGTACCTGTAATCCTTAATCAAAACCTGCACAAAGGAAAATGTTTTTAAGATCCAGATTTAAATAATTGCACATAATATGGAGCGGTCACCATTTATAGGATTTAAAAGTAAAAGATGTCCAAAACAGATGTCTGTCTTAGAAAAGCAATGTTAATCACCTCAAAAACGATGGACGTGCTAATAGCAGTTTTCCTGCACGCACTGCCTTTAGCAAAATGCATGCCAGCAGTTTGGACTTACTCATCCATGCAGTCTGTACTTCACATGTGGACCTGCTATCCAAATGCATCATTTTTTCTTTCTTTTTCAATTTTCATTTGATAAAGCTGTGATTGCATATGAGGTCATTTAAAACTAAACGTTTGTAATTTGCAGGACAACCTCGGCCAATGGAATGTTTGCTGTCTAACACTGAAGCTTGAATATCTGACAACAGTTTACCAGGCTTGAATATCTCTACAGTTAACCGGACATTGAGAGTGCGTCCAAACGCACATGGCCTTGACAGACACACATGCCTGCTCCCTGCTTTCATAGACCCAGTCAGTGCAAACACAAGGAAATAAAGGTAGAGGCATATCGGAATAGCAGCAAATGAATAAGAACAACAGGTGTCTTTGTAACACATTTCAAGTAGAAACTAGTACTATGTAAATTATCATGTCAGGTTTGTGTTGGTCAAGAGCATGTGCCATAATCGGTTTGTCCGTCTGCTTATGCTGTGGTATCTAGAATGTCTCACAGTCATTAGAAAAATAAGTACCAGAATCCTTTATTGTTTTATTTGAAAGTATGTGATCTGAAATAAATCATCTAATTGTAGGTATTTAGCTCGAAACTAGAGTTGTATTATATAGAATGTCATTAGGTTGAATGGGAATGTAAAATAGTAGCTAGTGGGACCTCTGTGTTCCGTCCCACTCAATGATGTACACCAGGTTGTGAATAAAAGGGGTTTCCTTTTATTTTCCACACTATAACAAGTTCAGCAACCACATTTAATTTCACTGAGGGGTCAGCTAGCAAGCCCACAGGAGGTATGTCTCGCTCTGCCATGCACCTCCCAGTAAATGTTACAACTTCTTCCATAATAACAATATAATAAAATATATAAATTAAAGGAAGCTGTTGTCATATAGTGTAGTCGTTTGAGTATAAATAATGATCTCATAATAATCTTATCTACATATTCTTATACATTTACAGAGTAACATTCACTCATATACTCAAATTTCATATCATACATAGAAAACGTCCATCTCATCCATTGTAGTTTTTTTTCCTGATCAATAATACAAAAAAAAATTAAAAAATGAACAGCACCCAGCGATGAACCTCAATTATTTCAAGCTAACTATAAAACAGCTTAAGTCAGCATTTGCTTGCAGGTAGAACACAAAATATTCAGATTAATGCATCTGAGTTAAAAATTAAACACAATGAAATCAAATTAAATTGACTCACCTACAACAAGCTCAGCAATCACATTTAATTTTACTAAGTGGTCAGCTAGCCAGCCTATACAAAACAGGGTATTGTTAGAAATTCTGCACATGTAATTCACTTAGCTTCACATCTCACACTGCTTATAATTATAAGATAACGTATCCACATTCGTAATAATGTGATGAAATCTGCCAACAATAGTGAGACTGAGCATATTAAATAATAAGACAAACTGATCACTTAGTCCACATATTTCTAAATGAGAAGAAAAGTTCTTACAAACAATATAAAGCACACAATTATATATGGGAAAACAGTTACATTTGTCATTAAGAGAAGCACTACTTTATAGATAGAAAGCATTACGTATTACACAAACGTCATAACTGTCCTAATATTAATAGTTCAACAGTCTTCCTCTGTCTATTATGCACACTGTAAACATGTTAAATATCTGCCTTGCTGTTACAATGAAATGACTTCCGGCACCCTGAAAATTGTTTTACACACACGCAGCTGTAACGAGGTGGCCTGAGTACCGAGGGCAGGGAGCAGGATGCACAGACTCAATCGACATGGACGAACATTTATTACATACAACATAACGGCACTCACATATAACATGAACATGAATACGTTTAACAATAACGAGACTAATCTTGACATCCACAGGCTACACCAACAATGATCAACAATACTGTACGCACTAACAAGGGTTTAAATACACAAACAAGATGAGGTACAGGTGTGTGCAGGCATGGCCATAAACATATACTCCCAAGTCACGTGGCAGGCCAAACCGTGTGACTCGCAGGAGGCAAACGTTCTGTGACAGCAGCCACACTCATACACACACAAGCATAGTGCAACTCTGTGTTTACGCATCAATGATTGAATGTGCAAGTGCATGTATATGCAAGTTTAAATTATTATGCACAAATGTAAATAGTAGGCTATTTATGTGAAAATGTTTCATATGTATGTGCAAGTACAGTTTCCCTGATTTCTCTTTAAACGGGCCCTCATAGTTCAGCAGTAATGAGGCTAGTTAGATTTTGCTCAGAATTAAGTACACTTTGGAATGTTATATGTATCACAGTCTCCGGTGGTGAGCCATACATGGTTAATCAATCCAGGTTGAGGAATCTGTTAGAGTCGCTGCATTAATGACATATCTGTTTGCATTGTCAGTTGTTGCTATGGCAGCAATTAAATTAGGAAATTCAAAGAAAAACAACTCATCTCCACTCTTGGAACTTTAGAACCCCCTCTGTCCCGTGTCATAATGTCACACATGAGTGGAATCCCATGAACACCTTTACAGATCAGTCTGTGGAAAGACACTGAAGAGGACAGATCGAACAATGAGGCGTTTCTGGAGCTGGTGTGCTGGAGGTATCGAGAATGAATATATTGATACAAAGGAGGTGGAATCCAGGAGAGACTTAATAAAGAAAAGCAAAAGAGGAAAGCAGAAGTGGAATCTAAAAAAATTGAAGATAGAGTGGAAAAAACGTCCTACAGTTGGTATGGATATTTGATTATTTTTTCTGCTTTTTGGCCTTGCCTTTCTAAAAGGATTAATTTAAATCTCATGTATAAAAAAACAGTAAACTAAATAATCTTTACAATAAGGGACAAAAACTGACTTATTGAAAATGCTTTTATCCTTTGATCAGCAGTGACTAAAACTCTCATTTAAAATATGCAACACCACTTGAAGTATTAGTGCATTATTAGTCTATTACAAGGTTTTAGGCTCTTGTCAGGCTGTATGTAGTACATACAATATGTGTTCTATATATATCCAGAAGTAATGATACTTGCTCCGGCAGATTTGAAGATGGCCCATGAACGAACTGAAAGGACTGTGGCAGCATGTCTAAGTGAAGTGACTGATGGATATGACTTGTACAGATCAGCCAGGACCAAGCAGAGGCACTCTGTGGCACCTGCTTCACCAGCCCTGAAAAGGGTCAACAAAGACACCAAACCAGGTGTGGATACAAAGCAGTCAGTCATCTTCCCTCTAGGGCCAAGAGAACATGAGTGGCTTGTGAAGTGTGCTGCAGGACAGCAGGATCAAATCTGCCAGCTTCTGCTCCAGGACATCAAGCTGGCAGAGAAGAGAAACTTCATTTCTGGCTTCACAGTACTTCACTGGGCTGCTAAACAAGGAAACAGTGAAATAGTGTCAGGCAAGAAAAAAAAAAAGATTATTTGGTCCAAAACAAACCATTCACCAACATGTTTACTGTTGCAGGTTTTTAATGAAAAAATATCAGATCAGTATTGATATTGGTTGACATTAAAACACAGGATGTTGACATTGGATTGGTACAGAAAAACTGGTATCATGCCATCGCTATCATTTACAGCTGTGTGATAACAGGCTGAAATCGTGAAGAGCTGATAATGTCCTCGGGCATCAGATTCAATGATGATGACACCTACTATTACAACGTCCTTCTAATGACCTACAAAGCACAACGGTCTTGCTCTACAGTACCTTAGCAAATTCATGAGAACAGGAGAGAATATACAGCAGTGCCATGAGTTCTTTATGGCATCAAGTAAAATTGACTTTTTTGGGTATTAAAAGCAAAAAACAAAAAACAAGCTCTATTCCTGATGCTACTCCATTATGTATGTATGTGTGTGTGTGTGTGTGTGTGTGTGTGTGCGGGTGCGCGTGCGTGTGTGCGTTTGTGCGTGTTTGTGTATAATACAACATTTAAGCTACCTTGGTCTTTCCTTGTGTTTCCCTTCCTTCTACTTTCACTTCTGTTTGCTGGTTTTCTCATCACTCTTTTACAGCTTTGTTGCCTAGCCAAAGCTGTTATAGTGGTCTGATGAGCTAAGTCACAATTATAGACAAACACAGTCTAACAATAATTAAAAACACACAAATTCACAGTTGTACTCATCATGTCTGTTAGTAAGCATATTGAGTAAACATCCACATTGTTGGCCAAAAAAGGTCAGTGAACACTTAGAACACTTAAAAATGTACAACCAGGGGCCTGTATCAGAAAGCAGGTTTAGTGAAAACTCAGTTAGTTGGCTTAGAGTTGAAACAAACTTGAGATTTTCTGTTTCACAAAAAGGGTTTGGCTGACTGGGCTCACTGCACAACACCGGGTATTTGCTATTTATTTGATGGGCTATTTATTTTTATCTGATGGATGAGCAGCCAAGACAAAATGATGCTGTACCTGTAATCCTTAATCAAAACCTGCACAAAGGAAAATGTTTTTAAGATCCAGATTTAAATAATCGCACATAATATGGAGCAGTCGCCATTTATAGGATGTAAAAGTAAAAGATGTCAAAAACAGATGTCTGTCTTAGAAAAGCAATGGTAATCACCTCAAAAACGATGGACGTGCTAATAGCAGTTTTCCTGCACGCACTGCCTTTAGCAGAATGCATGCCAGCAGTTTAAACTTACTCATCCATGCAGTCTGTACTTCACATGTGGACTTGCTATCCAAATGCATCATTTTTTCTTTCTTTTTCAATTTTCATTTGATAAAGCTGTGATTGCATATGAGGTCATGTAAACCTAAATGTTTGTAATTTGCAGGACAACCTTGGCCAATGGAATGTTTGCTGTCTAACACTGAAGCTTGAATATCTGACAACAGTTTACCAGGCTTGAATATCTCTACAGTTAACCGGACATTGAGAGTGCGTCCAAACGCACATGGCCTTGACAGACACACATGCCTGCTCCCTGCTTTCATAGACCCAGTCAGTGCAAACACAAGGAAATAAAGGTAGAGGCATATCGGAATAGCAGCAAATGAATAAGAACAACAGGTGTCTTTGTAACACATTTCAAGTAGAAACTAGTACTATGTAAATTATCATGTCAGGTTTGTGTTGGTCAAGAGCATGTGCCATAATCGGTTTGTCCGTCTGCTTATGCTGTGGTATCTAGAATGTCTCACAGTCATTAGAAAAATAAGTACCAGAATCCTTTATTGTTTTATTTGAAAGTATGTGATCTGAAATAAATCATCTAATTGTAGGTATTTAGCTCGAAACTAGAGTTGTATTATATAGAATGTCATTAGGTTGAATGGGAATGTAAAATAGTAGCTAGTGGGACCTCTGTGTTCCGTCCCACTCAATGATGTACACCAGGTTGTGAATAAAAGGGGTTTCCTTTTATTTTCCACACTATAACAAGTTCAGCAACCACATTTAATTTCACTGAGGGGTCAGCTAGCAAGCCCACAGGAGGTATGTCTCGCTCTGCCATGCACCTCCCAGTAAATGTTACAACTTCTTCCATAATAACAATATAATAAAATATATAAATTAAAGGAAGCTGTTGTCATATAGTGTAGTCGTTTGAGTATAAATAATGATCTCATAATAATCTTATCTACATATTCTTATACATTTACAGAGTAACATTCACTCATATACTCAAATTTCATATCATACATAGAAAACGTCCATCTCATCCATTGTAGTTTTTTTTCCTGATCAATAATACAAAAAAAAATTAAAAAATGAACAGCACCCAGCGATGAACCTCAATTATTTCAAGCTAACTATAAAACAGCTTAAGTCAGCATTTGCTTGCAGGTAGAACACAAAATATTCAGATTAATGCATCTGAGTTAAAAATTAAACACAATGAAATCAAATTAAATTGACTCACCTACAACAAGCTCAGCAATCACATTTAATTTTACTAAGTGGTCAGCTAGCCGGCCTATACAAAACAGGGTATTGTTAGAAATTCTGCACATGTAATTCACTTAGCTTCACATCTCACACTGCTTATAATTATAAGATAACGTATCCACATTCGTAATAATGTGATGAAATCTGCCAACAATAGTGAGACTGAGCATATTAAATAATAAGACAAACTGATCACTTAGTCCACATATTTCTAAATGAGAAGAAAAGTTCTTACAAACAATATAAAGCACACAATTATATATGGGAAAACAGTTACATTTGTCATTAAGAGAAGCACTACTTTATAGATAGAAAGCATTACGTATTACACAAACGTCATAACTGTCCTAATATTAATAGTTCAACAGTCTTCCTCTGTCTATTATGCACACTGTAAACATGTTAAATATCTGCCTTGCTGTTACAATGAAATGACTTCCGGCACCCTGAAAATTGTTTTACACACACGCAGCTGTAACGAGGTGGCCTGAGTACCGAGGGCAGGGAGCAGGATGCACAGACTCAATCGACATGGACGAACATTTATTACATACAACATAACGGCACTCACATATAACATGAACATGAATACGTTTAACAATAACGAGACTAATCTTGACATCCACAGGCTACACCAACAATGATCAACAATACTGTACGCACTAACAAGGGTTTAAATACACAAACAAGATGAGGTACAGGTGTGTGCAGGCATGGCCATAAACATATACTCCCAAGTCACGTGGCAGGCCAAACCGTGTGACTCGCAGGAGGCAAACGTTCTGTGACAGCAGCCACACTCATACACACACAAGCATAGTGCAACTCTGTGTTTACGCATCAATGATTGAATGTGCAAGTGCATGTATATGCAAGTTTAAATTATTATGCACAAATGTAAATAGTAGGCTATTTATGTGAAAATGTTTCATATGTATGTGCAAGTACAGTTTCCCTGATTTCTCTTTAAACGGGCCCTCATAGTTCAGCAGTAATGAGGCTAGTTAGATTTTGCTCAGAATTAAGTACACTTTGGAATGTTATATGTATCACAGTCTCCGGTGGTGAGCCATACATGGTTAATCAATCCAGGTTGAGGAATCTGTTAGAGTCGCTGCATTAATGACATATCTGTTTGCATTGTCAGTTGTTGCTATGGCAGCAATTAAATTAGGAAATTCAAAGAAAAACAACTCATCTCCACTCTTGGAACTTTAGAACCCCCTCTGTCCCGTGTCATAATGTCACACATGAGTGGAATCCCATGAACACCTTTACAGATCAGTCTGTGGAAAGACACTGAAGAGGACAGATCGAACAATGAGGCGTTTCTGGAGCTGGTGTGCTGGAGGTATCGAGAATGAATATATTGATACAAAGGAGGTGGAATCCAGGAGAGACTTAATAAAGAAAAGCAAAAGAGGAAAGCAGAAGTGGAATCTAAAAAAATTGAAGATAGAGTGGAAAAAACGTCCTACAGTTGGTATGGATATTTGATTATTTTTTCTGCTTTTTGGCCTTGCCTTTCTAAAAGGATTAATTTAAATCTCATGTATAAAAAAACAGTAAACTAAATAATCTTTACAATAAGGGACAAAAACTGACTTATTGAAAATGCTTTTATCCTTTGATCAGCAGTGACTAAAACTCTCATTTAAAATATGCAACACCACTTGAAGTATTAGTGCATTATTAGTCTATTACAAGGTTTTAGGCTCTTGTCAGGCTGTATGTAGTACATACAATATGTGTTCTATATATATCCAGAAGTAATGATACTTGCTCCGGCAGATTTGAAGATGGCCCATGAACGAACTGAAAGGACTGTGGCAGCATGTCTAAGTGAAGTGACTGATGGATATGACTTGTACAGATCAGCCAGGACCAAGCAGAGGCACTCTGTGGCACCTGCTTCACCAGCCCTGAAAAGGGTCAACAAAGACACCAAACCAGGTGTGGATACAAAGCAGTCAGTCATCTTCCCTCTAGGGCCAAGAGAACATGAGTGGCTTGTGAAGTGTGCTGCAGGACAGCAGGATCAAATCTGCCAGCTTCTGCTCCAGGACATCAAGCTGGCAGAGAAGAGAAACTTCATTTCTGGCTTCACAGTACTTCACTGGGCTGCTAAACAAGGAAACAGTGAAATAGTGCGCAAGATCCTTCTTCTTTCACAGCAAGGTGGGCCAGGGGTTGACGTTAACATCAAGAGCTACGACGGCTACACCCCACTACACATGGCTGCTATTCACAGCTACGAATCAGTCCTGAGTGTTCTGGTGCGTGATTATGGTGCCAACTGCAACATACGTGACAACAGTGGCAAAAAGCCCTATCAGTACTTACACAAGGACGCCTCACCCAAGGTGAGAGAGATGCTTGGCGACCCTCACGCTGCGGATTACAAGCCCCCAGGCTATGAGCAGCACTTTTCAGATCCGCCCAAAGGGCTCAGCACTTGGAGTAAACTATTTCAGTCCAAGCACAGAAAAATACTTAGATGCGGATCAAGATTCCACTCAGCCTTGAAGCAGCTTCACCAGCCTTGACCAAGATGTGGACAGGATAGACTACATTAATTTCCCGAATGTTTCCCTACAATGAACTTCCCAAATTAAATAGCATATCCTCAAATAAACATTTTCTCTAACTTGTCTTTCACTCCTGATTTCTGTGATCAAAACCTTAAGCTTTGAAATAAATCATTTGCACATAGATGTTTGAAATATTGCATAGTCATATCTGCCTTGAACCATTGTCTGTTTTCCTTGAATATTCTCTAATGTTTTGTCTTTGAGTAATGAAATGTTTTTGAGGTCTTTCATCAGCTGTGTAAGCAAAGTGCTTCTGAGTTAGTAGTAGGAGAAGCCAGTTTATATATGAAAAATTAGTAGTGTGCTTTATATTGTTTGTAAGAACTCTTTCTTTGTATTTATAAATGTGTAGACTAAGTGCTCAGGTGAAATTAGTATGACAAAAATGTTCCAACCTATTATGGCTTAAAAGACAATTATCACCTATCCCCAAATATCAGTATTTAACTTTGCTCTTGTGTTCCAGTTGTTTTGTTTCCCTCTTTCTGTTCTTTTAATGTACTATACTGAATTAATTTATGTTTTGTAAGGTAACTCGAGGTAAATGCTTGACACAATCAAAGCCTAAGACTGAGACAAAGAAGCTATAAATTTGCATGAACACATCTGTTGAGCCTTTCCTGCTTATTCCACCCCTGAGATCAGTAGTTAAAAACTGATTTCAGCAGAGTCATTTCAAACAGAAGTAATTACAAGTCTAGAACCCCTCACGAGAAGAATATTGTACTTAGAATAACATCTTATTTTATATGTTTGTCAGATACCCAGTTTGTTAGTCTGTCTAAACTTGATTCATTTGCTCGTCACTATTCAGTCAACTTAAGGTCATCTTCTTTTGGCATTGGTAGAATTTAGATTAGTGCTGTTTGGCCGACAGTAATCACCTGATTTGGTTTTCCAACAAACTGGTATGTATGGCAGGAATGGCAGTATCCAACATCACTCCTAATCGATGGCCAAAAGAAATGTTGTAGAATGTGGTGAGTGTTTTTTTTATGTGCGCTTAATTGAAAACGTGGCAAAAGAAGAGCCTTTCTAAAGAATATACATAAAGCCCAAGAGAGAAAAAAAAATTATTTACATCAAAGTTGGAGGTGGATTCACGCTCCACACCCACTACGGTTGCCAGGAAGACCCATCGCGCTGTAAATACATAAAGCACATTCATCAAAATGACAACACTTGTGATACATTTCACAAACGTGCCGCAAATACACAAAGCAAATTCATCAAAATGACAACACAACCCAGTGCAAATTCAGGAAAACTTACGCAACTTCAGAAGTGCTGCAAATCCAGTCACAACACAATGGAAGTTTGCCACAACAACAGAATGGCTGTTTGCAGAGGACACGGGGAGGAGATGGACTTCTGAGATCAGCGCCAAGTCTTTTGGAAGTGAAAAGTAAGTTTTTCGGTTACCATGGTTTTATTATGATATACGTGATACAGAATGAAAGACCGACCTATTCGTGCATATTTATTTATGCTAGGCTGTAGGCAGCCTTAAAAATGATGATTAAAATCCAAAATACCTACAATTAGATTGTTATTTATTTCAAATCACATTTTGTATGCATGTAGCTATAAACATCACACTTCAGATAAGATAAGAACAAGATAGTTGACCAGCATGAGCAATAACCACACTGGTCAACCAGTATAATCAGATTTGACCAGTATGACCAGTATGATTCATGAAGGTTCAACACCTTTAACATTATTTGAATCTTTTGTTACAGGCATTGTCAATTATTTACTTACTTCAGATCATTTGAAATTAAATGTATAGATTTTTTGTCTAATGATCATTCTTAAATTGGAAAAAACTGACAATGTTTAATGACCCGTTATGTCATGGGACTGATTGCTGAGTGACTTTAAATGAACTGCAGTGAACTGAAAATGAAATGAAATGCATATTTACCATATATTAGTACTAAAAAGATGTTTCCAAAACATCATATAGTCTAGAGAGCATGTATCTGACCACAATGGTCAAGCCTTTAATGGTAGCCCATGGACTAATGGGAGTGATGTATAGCTCCATTATTTTGTTCCTTTAATTAGTAAAAATATATCTTCATATATTTTTGCTGTTCATGTGCAAGTGCAGTAGATCAAATCCTGCTTGTGCAAGAGAAACATGGTGAGGTCCAAATGCACCAGCTAACTGACAAATTTATTATATGGAGGTTTGTTATTTTGTAGAGGTCCATTTAGTTTAAAGTATATTGATTGAAAAAAAAAAGTTTAATCTTTGGTGGCTATAACTTTCACCTGGTGCTGAATTTCACTCTTTGGACATTTATTCGTCCGGTTTGAAAGACTTATTTTTTTCTTTGTGTTTTTCCCTTTATCTCAACACAGATTTATATAGAAATGTTTTACACTGTCGTGATCCTATACTTTAATGGCAATGCATTTTATACTTTAGCTAATTCTGTACAATGAAATTTAGGAGTATAGGTCTTACTTTGAGGACACTAGGCTAATTTGAAATTTGTCTGTATGTCATTTTCAGTAGGAATAACCTGCTTCTCAGGGAACATCAGCAGAGATGAGATGGCCAGTAGCAGAGGGGAGATTGATGAGACCTTCCCAGCACTACCTTGGGAGGGACCAGAGAGATCAGGCAAGAAAAAAAAAAAGATTATTTGGTCCAAAACAAACCATTCACCAACATGTTTACTGTTGCAGGTTTTTAATGAAAAAACATCAGATCAGTATTGATATTGGTTGACATTAAAACAAAGGATGTTGACATTGGATTGGTACAGAAAAACTGGTATCATGCCATCGCTATCATTTACAGCTGTGTGATAACAGGCTGAAATCGTGAAGAGCTGATAATGTCCTCGGGCATCAGATTCAATGATGATGACACCTACTATTACAACGTCCTTCTAATGACCTACAAAGCACAACGGTCTTGCTCTACAGTACCTTAGCAAATTCATGAGAACAGGAGAGAATATACAGCAGTGCCATGAGTTCTATATGGCATCAAGTAAAATTGACTTTTTTGGGTATTAAAAGCAAAAAACAAAAAACAAACTCTATTCCTGATGCTACTCCATTATGTATGTATGTGTGTGTGTGTGTGTGTGTGTGTGTGTGTGTGTGTGCGGGTGCGCGTGCGTGTGTGCGTTTGTGCGTGTTTGTGTATAATACAACATTTAAGCTACCTTGGTCTTTCCTTGTGTTTCCCTTCCTTCTACTTTCACTTCTGTTTGCTGGTTTTCTCATCACTCTTTTACAGCTTTGTTGCCTAGCCAAAGCTGTTATAGTGGTCTGATGAGCTAAGTCACAATTATAGACAAACACAGTCTAACAATAATTAAAAACACACAAATTCACAGTTGTACTCATCATGTCTGTTAGTAAGCATATTGAGTAAACATCCACATTGTTGGCCAAAAAAGGTCAGTGAACACTTAGAACACTTAAAAATGTACAACCAGGGGCCTGTATCAGAAAGCAGGTTTAGTGAAAACTCAGTTAGTTGGCTTAGAGTTGAAACAAACTTGAGATTTTCTGTTTCACAAAGAGGGTTTGGCTGACTGGGCTCACTGCACAACACCGGGTATTTGCTATTTATTTGATGGGCTATTCATTTTTATCTGATGGATGAGCAGCCAAGACAAAATGATGCTGTACCTGTAATCCTTAATCAAAACCTGCACAAAGGAAAATGTTTTTAAGATCCAGATTTAAATAATTGCACATAATATGGAGCGGTCACCATTTATAGGATTTAAAAGTAAAAGATGTCCAAAACAGATGTCTGTCTTAGAAAAGCAATGTTAATCACCTCAAAAACGATGGACGTGCTAATAGCAGTTTTCCTGCACGCACTGCCTTTAGCAAAATGCATGCCAGCAGTTTGGACTTACTCATCCATGCAGTCTGTACTTCACATGTGGACCTGCTATCCAAATGCATCATTTTTTCTTTCTTTTTCAATTTTCATTTGATAAAGCTGTGATTGCATATGAGGTCATTTAAAACTAAACGTTTGTAATTTGCAGGACAACCTCGGCCAATGGAATGTTTGCTGTCTAACACTGAAGCTTGAATATCTGACAACAGTTTACCAGGCTTGAATATCTCTACAGTTAACCGGACATTGAGAGTGCGTCCAAACGCACATGGCCTTGACAGACACACATGCCTGCTCCCTGCTTTCATAGACCCAGTCAGTGCAAACACAAGGAAATAAAGGTAGAGGCATATCGGAATAGCAGCAAATGAATAAGAACAACAGGTGTCTTTGTAACACATTTCAAGTAGAAACTAGTACTATGTAAATTATCATGTCAGGTTTGTGTTGGTCAAGAGCATGTGCCATAATCGGTTTGTCCGTCTGCTTATGCTGTGGTATCTAGAATGTCTCACAGTCATTAGAAAAATAAGTACCAGAATCCTTTATTGTTTTATTTGAAAGTATGTGATCTGAAATAAATCATCTAATTGTAGGTATTTAGCTCGAAACTAGAGTTGTATTATATAGAATGTCATTAGGTTGAATGGGAATGTAAAATAGTAGCTAGTGGGACCTCTGTGTTCCGTCCCACTCAATGATGTACACCAGGTTGTGAATAAAAGGGGTTTCCTTTTATTTTCCACACTATAACAAGTTCAGCAACCACATTTAATTTCACTGAGGGGTCAGCTAGCAAGCCCACAGGAGGTATGTCTCGCTCTGCCATGCACCTCCCAGTAAATGTTACAACTTCTTCCATAATAACAATATAATAAAATATATAAATTAAAGGAAGCTGTTGTCATATAGTGTAGTCGTTTGAGTATAAATAATGATCTCATAATAATCTTATCTACATATTCTTATACATTTACAGAGTAACATTCACTCATATACTCAAATTTCATATCATACATAGAAAACGTCCATCTCATCCATTGTAGTTTTTTTTCCTGATCAATAATACAAAAAAAAATTAAAAAATGAACAGCACCCAGCGATGAACCTCAATTATTTCAAGCTAACTATAAAACAGCTTAAGTCAGCATTTGCTTGCAGGTAGAACACAAAATATTCAGATTAATGCATCTGAGTTAAAAATTAAACACAATGAAATCAAATTAAATTGACTCACCTACAACAAGCTCAGCAATCACATTTAATTTTACTAAGTGGTCAGCTAGCCAGCCTATACAAAACAGGGTATTGTTAGAAATTCTGCACATGTAATTCACTTAGCTTCACATCTCACACTGCTTATAATTATAAGATAACGTATCCACATTCGTAATAATGTGATGAAATCTGCCAACAATAGTGAGACTGAGCATATTAAATAATAAGACAAACTGATCACTTAGTCCACATATTTCTAAATGAGAAGAAAAGTTCTTACAAACAATATAAAGCACACAATTATATATGGGAAAACAGTTACATTTGTCATTAAGAGAAGCACTACTTTATAGATAGAAAGCATTACGTATTACACAAACGTCATAACTGTCCTAATATTAATAGTTCAACAGTCTTCCTCTGTCTATTATGCACACTGTAAACATGTTAAATATCTGCCTTGCTGTTACAATGAAATGACTTCTGGCACCCTGAAAATTGTTTTACACACACGCAGCTGTAACGAGGTGGCCTGAGTACCGAGGGCAGGGAGCAGGATGCACAGACTCAATCGACATGGACGAACATTTATTACATACAACATAACGGCACTCACATATAACATGAACATGAATACGTTTAACAATAACGAGACTAATCTTGACATCCACAGGCTACACCAACAATGATCAACAATACTGTACGCACTAACAAGGGTTTAAATACACAAACAAGATGAGGTACAGGTGTGTGCAGGCATGGCCATAAACATATACTCCCAAGTCACGTGGCAGGCCAAACCGTGTGACTCGCAGGAGGCAAACGTTCTGTGACAGCAGCCACACTCATACACACACAAGCATAGTGCAACTCTGTGTTTACGCATCAATGATTGAATGTGCAAGTGCATGTATATGCAAGTTTAAATTATTATGCACAAATGTAAATAGTAGGCTATTTATGTGAAAATGTTTCATATGTATGTGCAAGTACAGTTTCCCTGATTTCTCTTTAAACGGGCCCTCATAGTTCAGCAGTAATGAGGCTAGTTAGATTTTGCTCAGAATTAAGTACACTTTGGAATGTTATATGTATCACAGTCTCTGGTGGTGAGCCATACATGGTTAATCAATCCAGGTTGAGGAATCTGTTAGAGTCGCTGCATTAATGACATATCTGTTTGCATTGTCAGTTGTTGCTATGGCAGCAATTAAATTAGGAAATTCAAAGAAAAACAACTCATCTCCACTCTTGGAACTTTAGAACCCCCTCTGTCCCGTGTCATAATGTCACACATGAGTGGAATCCCATGAACACCTTTACAGATCAGTCTGTGGAAAGACACTGAAGAGGACAGATCGAACAATGAGGCGTTTCTGGAGCTGGTGTGCTGGAGGTATCGAGAATGAATATATTGATACAAAGGAGGTGGAATCCAGGAGAGACTTAATAAAGAAAAGCAAAAGAGGAAAGCAGAAGTGGAATCTAAAAAAATTGAAGATAGAGTGGAAAAAACGTCCTACAGTTGGTATGGATATTTGATTATTTTTTCTGCTTTTTGGCCTTGCCTTTCTAAAAGGATTAATTTAAATCTCATGTATAAAAAAACAGTAAACTAAATAATCTTTACAATAAGGGACAAAAACTGACTTATTGAAAATGCTTTTATCCTTTGATCAGCAGTGACTAAAACTCTCATTTAAAATATGCAACACCACTTGAAGTATTAGTGCATTATTAGTCTATTACAAGGTTTTAGGCTCTTGTCAGGCTGTATGTAGTACATACAATATGTGTTCTATATATATCCAGAAGTAATGATACTTGCTCCGGCAGATTTGAAGATGGCCCATGAACGAACTGAAAGGACTGTGGCAGCATGTCTAAGTGAAGTGACTGATGGATATGACTTGTACAGATCAGCCAGGACCAAGCAGAGGCACTCTGTGGCACCTGCTTCACCAGCCCTGAAAAGGGTCAACAAAGACACCAAACCAGGTGTGGATACAAAGCAGTCAGTCATCTTCCCTCTAGGGCCAAGAGAACATGAGTGGCTTGTGAAGTGTGCTGCAGGACAGCAGGATCAAATCTGCCAGCTTCTGCTCCAGGACATCAAGCTGGCAGAGAAGAGAAACTTCATTTCTGGCTTCACAGTACTTCACTGGGCTGCTAAACAAGGAAACAGTGAAATAGTGCGCAAGATCCTTCTTCTTTCACAGCAAGGTGGGCCAGGGGTTGACGTTAACATCAAGAGCTACGACGGCTACACCCCACTACACATGGCTGCTATTCACAGCCACGAATCAGTCCTGAGTGTTCTGGTGCGTGATTATGGTGCCAACTGCAACATACGTGACAACAGTGGCAAAAAGCCCTATCAGTACTTACACAAGGACGCCTCACCCAAGGTGAGAGAGATGCTTGGCGACCCTCACGCTGCGGATTACAAGCCCCCAGGCTATGAGCAGCACTTTTCAGATCCGCCCAAAGGGCTCAGCACTTGGAGTAAACTATTTCAGTCCAAGCACAGAAAAATACTTAGATGCGGATCAAGATTCCACTCAGCCTTGAAGCAGCTTCACCAGCCTTGACCAAGATGTGGACAGGATAGACTACATTAATTTCCCGAATGTTTCCCTACAATGAACTTCCCAAATTAAATAGCATATCCTCAAATAAACATTTTCTCTAACTTGTCTTTCACTCCTGATTTCTGTGATCAAAACCTTAAGCTTTGAAATAAATCATTTGCACATAGATGTTTGAAATATTGCATAGTCATATCTGCCTTGAACCATTGTCTGTTTTCCTTGAATATTCTCTAATGTTTTGTCTTTGAGTAATGAAATGTTTTTGAGGTCTTTCATCAGCTGTGTAAGCAAAGTGCTTCTGAGTTAGTAGTAGGAGAAGCCAGTTTATATATGAAAAATTAGTAGTGTGCTTTATATTGTTTGTAAGAACTCTTTCTTTGTATTTATAAATGTGTAGACTAAGTGCTCAGGTGAAATTAGTATGACAAAAATGTTCCAACCTATTATGGCTTAAAAGACAATTATCACCTATCCCCAAATATCAGTATTTAACTTTGCTCTTGTGTTCCAGTTGTTTTGTTTCCCTCTTTCTGTTCTTTTAATGTACTATACTGAATTAATTTATGTTTTGTAAGGTAACTCGAGGTAAATGCCTGACACAATCAAAGCCTAAGACTGAGACAAAGAAGCTATAAATTTGCATGAACACATCTGTTGAGCCTTTCCTGCTTATTCCACCCCTGAGATCAGTAGTTAAAAACTGATTTCAGCAGAGTCATTTCAAACAGAAGTAACTACAAGTCTAGAACCCCTCACGAGAAGAATATTGTACTTAGAATAACATCTTATTTTATATGTTTGTCAGATACCCAGTTTGTTAGTCTGTCTAAACTTGATTCATTTGCTCGTCACTATTCAGTCAACTTAAGGTCATCTTCTTTTGGCATTGGTAGAATTTAGATTAGTGCTGTTTGGCCGACAGTAATCACCTGATTTGGTTTTCCAACAAACTGGTATGTATGGCAGGAATGGCAGTATCCAACATCACTCCTAATCGATGGCCAAAAGAAATGTTGTAGAATGTGGTGAGTGTTTTTTTTATGTGCGCTTAATTGAAAACGTGGCAAAAGAAGAGCCTTTCTAAAGAATATACATAAAGCCCAAGAGAGAAAAAAAAATTATTTACATCAAAGTTGGAGGTGGATTCACGCTCCACACCCACTACGGTTGCCAGGAAGACCCATCGCGCTGTAAATGCATAAAGCACATTCATCAAAATGACAACACTTGTGATACATTTCACAAACGTGCCGCAAATACACAAAGCAAATTCATCAAAATGACAACACAACCCAGTGCAAATTCAGGAAAACTTACGCAACTTCAGAAGTGCTGCAAATCCAGTCACAACACAATGGAAGTTTGCCACAACAACAGAATGGCTGTTTGCAGAGGACACGGGGAGGAGATGGACTTCTGAGATCAGCGCCAAGTCTTTTGGAAGTGAAAAGTAAGTTTTTCGGTTACCATGGTTTTATTATGATATACGTGATACAGAATGAAAGACCGACCTATTCGTGCATATTTATTTATGCTAGGCTGTAGGCAGCCTTAAAAATGATGATTAAAATCCAAAATACCTACAATTAGATTGTTATTTATTTCAAATCACATTTTGTATGCATGTAGCTATAAACATCACACTTCAGATAAGATAAGAACAAGATAGTTGACCAGCATGAGCAATAACCACACTGGTCAACCAGTATAATCAGATTTGACCAGTATGACCAGTATGATTCATGAAGGTTCAACACCTTTAACATTATTTGAATCTTTTGTTACAGGCATTGTCAATTGTTTACTTACTTCAGATCATTTGAAATTAAATGTATAGATTTTTTGTCTAATGATCATTCTTAAATTGGAAAAAACTGACAATGTTTAATGACCCGTTATGTCATGGGACTGATTGCTGAGTGACTTTAAATGAACTGCAGTGAACTGAAAATGAAATGAAATGCATATTTACCATATATTAGTACTAAAAAGATGTTTCCAAAACATCATATAGTCTAGAGAGCATGTATCTGACCACAATGGTCAAGCCTTTAATGGTAGCCCATGGACTAATGGGAGTGATGTATAGCTCCATTATTTTGTTCCTCTAATTAGTAAAAATATATCTTCATATATTTTTGCTGTTCATGTGCAAGTGCAGTAGATCAAATCCTGCTTGTGCAAGAGAAACATGGTGAGGTCCAAATGCACCAGCTAACTGACAAATTTATTATATGGAGGTTTGTTATTTTGTAGAGGTCCATTTAGTTTAAAGTATATTGATTGAAAAAAAAAAGTTTAATCTTTGGTGGCTATAACTTTCACCTGGTGCTGAATTTCACTCTTTGGACATTTATTCGTCCGGTTTGAAAGACTTATTTTTTTCTTTGTGTTTTTCCCTTTATCTCAACACAGATTTATATAGACATGTTTTACACTGTCGTGATCCTATACTTTAATGGCAATGCATTTTATACTTTAGCTAATTCTGTACAATGAAATTTAGGAGTATAGGTCTTACTTTGAGGACACTAGGCTAATTTGAAATTTGTCTGTATGTCATTTTCAGTAGGAATAACCTGCTTCTCAGGGAACATCAGCAGAGATGAGATGGCCAGTAGCAGAGGGGAGATTGATGAGACCTTCCCAGCACTACCTTGGGAGGGACCAGAGAGATCAGGCAAGAAAAAAAAAAAGATTATTTGGTCCAAAACAAACCATTCACCAACATGTTTACTGTTGCAGGTTTTTAATGAAAAAATATCAGATCAGTATTGATATTGGTTGACATTAAAACACAGGATGTTGACATTGGATTGGTACAGAAAAACTGGTATCATGCCATCGCTATCATTTACAGCTGTGTGATAACAGGCTGAAATCGTGAAGAGCTGATAATGTCCTCGGGCATCAGATTCAATGATGATGACACCTACTATTACAACGTCCTTCTAATGACCTACAAAGCACAACGGTCTTGCTCTACAGTACCTTAGCAAATTCATGAGAACAGGAGAGAATATACAGCAGTGCCATGAGTTCTATATGGCATCAAGTAAAATTGACTTTTTTGGGTATTAAAAGCAAAAAACAAAAAACAAACTCTATTCCTGATGCTACTCCATTATGTATGTATGTGTGTGTGTGTGTGTGTGTGTGTGTGTGTGTGCAGGTGCGCGTGCGTGTGCGCGTTTGTGCGTGTTTGTGTATAATACAACATTTAAGCTACCTTGGTCTTTCCTTGTGTTTCCCTTCCTTCTACTTTCACTTCTGTTTGCTGGTTTTCTCATCACTCTTTTACAGCTTTGTTGCCTAGCCAAAGCTGTTATAGTGGTCTGATGAGCTAAGTCACAATTATAGACAAACACAGTCTAACAATAATTAAAAACACACAAATTCACAGTTGTACTCATCATGTCTGTTAGTAAGCATATTGAGTAAACATCCACATTGTTGGCCAAAAAAGGTCAGTGAACACTTAGAACACTTAAAAATGTACAACCAGGGGCCTGTATCAGAAAGCAGGTTTAGTGAAAACTCAGTTAGTTGGCTTAGAGTTGAAACAAACTTGAGATTTTCTGTTTCACAAAGAGGGTTTGGCTGACTGGGCTCACTGCACAACACCGGGTATTTGCTATTTATTTGATGGGCTATTCATTTTTATCTGATGGATGAGCAGCCAAGACAAAATGATGCTGTACCTGTAATCCTTAATCAAAACCTGCACAAAGGAAAATGTTTTTAAGATCCAGATTTAAATAATTGCACATAATATGGAGCGGTCACCATTTATAGGATTTAAAAGTAAAAGATGTCCAAAACAGATGTCTGTCTTAGAAAAGCAATGTTAATCACCTCAAAATCGATGGACGTGCTAATAGCAGTTTTCCTGCACGCACTGCCTTTAGCAAAATGCATGCCAGCAGTTTGGACTTACTCATCCATGCAGTCTGTACTTCACATGTGGACCTGCTATCCAAATGCATCATTTTTTCTTTCTTTTTCAATTTTCATTTGATAAAGCTGTGATTGCATATGAGGTCATTTAAAACTAAACGTTTGTAATTTGCAGGACAACCTCGGCCAATGGAATGTTTGCTGTCTAACACTGAAGCTTGAATATCTGACAACAGTTTACCAGGCTTGAATATCTCTACAGTTAACCGGACATTGAGAGTGCTTCCAAACGCACATGGCCTTGACAGACACACATGCCTGCTCCCTGCTTTCATAGACCCAGTCAGTGCAAACACAAGGAAATAAAGGTAGAGGCATATCGGAATAGCAGCAAATGAATAAGAACAACAGGTGTCTTTGTAACACATTTCAAGTAGAAACTAGTACTATGTAAATTATCATGTCAGGTTTGTGTTGGTCAAGAGCATGTGCCATAATCGGTTTGTCCGTCTGCTTATGCTGTGGTATCTAGAATGTCTCACAGTCATTAGAAAAATAAGTACCAGAATCCTTTATTGTTTTATTTGAAAGTATGTGATCTGAAATAAATCATCTAATTGTAGGTATTTAGCTCGAAACTAGAGTTGTATTATATAGAATGTCATCAGGTTGAATGGGAATGTAAAATAGTAGCTAGTGGGACCTCTGTGTTCCGTCCCACTCAATGATGTACACCAGGTTGTGAATAAAAGGGGTTTCCTTTTATTTTCCACACTATAACAAGTTCAGCAACCACATTTAATTTCACTGAGGGGTCAGCTAGCAAGCCCACAGGAGGTATGTCTCGCTCTGCCATGCACCTCCCAGTAAATGTTACAACTTCTTCCATAATAACAATATAATAAAATATATAAATTAAAGGAAGCTGTTGTCATATAGTGTAGTCGTTTGAGTATAAATAATGATCTCATAATAATCTTATCTACATATTCTTATACATTTACAGAGTAACATTCACTCATATACTCAAATTTCATATCATACATAGAAAACGTCCATCTCATCCATTGTAGTTTTTTTTCCTGATCAATAATACAAAAAAAAATTAAAAAATGAACAGCACCCAGCGATGAACCTCAATTATTTCAAGCTAACTATAAAACAGCTTAAGTCAGCATTTGCTTGCAGGTAGAACACAAAATATTCAGATTAATGCATCTGAGTTAAAAATTAAACACAATGAAATCAAATTAAATTGACTCACCTACAACAAGCTCAGCAATCACATTTAATTTTACTAAGTGGTCAGCTAGCCAGCCTATACAAAACAGGGTATTGTTAGAAATTCTGCACATGTAATTCACTTAGCTTCACATCTCACACTGCTTATAATTATAAGATAACGTATCCACATTCGTAATAATGTGATGAAATCTGCCAACAATAGTGAGACTGAGCATATTAAATAATAAGACAAACTGATCACTTAGTCCACATATTTCTAAATGAGAAGAAAAGTTCTTACAAACAATATAAAGCACACAATTATATATGGGAAAACAGTTACATTTGTCATTAAGAGAAGCACTACTTTATAGATAGAAAGCATTACGTATTACACAAACGTCATAACTGTCCTAATATTAATAGTTCAACAGTCTTCCTCTGTCTATTATGCACACTGTAAACATGTTAAATATCTGCCTTGCTGTTACAATGAAATGACTTCCGGCACCCTGAAAATTGTTTTACACACACGCAGCTGTAACGAGGTGGCCTGAGTACCGAGGGCAGGGAGCAGGATGCACAGACTCAATCGACATGGACGAACATTTATTACATACAACATAACGGCACTCACATATAACATGAACATGAATACGTTTAACAATAACGAGACTAATCTTGACATCCACAGGCTACACCAACAATGATCAACAATACTGTACGCACTAACAAGGGTTTAAATACACAAACAAGATGAGGTACAGGTGTGTGCAGGCATGGCCATAAACATATACTCCCAAGTCACGTGGCAGGCCAAACCGTGTGACTCGCAGGAGGCAAACGTTCTGTGACAGCAGCCACACTCATACACACACAAGCATAGTGCAACTCTGTGTTTACGCATCAATGATTGAATGTGCAAGTGCATGTATATGCAAGTTTAAATTATTATGCACAAATGTAAATAGTAGGCTATTTATGTGAAAATGTTTCATATGTATGTGCAAGTACAGTTTCCCTGATTTCTCTTTAAACGGGCCCTCATAGTTCAGCAGTAATGAGGCTAGTTAGATTTTGCTCAGAATTAAGTACACTTTGGAATGTTATATGTATCACAGTCTCCGGTGGTGAGCCATACATGGTTAATCAATCCAGGTTGAGGAATCTGTTAGAGTCGCTGCATTAATGACATATCTGTTTGCATTGTCAGTTGTTGCTATGGCAGCAATTAAATTAGGAAATTCAAAGAAAAACAACTCATCTCCACTCTTGGAACTTTAGAACCCCCTCTGTCCCGTGTCATAATGTCACACATGAGTGGAATCCCATGAACACCTTTACAGATCAGTCTGTGGAAAGACACTGAAGAGGACAGATCGAACAATGAGGCGTTTCTGGAGCTGGTGTGCTGGAGGTATCGAGAATGAATATATTGATACAAAGGAGGTGGAATCCAGGAGAGACTTAATAAAGAAAAGTAAAAGAGGAAAGCAGAAGTGGAATCTAAAAAAATTGAAGATAGAGTGGAAAAAACGTCCTACAGTTGGTATGGATATTTGATTATTTTTTTCTGCTTTTTGGCCTTGCCTTTCTAAAAGGATTAATTTAAATCTCATGTATAAAAAAACAGTAAACTAAATAATCTTTACAATAAGGGACAAAAACTGACTTATTGAAAATGCTTTTATCCTTTGATCAGCAGTGACTAAAACTCTCATTTAAAATATGCAACACCACTTGAAGTATTAGTGCATTATTAGTCTATTACAAGGTTTTAGGCTCTTGTCAGGCTGTATGTAGTACATACAATATGTGTTCTATATATATCCAGAAGTAATGATACTTGCTCCGGCAGATTTGAAGATGGCCCATGAACGAACTGAAAGGACTGTGGCAGCATGTCTAAGTGAAGTGACTGATGGATATGACTTGTACAGATCAGCCAGGACCAAGCAGAGGCACTCTGTGGCACCTGCTTCACCAGCCCTGAAAAGGGTCAACAAAGACACCAAACCAGGTGTGGATACAAAGCAGTCAGTCATCTTCCCTCTAGGGCCAAGAGAACATGAGTGGCTTGTGAAGTGTGCTGCAGGACAGCAGGATCAAATCTGCCAGCTTCTGCTCCAGGACATCAAGCTGGCAGAGAAGAGAAACTTCATTTCTGGCTTCACAGTACTTCACTGGGCTGCTAAACAAGGAAACAGTGAAATAGTGCGCAAGATCCTTCTTCTTTCACAGCAAGGTGGGCCGGGGGTTGACGTTAACATCAAGAGCTACGACGGCTACACCCCACTACACATGGCTGCTATTCACAGCCACGAATCAGTCCTGAGTGTTCTGGTGCGTGATTATGGTGCCAACTGCAACATACGTGACAACAGTGGCAAAAAGCCCTATCAGTACTTACACAAGGACGCCTCACCCAAGGTGAGAGAGATGCTTGGCGACCCTCACGCTGCGGATTACAAGCTCCCAGGCTATGAGCAGCACTTTTCAGATCCGCCCAAAGGGCTCAGCACTTGGAGTAAACTATTTCAGTCCAAGCACAGAAAAATACTTAGATGCGGATCAAGATTCCACTCAGCCTTGAAGCAGCTTCACCAGCCTTGACCAAGATGTGGACAGGATAGACTACATTAATTTCCCGAATGTTTCCCTACAATGAACTTCCCAAATTAAATAGCATATCCTCAAATAAACATTTTCTCTAACTTGTCTTTCACTCCTGATTTCTGTGATCAAAACCTTAAGCTTTGAAATAAATCATTTGCACATAGATGTTTGAAATATTGCATAGTCATATCTGCCTTGAACCATTGTCTGTTTTCCTTGAATATTCTCTAATGTTTTGTCTTTGAGTAATGAAATGTTTTTGAGGTCTTTCATCAGCTGTGTAAGCAAAGTGCTTCTGAGTTAGTAGTAGGAGAAGCCAGTTTATATATGAAAAATTAGCAGTGTGCTTTATATTGTTTGTAGGAACTCTTTCTTTGTATTTATAAATGTGTAGACTAAGTGCTCAGGTGAAATTAGTATGACAAAAATGTTCCAACCTATTATGGCTTAAAAGACAATTATCACCTATCCCCAAATATCAGTATTTAACTTTGCTCTTGTGTTCCAGTTGTTTTGTTTCCCTCTTTCTGTTCTTTTAATGTACTATACTGAATTAATTTATGTTTTGTAAGGTAACTCGAGGTAAATGCCTGACACAATCAAAGCCTAAGACTGAGACAAAGAAGCTATAAATTTGCATGAACACATCTGTTGAGCCTTTCCTGCTTATTCCACCCCTGAGATCAGTAGTTAAAAACTGATTTCAGCAGAGTCATTTCAAACAGAAGTAACTACAAGTCTAGAACCCCTCACGAGAAGAATATTGTACTTAGAATAACATCTTATTTTATATGTTTGTCAGATACCCAGTTTGTTAGTCTGTCTAAACTTGATTCATTTGCTCGTCACTATTCAGTCAACTTAAGGTCATCTTCTTTTGGCATTGGTAGAATTTAGATTAGTGCTGTTTGGCCGACAGTAATCACCTGATTTGGTTTTCCAACAAACTGGTATGTATGGCAGGAATGGCAGTATCCAACATCACTCCTAATCGATGGCCAAAAGAAATGTTGTAGAATGTGGTGAGTGTTTTTTTTATGTGCGCTTAATTGAAAACGTGGCAAAAGAAGAGCCTTTCTAAAGAATATACATAAAGCCCAAGAGAGAAAAAAAAATTATTTACATCAAAGTTGGAGGTGGATTCACGCTCCACACCTACTACGGTTGCCAGGAAGACCCATCGCGCTGTAAATGCATAAAGCACATTCATCAAAATGACAACACTTGTGATACATTTCACAAACGTGCCGCAAATACACAAAGCAAATTCATCAAAATGACAACACAACCCAGTGCAAATTCAGGAAAACTTACGCAACTTCAGAAGTGCTGCAAATCCAGTCACAACACAATGGAAGTTTGCCACAACAACAGAATGGCTGTTTGCAGAGGACACGGGGAGGAGATGGACTTCTGAGATCAGCGCCAAGTCTTTTGGAAGTGAAAAGTAAGTTTTTCGGTTACCATGGTTTTATTATGATATACGTGATACAGAATGAAAGACCGACCTATTCGTGCATATTTATTTATGCTAGGCTGTAGGCAGCCTTAAAAATGATGATTAAAATCCAAAATACCTACAATTAGATTGTTATTTATTTCAAATCACATTTTGTATGCATGTAGCTATAAACATCACACTTCAGCTAAGATAAGAACAAGATAGTTGACCAGCATGAGCAATAACCACACTGGTCAACCAGTATAATCAGATTTGACCAGTATGACCAGTATGATTCATGAAGGTTCAACACCTTTAACATTATTTGAATCTTTTGTTACAGGCATTGTCAATTGTTTACTTACTTCAGATCATTTGAAATTAAATGTATAGATTTTTTGTCTAATGATCATTCTTAAATTGGAAAAAACTGACAATGTTTAATGACCCGTTATGTCATGGGACTGATTGCTGAGTGACTTTAAATGAACTGCAGTGAACTGAAAATGAAATGAAATGCATATTTACCATATATTAGTACTAAAAAGATGTTTCCAAAACATCATATAGTCTAGAGAGCATGTATCTGACCACAATGGTCAAGCCTTTAATGGTAGCCCATGGACTAATGGGAGTGATGTATAGCTCCATTATTTTGTTCCTCTAATTAGTAAAAATATATCTTCATATATTTTTGCTGTTCATGTGCAAGTGCAGTAGATCAAATCCTGCTTGTGCAAGAGAAACATGGTGAGGTCCAAATGCACCAGCTAACTGACAAATTTATTATATGGAGGTTTGTTATTTTGTAGAGGTCCATTTAGTTTAAAGTATATTGATTGAAAAAAAAAAGTTTAATCTTTGGTGGCTATAACTTTCACCTGGTGCTGAATTTCACTCTTTGGACATTTATTCGTCCGGTTTGAAAGACTTATTTTTTTCTTTGTGTTTTTCCCTTTATCTCAACACAGATTTATATAGACATGTTTTACACTGTCGTGATCCTATACTTTAATGGCAATGCATTTTATACTTTAGCTAATTCTGTACAATGAAATTTAGGAGTATAGGTCTTACTTTGAGGACACTAGGCTAATTTGAAATTTGTCTGTATGTCATTTTCAGTAGGAATAACCTGCTTCTCAGGGAACATCAGCAGAGATGAGATGGCCAGTAGCAGAGGGGAGATTGATGAGACCTTCCCAGCACTACCTTGGGAGGGACCAGAGAGATCAGGCAAGAAAAAAAAAAAGATTATTTGGTCCAAAACAAACCATTCACCAACATGTTTACTGTTGCAGGTTTTTAATGAAAAAATATCAGATCAGTATTGATATTGGTTGACATTAAAACACAGGATGTTGACATTGGATTGGTACAGAAAAACTGGTATCATGCCATCGCTATCATTTACAGCTGTGTGATAACAGGCTGAAATCGTGAAGAGCTGATAATGTCCTCGGGCATCAGATTCAATGATGATGACACCTACTATTACAACGTCCTTCTAATGACCTACAAAGCACAACGGTCTTGCTCTACAGTACCTTAGCAAATTCATGAGAACAGGAGAGAATATACAGCAGTGCCATGAGTTCTATATGGCATCAAGTAAAATTGACTTTTTTGGGTATTAAAAGCAAAAAACAAAAAACAAACTCTATTCCTGATGCTACTCCATTATGTATGTATGTGTGTGTGTGTGTGTGTGTGTGTGTGTGTGTGCGGGTGCGCGTGCGTGTGTGCGTTTGTGCGTGTTTGTGTATAATACAACATTTAAGCTACCTTGGTCTTTCCTTGTGTTTCCCTTCCTTCTACTTTCACTTCTGTTTGCTGGTTTTCTCATCACTCTTTTACAGCTTTGTTGCCTAGCCAAAGCTGTTATAGTGCTCTGATGAGCTAAGTCACAATTATAGACAAACACAGTCTAACAATAATTAAAAACACACAAATTCACAGTTGTACTCATCATGTCTGTTAGTAAGCATATTGAGTAAACATCCACATTGTTGGCCAAAAAAGGTCAGTGAACACTTAGAACACTTAAAAATGTACAACCAGGGGCCTGTATCAGAAAGCAGGTTTAGTGAAAACTCAGTTAGTTGGCTTAGAGTTGAAACAAACTTGAGATTTTCTGTTTCACAAAGAGGGTTTGGCTGACTGGGCTCACTGCACAACACCGGGTATTTGCTATTTATTTGATGGGCTATTCATTTTTATCTGATGGATGAGCAGCCAAGACAAAATGATGCTGTACCTGTAATCCTTAATCAAAACCTGCACAAAGGAAAATGTTTTTAAGATCCAGATTTAAATAATTGCACATAATATGGAGCGGTCACCATTTATAGGATTTAAAAGTAAAAGATGTCCAAAACAGATGTCTGTCTTAGAAAAGCAATGTTAATCACCTCAAAATCGATAGACGTGCTAATAGCAGTTTTCCTGCACGCACTGCCTTTAGCAAAATGCATGCCAGCAGTTTGGACTTACTCATCCATGCAGTCTGTACTTCACATGTGGACCTGCTATCCAAATGCATCATTTTTTCTTTCTTTTTCAATTTTCATTTGATAAAGCTGTGATTGCATATGAGGTCATTTAAAACTAAACGTTTGTAATTTGCAGGACAACCTCGGCCAATGGAATGTTTGCTGTCTAACACTGAAGCTTGAATATCTGACAACAGTTTACCAGGCTTGAATATCTCTACAGTTAACCGGACATTGAGAGTGCTTCCAAACGCACATGGCCTTGACAGACACACATGCCTGCTCCCTGCTTTCATAGACCCAGTCAGTGCAAACACAAGGAAATAAAGGTAGAGGCATATCGGAATAGCATCAAATGAATAAGAACAACAGGTGTCTTTGTAACACATTTCAAGTAGAAACTAGTACTATGTAAATTATCATGTAAGGTTTGTGTTGGTCAAGAGCATGTGCCATAATCGGTTTGTCCGTCTGCTTATGCTGTGGTATCTAGAATGTCTCACAGTCATTAGAAAAATAAGTACCAGAATCCTTTATTGTTTTATTTGAAAGTATGTGATCTGAAATAAATCATCTAATTGTAGGTATTTAGCTCGAAACTAGAGTTGTATTATATAGAATGTCATCAGGTTGAATGGGAATGTAAAATAGTAGCTAGTGGGACCTCTGTGTTCCGTCCCACTCAATGATGTACACCAGGTTGTGAATAAAAGGGGTTTCCTTTTATTTTCCACACTATAACAAGTTCAGCAACCACATTTAATTTCACTGAGGGGTCAGCTAGCAAGCCCACAGGAGGTATGTCTCGCTCTGCCATGCACCTCCCAGTAAATGTTACAACTTCTTCCATAATAACAATATAATAAAATATATAAATTAAAGGAAGCTGTTGTCATATAGTGTAGTCGTTTGAGTATAAATAATGATCTCATAATAATCTTATCTACATATTCTTATACATTTACAGAGTAACATTCACTCATATACTCAAATTTCATATCATACATAGAAAACGTCCATCTCATCCATTGTAGTTTTTTTTCCTGATCAATAATACAAAAAAAAATTAAAAAATGAACAGCACCCAGCGATGAACCTCAATTATTTCAAGCTAACTATAAAACAGCTTAAGTCAGCATTTGCTTGCAGGTAGAACACAAAATATTCAGATTAATGCATCTGAGTTAAAAATTAAACACAATGAAATCAAATTAAATTGACTCACCTACAACAAGCTCAGCAATCACATTTAATTTTACTAAGTGGTCAGCTAGCCAGCCTATACAAAACAGGGTATTGTTAGAAATTCTGCACATGTAATTCACTTAGCTTCACATCTCACACTGCTTATAATTATAAGATAACGTATCCACATTCGTAATAATGTGATGAAATCTGCCAACAATAGTGAGACTGAGCATATTAAATAATAAGACAAACTGATCACTTAGTCCACATATTTCTAAATGAGAAGAAAAGTTCTTACAAACAATATAAAGCACACAATTATATATGGGAAAACAGTTACATTTGTCATTAAGAGAAGCACTACTTTATAGATAGAAAGCATTACGTATTACACAAATGTCATAACTGTCCTAATATTAATAGTTCAACAGTCTTCCTCTGTCTATTATGCACACTGTAAACATGTTAAATATCTGCCTTGCTGTTACAATGAAATGACTTCCGGCACCCTGAAAATTGTTTTACACACACGCAGCTGTAACGAGGTGGCCTGAGTACCGAGGGCAGGGAGCAGGATGCACAGACTCAATCGACATGGACGAACATTTATTACATACAACATAACGGCACTCACATATAACATGAACATGAATACGTTTAACAATAACGAGACTAATCTTGACATCCACAGGCTACACCAACAATGATCAACAATACTGTACGCACTAACAAGGGTTTAAATACACAAACAAGATGAGGTACAGGTGTGTGCAGGCATGGCCATAAACATATACTCCCAAGTCACGTGGCAGGCCAAACCGTGTGACTCGCAGGAGGCAAACGTTCTGTGACAGCAGCCACACTCATACACACACAAGCATAGTGCAACTCTGTGTTTACGCATCAATGATTGAATGTGCAAGTGCATGTATATGCAAGTTTAAATTATTATGCACAAATGTAAATAGTAGGCTATTTATGTGAAAATGTTTCATATGTATGTGCAAGTACAGTTTCCCTGATTTCTCTTTAAACGGGCCCTCATAGTTCAGCAGTAATGAGGCTAGTTAGATTTTGCTCAGAATTAAGTACACTTTGGAATGTTATATGTATCACAGTCTCCGGTGGTGAGCCATACATGGTTAATCAATCCAGGTTGAGGAATCTGTTAGAGTCGCTGCATTAATGACATATCTGTTTGCATTGTCAGTTGTTGCTATGGCAGCAATTAAATTAGGAAATTCAAAGAAAAACAACTCATCTCCACTCTTGGAACTTTAGAACCCCCTCTGTCCCGTGTCATAATGTCACACATGAGTGGAATCCCATGAACACCTTTACAGATCAGTCTGTGGAAAGACACTGAAGAGGACAGATCGAACAATGAGGCGTTTCTGGAGCTGGTGTGCTGGAGGTATCGAGAATGAATATATTGATACAAAGGAGGTGGAATCCAGGAGAGACTTAATAAAGAAAAGCAAAAGAGGAAAGCAGAAGTGGAATCTAAAAAAATTGAAGATAGAGTGGAAAAAACGTCCTACAGTTGGTATGGATATTTGATTATTTTTTCTGCTTTTTGGCCTTGCCTTTCTAAAAGGATTAATTTAAATCTCATGTATAAAAAAACAGTAAACTAAATAATCTTTACAATAAGGGACAAAAACTGACTTATTGAAAATGCTTTTATCCTTTGATCAGCAGTGACTAAAACTCTCATTTAAAATATGCAACACCACTTGAAGTATTAGTGCATTATTAGTCTATTACAAGGTTTTAGGCTCTTGTCAGGCTGTATGTAGTACATACAATATGTGTTCTATATATATCCAGAAGTAATGATACTTGCTCCGGCAGATTTGAAGATGGCCCATGAACGAACTGAAAGGACTGTGGCAGCATGTCTAAGTGAAGTGACTGATGGATATGACTTGTACAGATCAGCCAGGACCAAGCAGAGGCACTCTGTGGCACCTGCTTCACCAGCCCTGAAAAGGGTCAACAAAGACACCAAACCAGGTGTGGATACAAAGCAGTCAGTCATCTTCCCTCTAGGGCCAAGAGAACATGAGTGGCTTGTGAAGTGTGCTGCAGGACAGCAGGATCAAATCTGCCAGCTTCTGCTCCAGGACATCAAGCTGGCAGAGAAGAGAAACTTCATTTCTGGCTTCACAGTACTTCACTGGGCTGCTAAACAAGGAAACAGTGAAATAGTGCGCAAGATCCTCCTTCTTTCACAGCAAGGTGGGCCAGGGGTTGACGTTAACATCAAGAGCTACGACGGCTACACCCCACTACACATGGCTGCTATTCACAGCCACGAATCAGTCCTGAGTGTTCTGGTGCGTGATTATGGTGCCAACTGCAACATACGTGACAACAGTGGCAAAAAGCCCTATCAGTACTTACACAAGGACGCCTCACCCAAGGTGAGAGAGATGCTTGGCGACCCTCACGCTGCGGATTACAAGCCCCCAGGCTATGAGCAGCACTTTTCAGATCCGCCCAAAGGGCTCAGCACTTGGAGTAAACTATTTCAGTCCAAGCACAGAAAAATACTTAGATGCGGATCAAGATTCCACTCAGCCTTGAAGCAGCTTCACCAGCCTTGACCAAGATGTGGACAGGATAGACTACATTAATTTCCCGAATGTTTCCCTACAATGAACTTCCCAAATTAAATAGCATATCCTCAAATAAACATTTTCTCTAACTTGTCTTTCACTCCTGATTTCTGTGATCAAAACCTTAAGCTTTGAAATAAATCATTTGCACATAGATGTTTGAAATATTGCATAGTCATATCTGCCTTGAACCATTGTCTGTTTTCCTTGAATATTCTCTAATGTTTTGTCTTTGAGTAATGAAATGTTTTTGAGGTCTTTCATCAGCTGTGTAAGCAAAGTGCTTCTGAGTTAGTAGTAGGAGAAGCCAGTTTATATATGAAAAATTAGTAGTGTGCTTTATATTGTTTGTAAGAACTCTTTCTTTGTATTTATAAATGTGTAGACTAAGTGCTCAGGTGAAATTAGTATGACAAAAATGTTCCAACCTATTATGGCTTAAAAGACAATTATCACCTATCCCCAAATATCAGTATTTAACTTTGCTCTTGTGTTCCAGTTGTTTTGTTTCCCTCTTTCTGTTCTTTTAATGTACTATACTGAATTAATTTATGTTTTGTAAGGTAACTCGAGGTAAATGCCTGACACAATCAAAGCCTAAGACTGAGACAAAGAAGCTATAAATTTGCATGAACACATCTGTTGAGCCTTTCCTGCTTATTCCACCCCTGAGATCAGTAGTTAAAAACTGATTTCAGCAGAGTCATTTCAAACAGAAGTAACTACAAGTCTAGAACCCCTCACGAGAAGAATATTGTACTTAGAATAACATCTTATTTTATATGTTTGTCAGATACCCAGTTTGTTAGTCTGTCTAAACTTGATTCATTTGCTCGTCACTATTCAGTCAACTTAAGGTCATCTTCTTTTGGCATTGGTAGAATTTAGATTAGTGCTGTTTGGCCGACAGTAATCACCTGATTTGGTTTTCCAACAAACTGGTATGTATGGCAGGAATGGCAGTATCCAACATCACTCCTAATCGATGGCCAAAAGAAATGTTGTAGAATGTGGTGAGTGTTTTTTTTATGTGCGCTTAATTGAAAACGTGGCAAAAGAAGAGCCTTTCTAAAGAATATACATAAAGCCCAAGAGAGAAAAAAAAATTATTTACATCAAAGTTGGAGGTGGATTCACGCTCCACACCCACTACGGTTGCCAGGAAGACCCATCGCGCTGTAAATGCATAAAGCACATTCATCAAAATGACAACACTTGTGATACATTTCACAAACGTGCCGCAAATACACAAAGCAAATTCATCAAAATGACAACACAACCCAGTGCAAATTCAGGAAAACTTACACAACTTCAGAAGTGCTGCAAATCCAGTCACAACACAATGGAAGTTTGCCACAACAACAGAATGGCTGTTTGCAGAGGACACGGGGAGGAGATGGACTTCTGAGATCAGCGCCAAGTCTTTTGGAAGTGAAAAGTAAGTTTTTCGGTTACCATGGTTTTATTATGATATACGTGATACAGAATGAAAGACCGACCTATTCGTGCATATTTATTTATGCTAGGCTGTAGGCAGCCTTAAAAATGATGATTAAAATCCAAAATACCTACAATTAGATTGTTATTTATTTCAAATCACATTTTGTATGCATGTAGCTATAAACATCACACTTCAGATAAGATAAGAACAAGATAGTTGACCAGCATGAGCAATAACCACACTGGTCAACCAGTATAATCAGATTTGACCAGTATGACCAGTATGATTCATGAAGGTTCAACACCTTTAACATTATTTGAATCTTTTGTTACAGGCATTGTCAATTGTTTACTTACTTCAGATCATTTGAAATTAAATGTATAGATTTTTTGTCTAATGATCATTCTTAAATTGGAAAAAACTGACAATGTTTAATGACCCGTTATGTCATGGGACTGATTGCTGAGTGACTTTAAATGAACTGCAGTGAACTGAAAATGAAATGAAATGCATATTTACCATATATTAGTACTAAAAAGATGTTTCCAAAACATCATATAGTCTAGAGAGCATGTATCTGACCACAATGGTCAAGCCTTTAATGGTAGCCCATGGACTAATGGGAGTGATGTATAGCTCAATTATTTTGTTCCTCTAATTAGTAAAAATATATCTTCATATATTTTTGCTGTTCATGTGCAAGTGCAGTAGATCAAATCCTGCTTGTGCAAGAGAAACATGGTGAGGTCCAAATGCACCAGCTAACTGACAAATTTATTATATGGAGGTTTGTTATTTTGTAGAGGTCCATTTAGTTTAAAGTATATTGATTGAAAAAAAAAAGTTTAATCTTTGGTGGCTATAACTTTCACCTGGTGCTGAATTTCACTCTTTGGACATTTATTCGTCCGGTTTGAAAGACTTATTTTTTTCTTTGTGTTTTTCCCTTTATCTCAACACAGATTTATATAGACATGTTTTACACTGTCGTGATCCTATACTTTAATGGCAATGCATTTTATACTTTAGCTAATTCTGTACAATGAAATTTAGGAGTATAGGTCTTACTTTGAGGACACTAGGCTAATTTGAAATTTGTCTGTATGTCATTTTCAGTAGGAATAACCTGCTTCTCAGGGAACATCAGCAGAGATGAGATGGCCAGTAGCAGAGGGGAGATTGATGAGACCTTCCCAGCACTACCTTGGGAGGGACCAGAGAGATCAGGCAAGAAAAAAAAAAAGATTATTTGGTCCAAAACAAACCATTCACCAACATGTTTACTGTTGCAGGTTTTTAATGAAAAAATATCAGATCAGTATTGATATTGGTTGACATTAAAACACAGGATGTTGACATTGGATTGGTACAGAAAAACTGGTATCATGCCATCGCTATCATTTACAGCTGTGTGATAACAGGCTGAAATCGTGAAGAGCTGATAATGTCCTCGGGCATCAGATTCAATGATGATGACACCTACTATTACAACGTCCTTCTAATGACCTACAAAGCACAACGGTCTTGCTCTACAGTACCTTAGCAAATTCATGAGAACAGGAGAGAATATACAGCAGTGCCATGAGTTCTATATGGCATCAAGTAAAATTGACTTTTTTGGGTATTAAAAGCAAAAAACAAAAAACAAACTCTATTCCTGATGCTACTCCATTATGTATGTATGTGTGTGTGTGTGTGTGTGTGTGTGTGTGTGTGTGTGTGCGGGTGCGCGTGCGTGTGCGCGTTTGTGCGTGTTTGTGTATAATACAACATTTAAGCTACCTTGGTCTTTCCTTGTGTTTCCCTTCCTTCTACTTTCACTTCTGTTTGCTGGTTTTCTCATCACTCTTTTACAGCTTTGTTGCCTAGCCAAAGCTGTTATAGTGGTCTGATGAGCTAAGTCACAATTATAGACAAACACAGTCTAACAATAATTAAAAACACACAAATTCACAGTTGTACTCATCATGTCTGTTAGTAAGCATATTGAGTAAACATCCACATTGTTGGCCAAAAAAGGTCAGTGAACACTTAGAACACTTAAAAATGTACAACCAGGGGCCTGTATCAGAAAGCAGGTTTAGTGAAAACTCAGTTAGTTGGCTTAGAGTTGAAACAAACTTGAGATTTTCTGTTTCACAAAGAGGGTTTGGCTGACTGGGCTCACTGCACAACACCGGGTATTTGCTATTTATTTGATGGGCTATTCATTTTTATCTGATGGATGAGCAGCCAAGACAAAATGTTGCTGTACCTGTAATCCTTAATCAAAACCTGCACAAAGGAAAATGTTTTTAAGATCCAGATTTAAATAATTGCACATAATATGGAGCGGTCACCATTTATAGGATTTAAAAGTAAAAGATGTCCAAAACAGATGTCTGTCTTAGAAAAGCAATGTTAATCACCTCAAAAACGATGGACGTGCTAATAGCAGTTTTCCTGCACGCACTGCCTTTAGCAAAATGCATGCCAGCAGTTTGGACTTACTCATCCATGCAGTCTGTACTTCACATGTGGACCTGCTATCCAAATGCATCATTTTTTCTTTCTTTTTCAATTTTCATTTGATAAAGCTGTGATTGCATATGAGGTCATTTAAAACTAAACGTTTGTAATTTGCAGGACAACCTCGGCCAATGGAATGTTTGCTGTCTAACACTGAAGCTTGAATATCTGACAACAGTTTACCAGGCTTGAATATCTCTACAGTTAACCGGACATTGAGAGTGCTTCCAAACGCACATGGCCTTGACAGACACACATGCCTGCTCCCTGCTTTCATAGACCCAGTCAGTGCAAACACAAGGAAATAAAGGTAGAGGCATATCGGAATAGCAGCAAATGAATAAGAACAACAGGTGTCTTTGTAACACATTTCAAGTAGAAACTAGTACTATGTAAATTATCATGTCAGGTTTGTGTTGGTCAAGAGCATGTGCCATAATCGGTTTGTCCGTCTGCTTATGCTGTGGTATCTAGAATGTCTCACAGTCATTAGAAAAATAAGTACCAGAATCCTTTATTGTTTTATTTGAAAGTATGTGATCTGAAATAAATCATCTAATTGTAGGTATTTAGCTCGAAACTAGAGTTGTATTATATAGAATGTCATTAGGTTGAATGGGAATGTAAAATAGTAGCTAGTGGGACCTCTGTGTTCCGTCCCACTCAATGATGTACACCAGGATGTGAATAAAAGGGGTTTCCTTTTATTTTCCACACTATAACAAGTTCAGCAACCACATTTAATTTCACTGAGGGGTCAGCTAGCAAGCCCACAGGAGGTATGTCTCGCTCTGCCATGCACCTCCCAGTAAATGTTACAACTTCTTCCATAATAACAATATAATAAAATATATAAATTAAAGGAAGCTGTTGTCATATAGTGTAGTCGTTTGAGTATAAATAATGATCTCATAATAATCTTATCTACATATTCTTATACATTTACAGAATAACATTCACTCATATACTCAAATTTCATATCATACATAGAAAACGTCCATCTCATCCATTATAGTTTTTTTTCCTGATCAATAATACAAAAAAAAATTAAAAAATGAACAGCACCCAGCGATGAACCTCAATTATTTCAAGCTAACTATAAAACAGCTTAAGTCAGCATTTGCTTGCAGGTAGAACACAAAATATTCAGATTAATGCATCTGAGTTAAAAATTAAACACAATGAAATCAAATTAAATTGACTCACCTACAACAAGCTCAGCAATCACATTTAATTTTACTAAGTGGTCAGCTAGCCAGCCTATACAAAACAGGGTATTGTTAGAAATTCTGCACATGTAATTCACTTAGCTTCACATCTCACACTGCTTATAATTATAAGATAACGTATCCACATTCGTAATAATGTGATGAAATCTGCCAACAATAGTGAGACTGAGCATATTAAATAATAAGACAAACTGATCACTTAGTCCACATATTTCTAAATGAGAAGAAAAGTTCTTACAAACAATATAAAGCACACAATTATATATGGGAAAACAGTTACATTTGTCATTAAGAGAAGCACTACTTTATAGATAGAAAGCATTACGTATTACACAAACGTCATAACTGTCCTAATATTAATAGTTCAACAGTCTTCCTCTGTCTATTATGCACACTGTAAACATGTTAAATATCTGCCTTGCTGTTACAATGAAATGACTTCCGGCACCCTGAAAATTGTTTTACACACACGCAGCTGTAACGAGGTGGCCTGAGTACCGAGGGCAGGGAGCAGGATGCACAGACTCAATCGACATGGACGAACATTTATTACATACAACATAACGGCACTCACATATAACATGAACATGAATACGTTTAACAATAACGAGACTAATCTTGACATCCACAGGCTACACCAACAATGATCAACAATACTGTACGCACTAACAAGGGTTTAAATACACAAACAAGATGAGGTACAGGTGTGTGCAGGCATGGCCATAAACATATACTCCCAAGTCACGTGGCAGGCCAAACCGTGTGACTCGCAGGAGGCAAACGTTCTGTGACAGCAGCCACACTCATACACACACAAGCATAGTGCAACTCTGTGTTTACGCATCAATGATTGAATGTGCAAGTGCATGTATATGCAAGTTTAAATTATTATGCACAAATGTAAATAGTAGGCTATTTATGTGAAAATGTTTCATATGTATGTGCAAGTACAGTTTCCCTGATTTCTCTTTAAACGGGCCCTCATAGTTCAGCAGTAATGAGGCTAGTTAGATTTTGCTCAGAATTAAGTACACTTTGGAATGTTATATGTATCACAGTCTCCGGTGGTGAGCCATACATGGTTAATCAATCCAGGTTGAGGAATCTGTTAGAGTCGCTGCATTAATGACATATCTGTTTGCATTGTCAGTTGTTGCTATGGCAGCAATTAAATTAGGAAATTCAAAGAAAAACAACTCATCTCCACTCTTGGAACTTTAGAACCCCCTCTGTCCCGTGTCATAATGTCACTCATGAGTGGAATCCCATGAACACCTTTACAGATCAGTCTGTGGAAAGACACTGAAGAGGACAGATCGAACAATGAGGCGTTTCTGGAGCTGGTGTGCTGGAGGTATCGAGAATGAATATATTGATACAAAGGAGGTGGAATCCAGGAGAGACTTAATAAAGAAAAGCAAAAGAGGAAAGCAGAAGTGGAATCTAAAAAAATTGAAGATAGAGTGGAAAAAACGTCCTACAGTTGGTATGGATATTTGATTATTTTTTCTGCTTTTTGGCCTTGCCTTTCTAAAAGGATTAATTTAAATCTCATGTATAAAAAAACAGTAAACTAAATAATCTTTACAATAAGGGACAAAAACTGACTTATTGAAAATGCTTTTATCCTTTGATCAGCAGTGACTAAAACTCTCATTTAAAATATGCAACACCACTTGAAGTATTAGTGCATTATTAGTCTATTACAAGGTTTTAGGCTCTTGTCAGGCTGTATGTAGTACATACAATATGTGTTCTATATATATCCAGAAGTAATGATACTTGCTCCGGCAGATTTGAAGATGGCCCATGAATGAACTGAAAGGACTGTGGCAGCATGTCTAAGTGAAGTGACTGATGGATATGACTTGTACAGATCAGCCAGGACCAAGCAGAGGCACTCTGTGGCACCTGCTTCACCAGCCCTGAAAAAGGTCAACAAAGACACCAAACCAGGTGTGGATACAAAGCAGTCAGTCATCTTCCCTCTAGGGCCAAGAGAACATGAGTGGCTTGTGAAGTGTGCTGCAGGACAGCAGGATCAAATCTGCCAGCTTCTGCTCCAGGACATCAAGCTGGCAGAGAAGAGAAACTTCATTTCTGGCTTCACAGTACTAACACTGGGCTGCTAAACAAGGAAACAGTGAAATAGTGAAACAGTGAAATAGTGCTAACAGTACTAACACTGGGCTGCTAAACAAGGAAACAGTGAAATAGTGCGCAAGATCCTTCTTCTTTCACAGCAAGGTGGGCCGGGGGTTGACGTTAACATCAAGAGCTACGACGGCTACACCCCACTACACATGGCTGCTATTCACAGCCACGAATCAGTCCTGAGTGTTCTGGTGCGTGATTATGGTGCCAACTGCAACATACGTGACAACAGTGGCAAAAAGCCCTATCAGTACTTACACAAGGACGCCTCACCCAAGGTGAGAGAGATGCTTGGCGACCCTCACGCTGCGGATTACAAGCCCCCAGGCTATGAGCAGCACTTTTCAGATCCGCCCAAAGGGCTCAGCACTTGGAGTAAACTATTTCAGTCCAAGCACAGAAAAATACTTAGATGCGGATCAAGATTCCACTCAGCCTTGAAGCAGCTTCACCAGCCTTGACCAAGATGTGGACAGGATAGACTACATTAATTTCCCGAATGTTTCCCTACAATGAACTTCCCAAATTAAATAGCATATCCTCAAATAAACATTTTCTCTAACTTGTCTTTCACTCCTGATTTCTGTGATCAAAACCTTAAGCTTTGAAATAAATCATTTGCACATAGATGTTTGAAATATTGCATAGTCATATCTGCCTTGAACCATTGTCTGTTTTCCTTGAATATTCTCTAATGTTTTGTCTTTGAGTAATGAAATGTTTTTGAGGTCTTTCATCAGCTGTGTAAGCAAAGTGCTTCTGAGTTAGTAGTAGGAGAAGCCAGTTTATATATGAAAAATTAGTAGTGTGCTTTATATTGTTTGTAAGAACTCTTTCTTTGTATTTATAAATGTGTAGACTAAGTGCTCAGGTGAAATTAGTATGACAAAAATGTTCCAACCTATTATGGCTTAAAAGACAATTATCACCTATCCCCAAATATCAGTATTTAACTTTGCTCTTGTGTTCCAGTTGTTTTGTTTCCCTCTTTCTGTTCTTTTAATGTACTATACTGAATTAATTTATGTTTTGTAAGGTAACTCGAGGTAAATGCCTGACACAATCAAAGCCTAAGACTGAGACAAAGAAGCTATAAATTTGCATGAACACATCTGTTGAGCCTTTCCTGCTTATTCCACCCCTGAGATCAGTAGTTAAAAACTGATTTCAGCAGAGTCATTTCAAACAGAAGTAATTACAAGTCTAGAACCCCTCACGAGAAGAATATTGTACTTAGAATAACATCTTATTTTATATGTTTGTCAGATACCCAGTTTGTTAGTCTGTCTAAACTTGATTCATTTGCTCGTCACTATTCAGTCAACTTAAGGTCATCTTCTTTTGGCATTGGTAGAATTTAGATTAGTGCTGTTTGGCCGACAGTAATCACCTGATTTGGTTTTCCAACAAACTGGTATGTATGGCAGGAATGGCAGTATCCAACATCACTCCTAATCGATGGCCAAAAGAAATGTTGTAGAATGTGGTGAGTGTTTTTTTTTATGTGCGCTTAATTGAAAACGTGGCAAAAGAAGAGCCTTTCTAAAGAATAAAGCCCAAGAGAGAAAAAAAAATTATTTACATCAAAGTTGGAGGTGGATTCACGCTCCACACCCACTACGGTTGCCAGGAAGACCCATCGCGCTGTAAATACATAAAGCACATTCATCAAAATGACAACACTTGTGATACATTTCACAAACGTGCCGCAAATACACAAAGCAAATTCATCAAAATGACAACACAACCCAGTGCAAATTCAGGAAAACTTACGCAACTTCAGAAGTGCTGCAAATCCAGTCACAACACAATGGAAGTTTGCCACAACAACAGAATGGCTGTTTGCAGAGGACACAGGGAGGAGATGGACTTCTGAGATCAGCGCCAAGTCTTTTGGAAGTGAAAAGTAAGTTTTTCGGTTACCATGGTTTTATTATGATATACGTGATACAGAATGAAAGACCGACCTATTCGTGCATATTTATTTATGTTAGGCTGTAGGCAGCCTTAAAAATGATGATTAAAATCCAAAATACCTACAATTAGATTGTTATTTATTTCAAATCACATTTTGTATGCATGTAGCTATAAACATCACACTTCAGATAAGATAAGAACAAGATAGTTGACCAGCATGAGCAATAACCAAACTGGTCAACCAGTATAATCAGATTTGACCAGTATGACCCTGCTGATTATACTGGTTGAATAGCTTGGTCAATTTGTTTATACTGCTGGACCCACTGTCCAGTTGGAAATTGTAGCTAAACCATCAAACTTGAACCAAAACATAGCCTTTGCTGGTCTACCAGATGGTTAATCAGATGGTTTAACTGCATAAGGTACATCTATTGCCTGGATGTCCAGCTTTTCAACTATCTTGACCATCATTGACCAGATTAGTTCATCTGACAGCAGCAAATTAGCTGGATTTTTGTAGCTAGGGCTGTAGCATGCCTGTTACTGAGGTCCAGTTTACCATAGAGATATAGAGATCTATTTTAACAGTGCAAACATATATAATAGGAAAGTAATAACATAATTTCGGTATTTAAAGAAAACATTAGAATTCATGAAAGAGAATGTCCCCGCACAGACTTCCTCGACATGGACGAACATTTATTCCCACAACATAAAGGACAAATGTGGCACTCACGTAATTAATTTCAGGTCTAGATAAAACAGACATTTTAACAAACAATCAATACGCATTATCTACAAGCTATCATAACTATTCTTCTGCGAGCTATCTAGGAAAGGATATTGTCAATGTCTTTATTCTAATGATTATTGGTCAATATGTAATATGACCATTGTGCTATAGAGTACATGAAACATTTTGATCGACGGCTATTCTTATTCTCAGGGGTAGCTAAATAGAAAAACTTTAACTTCGAAGTCGGTTAATCTATTTACTTAAATTAACCAATACATGTATTTTCATAGCTCCACTTCAATACATTTGACCTCTCCTCCACATACAAACACACAAACACACACAATTCAGCACAACAACCATGGCACAAAAGTAACCACTAGTATCCCTTCCAACTGTTATTGGTAATATACATTCATAGAAACAGTCCTCAGTGTTGATCTGTCTGCAAAGTTAATGTTGTCTTTCAACTCGAGTTTAAATGACCGTGATAGTTATAGGGAAAATGTATGAATTAATATGTTGTATAAGACAAACTCTGAAATAAACTACTATATTGAATAAAATATATATTAAAATAATAATATAATATTATTATTATTATTAATAATAATAATAATAATCTCTATTATTAATAATATCAATTATTAAGAATACTATTAAGAATAATATCTTATTATTATATTATCAGTGGTATTATTATTAATAAGAATTATATATATATATATATATATATATATATATATATATATATATATATATATATATATATATATATATATATATATATATATATATATATATATCTGTTGTGTGAATATTTGGTCTGATTATCTGATTATGTATCATTCCACAAAATATCGCTACCCATGAATTCATCATCATTATCTTATAGACTCTAAGTTTTTATTTGTGATAATCACATCTTTTAGCGCATGCACATGGAAAATATGTACAAATCAAATTGCAAATTAAGACATTTCCCAGCTTTAGCTTATTATTTCCCTTATGTATATTTTCACTATGAATTCACCATAATATTCATCCTTATTATTCATTATTAAATTTCTTTAATTTCAAATTTATACTGCATTCCAGTCTTCTATGACTGGATGATTCTTTTCTTGAAGGGCAACAATGATGGCTCATGAGGCATTTCAGGATCTATGGGAGCTTGTAGAGAATTAGCAAATATTTTAGATCCAATTATCCAAAAGGGATCTGTCATATCGCCTGATTCCTCATCTCACTACAACACCCAGCAGGCAGTTCGTCACCCAACCCAGCACTCCACCAATCCTGAACTTCACATCAGATCATCATCACCTGAATATTGACTTCACCTGTGTACTTGGTTATTTAAGCCTGTCTCTCACATTTGGATTTTGTGAAGTATTGCCACTAGTTCTGACTGTGCATACCGAGTGTTATTTCCTTGATTGCTTTCCCGTGTTTTTGCTCTCCGGACTACTGATTTTTGCCTACCCATTTTGTATTGTTTGCCTGATTAGTTTTTTGCTCGCTGGTTATTAGACTGATTACCTACATGATTTGGATTACCCCTATATTGGCTTTCCTGGTTTCGACCCTGGCTTGTTCACCCATTACAAAGTTGGAACATCATAAATCTATCTATCTACATCCGTGAGCATCTGGCCTTCTTTGTCACGTTACAAGGTCTGACAAATCCCATTCTGGTCTGGGATGTGCAGTTGTTTTCCAATTTTTCTCATTCAAATTTTACTTTTTCAAAACATCTTCCAGTCTTTACATTTTTTTTTAAATTTTCCAATTTTTAATTTTTTAATTTTCAGCTGGGAAAGTGGGTAATAAAGGTTGACACCTTTGGTGTCAGGTTGGTGCAGTTTCTCAGCTGAATTTGGAGCACAATAGTGGTACCAGGAGTAGTATATTACAACTTAGTCAGACTTGTTCCACAAAACCAGCTATCTGAGGGATGTTTTATGTGGGGCTGGATGGTATGGGAATCTGATATATTTATTATTTAGTTGGATTATGGCTGCTAACCAAGCCTGTAAAATATTGGCTGTCCCATCAACTAGTGGTTGGAGCCTTTTGCAGAAAACTGAGAAAAAATACAGAATGTCACAGAAATAGAAATTTTATTAAAATGCTGGAAGCACAGGCAAAAACCTTTATTTTTAGAAACTGCAGGATCTACCAGAACTAACTACATCATATGTAAAACAGCTAACTCAACATCCTGCAAAACAACTTTCCTTCAAACTTGAGTAGTGTGCAGTATATGTCTGTGCACATTCTAGAGTATCTTTCTCTGGAACAGTTGGCAGTGGCACTGAGTTGGACATAAATATCAATTCAGCCTTTATTTTTAATGGAAACTTCTCGCAGACCTTACTCATGTGGGTTAGATATTTTTGTTTCAGTGCACAGTAACAACAACAGTAACAACAACCTAACACTTTACTCTGTAACAATGAAATCATAATTATGCAAATATATGCATAAAATGATTGAGTATATGTGTATAGTAGAGAGTGTGTATGCTGTATATGTATATGAGCTTTGCTCATCAAAGCTGGGAAATGCCTTATGTATAGAGCTTGGTTCAAAATTCGTCACCATTGTCCTGAGTATTACAAACACAGACTTGAATAATATTTAAACCCTACAAATCCTTCTGTGGCCTGCTTCATGTTTTATCAAGTAAAAGGATTCAATTTTATTTCATTGCAACCAGAAAAATATACAAATGTAAATATTATTCATGGTAATAATTTAAACACAAAGCTCTTGTGGGCTGTTTTTGCATTTTCACCTTTCAGAATTTACCTGACACTTTTATCCAAAGTGACTTACAACTATGACCGCATACAGCTTGAGCAACTGAGGCTCAGGGACCTAACAGTAGCAACTTAGCAGTGGTGGAGCTTGAACCAGCAATCTTCCAATTACAAAGCAAGTACCTTAACCAGTGAGACACCACTGCCCACATGATTTACTGATATTCTATGCTAGTATTATGAGGGATGGACCTTTGAGAGTACCTGGAAGTAGGGTACATGAGCACTGTACCAGTATGTGAAGGAGTGCAGGGCTGGTGAGGGGTGTTACAGTATGACACATTAGAAGACAACACTGCACTAGTATGACATAGTAGTAGACAGCACTGCTCTAATATGACACAGAAAACAACACTGCACTAGTATTACTAGAAGTCAGCACTGCACTAGTATGATTAGAAGTCAGGACTGCACTAGTATGACACAATAGAAGACTTCCAGTGCTCACTTTCAGCAGCAACCACTGCCTGCAAGATGTCAGGGCTTTTTATTAGTGTTTCCAAACCTGCCTCCTGTAGCTTGTATTCTTTTCAAACAATGATAGGATGCTGCTTACTGGAGTTTACTTTAGATGTTACAGTGACAATAATGGTGATATAGATTAAACATTGACTACAGCAAGAATCAGCTGCCTTAGGATCTCTCAAGACAAAGGTTCCTTTACACTCCACATCAAGCAGCTATGTAACTAACTGAGAGTGATTCAAGAATTATTTGCAATACCAACCTTATGAAGCAATGCTAAACATTACATTCACATACAGATTACATTTATGTTTGGCAGACACTCTTAGCCAGAGTTGCATACATATATTACTTAAATAAGATAAAATAAGATGCAAATAAATACATAAATGAAAAAAATACACAACACCAAGTCTCTCCAGTTCATTTATCCCCTGACAAAACGTCACATGTACCCATAATCATTTACATGACCATCAGTTCCTCACTGCACATCAACATCAGTGTGCACAGCCAAAAACCTTTATTTTTAGAAACATTTTAAAGTGGGCATGTAAGATGGACTATTTTGAAGTTAATTAGTATAATCCATTTGACATCCAGGAGAGAAAGTCTTCTCAGTACTACTCTCAGTGCTCTCATACAACCAGTAAAGCACCGTGATTGTTCCTGCACTGCACTGCATCAGACTATGTAGTTCATAACTGACCCTTCATTTTGTCACTTCAATTAAATGATCAGATATATTAGTCATCTTATATCTAACATGCTCATCCTGAATAATTATATCTGTAATGTATTAGGACTAATAAATAAGAGAGTACATTGCATGACTGGACGGCAGGACAGCAGTTTTTCACCTGCACCAAACCGTAATAAACCATATATTTGCTGTGACCCAAACTAGATGATTCACTAAACTTGTCTGGGCATCATGAGTTATTTAACAATGGCAGAAGCCATTGGAATATTACTTTAGAATCAAGTATAGTCTACAAGATGAATGACATGGGAAAACTTTAAAGTTGCCAGGGTTAAACCAAAGTATCTACTCACTGCATTTGTGTACGCCATATGTAGTAGTGTCTGATCCTGGAACGACGTCACTGCTAACTAAACACATTTGATAACAGCTTTAGGAACGAAGTGGAAAAAATATGGATTATTTTCAGTAATTAGTTACAATTCTTTATCAGACCACTCACATGATGGGGGAGGCGCGCTTAAATCAGAATCCCAGTCGAACAGACTAAAGTCCTGATCCCCGTCGTCCGAGTCATCTTAGAAAAAAATCAACATATTTGATTCACTTATTCTAGTATAAATGTGATTAATAAACATGCTTTTAAAAATACTTTTACGTGGAGAAGGTGGCCTACAGGTTAGTGTGGTTGAACAGTGTGAATAGACCTGGAGTTATTTAGACGTATGTTATAAGCCACAGTGACCTCTGTATACGTTTCTATAGATGTCGCTGGTTGTATGCGGTCCCCTGAAAAACTTGTGAGCTCTGCCTGAGGGCTCGATGAATAGTGGATGACGGTAGAGGGATTCACCCCTTCTGTCTCTGTGTGACAAATTAACGCACTGCATAAACTTTTAGACATAAAGTGGACTTTTAACATATGGTAGATGCACTCTAGAAATGATTACCTTGTAACAAATCATTCAGTATCTGAACTGTTTTATCAGCTTGTGTCCTTATATCTGCAAACAAAAAGTAACAAAAAATTTAAATGATAAATAAAATATATAAAATTAAAAGTTTGTATAAAAGTTCACAAATAAGAAATTACCTTGGTCGGCAATTCTCTCCACAGATTCAAGGAACTCATGAATGTCGGAAACTACGGAAATACATAAAACAGAATTATAGACCATGAGCAGAAAAGATCACCATGATGGTATTATTTTATACAAAAACTGCATTGATGTTACATCATGTATGGGTTAATTTAAGTAAATAGATTCACCTACTTCGAAGTTACAAGTTTTTCTATTTAGCTACCCCTGAGAATAAGAATAGCCGTCGATCAAGAGTTTTAGTCAAGCAAAATGTTTCACGTACTTTATGGCACAGCAGTCATATTGCATATTGACCAATAATCACAGAATAAAGAGACTGACAATACCCTTTCCCAGCTAGCTCGCAAAAGAATAGTTATGATAGCTTGTACATAATACGTATTGATTGTTTGCTAAAATACATTTAAGTTACGCAACCGGTAGAGATATCCTATCGGCTAATTCATAAAATACTTTCGTGAAAGAACGTTACGCCACCCATCCCGACCGCCCATCCTGAGCCTGTTCCTGGCCTAGTGGTGGCCTCCTGGCCTGTCCCCACCACCCAAGAGGTCTCTCAATCCCTGTGGGTACACCCCTGGATCTCCCTGCAGCGCCACTGACTGCCGTAGCCTCGACTCCAGACCCAGCAGCGCCGCTGAGCAGTGCAACCCCATCTTTGGGCCTCGTGGACCCGCCGCTGACCAGTGCAGCCGTGCTTCTGGACCCGCTGACCCCCACAGCCGCGCCTCCTGGACCCGCTGCCACTGACTGCCACAGTTGCGCCTCCAGGCCCTGCAGCACCGCTGAGCAGCACAGCCTCGTCTTCGGGCCTCCCGGACCCGTCGCTGACCAGTACAACCACACCTCCAGACCCGCCACACCTCCAGAACGCCTTAGCTGTGCCTCCGGACCTCCCGGACTTGCCGCTGAACACCACAGCTGTGCTTCTGGACCTCCTGTACTCGCCACTGAACACCGCAGTCGCACCTCTGGACCTCCGGGACTCGCCGCTGAACGTCGCGTCACTGGGCCTGGCTGTTCCTAGAGTGGAGGAGGCCACTCCACTAGTTCCAGCACCATGTGCCAGGCCTGTCCCAGCATCACGTGCCAGACTTGTCCCAGCGCCACGTGCCAGGGCTGTCCCCGTGGTCGCTCCTTGAGATGTGGCCCCTGTGGCTGCTACAGGTGTGCATCCGATGACATTTGGGACTCCCTCAGTCACGCCTTGTGGTGAGCCGGTGACCCTTGAGGCCCCTCCGTCAACCTCCTGGACCCATACGAAATCTTTGGTTATGCCGGGAGTCACTTTTGAAACTCTGCTCCCTGAGGCTGCTGCGCCAGCCCCCGTTACAGCTCCAATGTCTGCTTCAGTGTCCCCAGTTCCTGTGTTGCCTGCTCCTGTTCCCAGTTTCATCTTTCTTCCTGTCTGTACATCCATGTCTGTTTATGTCAACCTGGTGAGACCTGTTACCCTGCCATGTGGCATTTCCTTGCCTGTCCCAGTGCCTGTATCCGTGCCAATTGTGTACTTTGTTCCTGTGCCAGTCATCCTAGATATACTAGTCTTTGCTTATGTCCCTATTTCCACATCTGTGCCTGCTACCAGCATGTCCCCTCTTCTCTCCTCTCCTGACTCTACACCCTCCTCCTGTTCCAGCTGCGTTACTAGTCCGCCTGCTTTCCCCTTCCTTCTTCTGTCCCTTGAGCTACCTGGACTCCTGTACCCATCCGGGGCTTAGCATTGGATCCTGTGTATGCCCTTAGTCCCGCCACTAAGCCTGTCTGTAGTCCTGCCCCTGGACCCTTCTCTTCTTTGTTCACTCCAGGTGTTTTCCCATCTGCTTCCTGTTCTGTCTGTTCTGCCGGTTCTGCTCCTTAGTTTTGTTTTTGCTGCCCCTAGTCTGTTCTTTCATTCCAGTCTGTGTTTTGGTTCTCCCTGTTCCAATGTTCACCTAAGTTTGTTTAGTGCATGATTGTTTTGGTTATTCATACCCTGTGTTTGCTCTTCTACTTTGTCAGTTATTTTGCTAAGTCATGTTCCCTCTGTCATGTCTATGTTACGCTTCCTGTACTGTCGTCACCATTGCTTAGTTTGTGTATTATTTTGTCTCAGTGTTTTCTCCTCACCTTTGATTTGTTCTAACCTCAGTGTTTGTATTTCCCGTGTTTATAAACTGCCCCCTACACATGCATTCGGCCTCGCGCTTGTTCCGATAGGAATCGTTACAATTACTATTTTCCTCCTAGTTTAGCTAATATGTGGCGGTGAAAAAAAAGACGACTGAACAACGTGCTCATTTTCTAATACGATTAATAATTTTCAGATCCTGACAGCGCAGACCTTGTAGGTTTTATCTAGACCTGAAATTAATTACGATGCTAAGCCCCACCGAGCTAAATCATACAACGCACGATAAAGTATTTCAACCACTAGCTAAATAAATAGCTAAATATACATCAACCTTTTTAGTAACTTATACTAATAAAAGGTATAGTATGAAATACTTGAGCATTACTGAATTGCTGATAAAAAAAATTGGATAATGGTTGATCCATGGCCATGTTCGTTCGGAGGTCTTGGCAAAGTTTTCAGACGTATCGCTTACAATTATGGCTGTGAACTAAAGGAGTGAAGTACTGAATATATGGCTTTAAGAAAAAGTTGGTGGGGAAAGAGATGGTTTTTGGATAAAAGTTGTAAATTACGTCCCTCCCCCCAACACCTCTTTCAGTTGTGGAATGCACTGAAAGTGGTAAGAGCACAACGTGTGATAACGGACAAAAACCTTGTGTGATAAAACTTATAGAGTAACCACAGGTTAGAGATCAGAGAAAAAATAAATAAATGGAAACTTTGTGATGTTTTCTGAAAAGTTTGCTTATTGCCCTGTTTGAGTACATATGGCAGATAAGATGAGAGAGAGAGACTGTAGTCTGCTATAGTCGGCTAAACATTTCTGATGGACTGAGAATAAATCACACAAATTGACAATCATCGGCCCATGTGTTGCGTTCTCTGTTATATCTGTGCGTGAATGTGTGATTCTACGCATGCATCTCAGTTCAGTTCAAAGTTTGTCACGTACATAGTCACACATGGTATAACTCGCAGTGAAATGCTTTTGTAACTGTTCTGAGACACAGAGAACTACAGGGAAATGGATGAAATGGAAAATGGACGTGGTTTGATAGTCTCTGCATGAGACTTTATTGTCTGTGTGTGTGTGTGTGTGTGTGTGTGTGTGTGTGCGCGTGCACAAATTTAAGAGGCCAATTATTTGCACTTTTTGAACAAAAGGATAAAAATACACCTCCCCCTTCTCTTTACTGCTCTCACTTAATTTAACACAGTAAATCTGTTGATCTGGGACTTAATTTAAGATGGTACATCAGGGGAACAATGCAGTAGACCTTTACACACTCACACCATAACCTGGATCATAAATAACAACTGGAGAAAAGTGATGACAAAACAGCAGGTGTTCATACACAATGATGGTCTGATCAAGCAGATATTAATAGAGGTTTGTCCAAAGCTCTCTAGAAGAGAAAGTGAGATTAATAACAGAAGGCAAAATGGAGGACTGTGATTGGAGGAATGACACTTCACTAAGAGATATGAAAATAAGAGAGGACTGTGATTGGAGGAATGACACTTCACTAAGAGATACGAAAATAAGAGAGAGGACCGTGATTGGAGGAATGACACTCACCAAGAGGAAGAAGGATAAAAGACCTCAGACTTAAGGTTTCAGGTGTTCTCGAGGAACTCCTTTGTAGTAAACCCTGCTTGTGTCAGTTGTACAGAAGTTCATCTGATTTTCTGGACCATTCTGAATGCTGACTCTCATTGCTGTTGAGTGCTTTGATTTTTTGCACATATCAAATAAAGGCATAGTGGTGCAATGTATATGTGTGTGAGAGAGACAGAGAGAGAGAGAGAGAGAGTGTGAGGTGTAGTGTGTGTGTGTGTGTGTGTGTGTGTGTGTGTGTGTAATAGAATAGTGGGGTGAAATCAAACAGAGCGCGATTCCGGTAGTAATTAAGCCAATAACGGAGACTTATTTTCCTCAAAGAGACTAGTGACAGGGGCATGCCATAAGCAGACAAAAAAAATGTATTCCAAAAAAAAACAACAAAAAAAGAAATCCAGTAATCCACGCCAACACAGATTAACCCAAAATAAGACAATTTAACATGCTCCCAATTATGGCATTCAATCAACACATCTCTCTTGCATTCCAATGCAACTCTTTAAATTTAATCTTCGCCCCTTAGACCGAACCATTCTAGATACCTAATTTATTAAATTCATAATATTTCTCCCCTATGGTTCAACACAAAGGCTATCATTTAAAACATTTTCCCATTATCCAAAAATTATTAAAATAATAAGAGGGGTGCGGTCATGCGCTTCCTTCAGGCTTTTTTCATGGTAAAAGCTTTCTGCTCTTTCTCTGCCACTTCTTTTCTCAGAGAACTTTCAGAGCTGCCTCTTTGTTTCCTTTGGTGCCATTATCCCTCAAACCTAAATACCCCCAACAGCCAAATATCCCACCATCAGCCTCACAACAGCTACGCCATCAGCCAAATTGCCCTCAACCACTTCTCACGCAGATTAATACCCCTAAACAACAATCACCCCTTTAGACTAACAGCCCTCAACCACAACTAACCAAACAGCTAAATACCCCCTCATCCTTCTCCAACTACCCCACAGCTGTAGCAACACTCTAGCACCCACCTAGCAAGAGGATAACAACCATATGGGACCCCAAAAGCAACCACTTGGTAATTCCCTAGCAACCACTTGGGACCCCTTAGCAACCACTTGGTAACATCCTGGCATGCACATAACAACTACGTGGGAATGGCTTAACAGCTCAGCGGTATTTCAGGATTCCATTTTACATGCAAACTGCATTTAACATCATTTCATAGTATTTATGGTGTTAACATTAAACAACCCCTCATCCTCATATACCCCACAGCCAAAGAACCCTCAACCAAAATTACCCCCACAGCAAAATCTCTCAACATTTACCCTAGCAGCCACATTTATTATACTAATAATCCATCATTTGTCATATAAAAAATAATAAACTGATTTTAAAATCTACTCTACATCACACAATGTCAATGATTAAATGTTAAATGTAATCCTGCAATAATGCTGAAATCCTTAAATACTGTTAAATGCTATTTAAACATGAAATGTAATTTGCTGTGGAGTAGTTGAGGATGGGAGAATTTTAGCTGTAACCCAAGTCCAAACGTCACAGTAGATTAGCATCTTGTCGCTTTTAGGGGACGCTGCCCTGTCAAGCTGTATATGCCAAGCAAGCCATTTAAATATGGCATAAAGATATGGGCAATGTGTGATGCCAGGACAAGTTATGCCTGGAAAATGCAGGTCTATACTAGGAAACCTGCAGATGGTGTTCCTGAAAAGAACCAAGAGAAGCATGTGGTTCTGGAGATGACTGCAGGTCTCAAGAGACACAGCATAACATGATAATTTCTTCACCTCCTACGCTCTTGGTGAGGAGCTGCTCCTAAAAAAAATCACCATGGTGGGGATGATCAGAAGAAACAAGCCAGAGCTGCCTCCCGCCTTACTTGTTACACAGGACAGAGATAAATTTTCCTTCAGATTTGCCTTCACTAATACTCACACCCTTGTGTCCTACTGTCCAAAGAAAAGGAAAAATGTACTCCTGATGACAACTCTGCACAGGCATGCAGCTGTGCGCACCAGGGAGGACAAAAAACCCAATACCATCCTGGATTAGAACAGGAACAAAGGCAGAGTCGACAACCTTGATAAGGTGTGTTGATTTTGATTTTCATGTACTTCTCTATCATCGGTTTGTTTGAACTGCACTACAAAAGTAAGACTTATTTTCATGGAGAACAAAATTACGAACAGCACAGAGTCAGTTGTATCCATTTGAATATGCAAACATGTTTTAGATTGGATCGTTAGATGTGATGCCTTGATGCATCATGCAAAACATGAGATATTAGTTGTATGTACTCATGATTTTATCCACTTTTTGCACCTTTGGAAGTTACTGGCACATACTCTTTTCAGAGGAAGACAGCACATTGGCCGATGATGTTATTTTTCAACATATTAGATGTGTCATCTTACAACGCATTTGTGGTGTGGATGGAGGTGAATCCAGGATGGAAGCAGGGGAAATTTTTCAAGAGGAGGCTATTTCTGGAGGAGTTGGGGAAAACCATGCGGGCATCTCACATTCAACAACGCCAGCACCTTCCCCGAATGCCAGCCTCAGCCGCATTGGTAACATAGTTCCAGGAGTAAGAAACAAGATCACTTGCTACAAGAAAGAGGTGATAAGAGGAAGAGGTGCAGTCTGTGTGCACCAAGAGATGTCAAAACAAGCATAACATGCCATAAATGCAATGCATATTTTTGCAAGAGACACGCAACAACCTGCGCATATTGTCCAACATGTGCATGAGCAAAAAAACACCACTGAAGTTTGAGTCAACACAATCCACCACATTTAAAGACTGATTTTGTTATCGGTTGACAGTTTTTTTCTGTTATCAGTCAAAAACACATCTAATAGACTGGTTAACATGTTATTGTTCTTGTAAGTTATTTGTTAATGTATGAAGACATTGATCTTGGAATATTGTGAAATTGTCAAGTGTAGTTTTGGAATAATTTCCTTTGTATACAATTAAAATATTCATGGTCCCTTTTGACCGGGAACACAACACGTGTTACACTTTTTGTGACTGTATAAAATTTTTTAAAGGTTTCAAAGCAAATGTCCTTGATAACTCTGACCCAAAGTACTCTGTAATAAGTAGTATACCATGTGTCATCTGATTATTTCTTATACTCAAAATAATCCAGAAATTGCTTTTTAGAACTTGCTTTCAATTGTATATGCTCAAATCAATGAGGCACACAAGCCACTAAAAACATATAAAAGTTCAAAACTTGTAATATTCACTAGAACTTAAGTTAATTAAAAAATCTAACACAACAAGTAGTGATAATATGTATTATTACAGTTTTGTATGGTGAGTCTTTGTGGAATGGTTATTTCTGACAGGGAACACAAAATTGTTTAACACGAAATGAACACAACATTTCTCGTTGCAAAATAAAATTAATCGTCAACATTTATAGGACGAAACAACTCACTAAAATGCCTCAGACGTTTGCTACCACTCACAGGCCTAAATTTAGCTGCTAAATGGCCAGTTGTCAGGTGACTATTTAGCTCGTCTACCAAGCTCTTCGCAAACAATATGCAAGCAGACACCTTTACCCACCTTGACATCCACAGTAATTTTTAGATGGCATTAGGCATCATTAGTTAGCCAGCTAGCTAACTTAACCAAATAAGACTGTAGCTGAATAAAGCAAGCCCTGGACCAAACATACACAAATTTATTAGGCTAACTAGCTTACACAGCTAGCTATACAGTTAGCTAGGAGTTTTCTGCCACATACACAACGTTAAATAAAAATGACAGAATTACATAATCATATAATCCAAATTATAATTACCAAGAAGTGAGTAGTTACAATACTATTTCATGACAACTAGCTAGCTACAATATTTGCTATTTGTGCTAAATTTTTTTTCGTTACTCAAGTTAAAATATACAGCTGGCCAGTTAAAGTAATTTAGCTAGCTGGCTAACTATCTTAGCTACCTTTCTTGAGGTACGTTAGCTAACGAGCTGGCTAAGTTAGCTGGCTAGGCTAGCTAAGATACCAGTTATAATAGACAGAGCATTTCGCTCTTTATATCTAAATATAAAGTTCCTCATTTTTAGTTTCTCATTCCTCAAAACATTTTTGTTTTGTTAAGTTACAACGTTTCTCTTTGTGTTGAGCTTTCTCACACTTTATCCATTAAATTTAATGAAATTTCATTTCATTTCAAAAAGCGTTTAACATAATTAAACATGATTTAATTTTCACTTAACCAGCACAGACCCTCTCCCTCACTCCCTCAGCCAGTACTATAGGGACAGCTAATCAACTCCTCAACCTCAGTTACCACACAGCCAGTCACAACCCCTCACCCTCAACTACCACACAACCCTTATTATTTTCACAGCTAAACAGCCCTCGAGCACAACTACCCCTCGGCTAAATAACCCCTCAACATGAACTATGCCACAGGCAATTACCTCTCAAAAATAACTAACCCAGTAGCTAAACAACCCCTTATACTCAGCTACCCCATAGCCAATTACCCCAACCCAAACTACCACCACCTCCATATAACCCTCAAGCACAACTGCCTCCACACCTAAATAAACCATAAAAACAACTACCCAACAGCTAAATAACTCCTCAGCCTCAGCTACCCCACAGCCAATTAGCCTTCACCACAAATTACCCCCATCAGCCAAATTGCTCTCAACAACTTCCCCCACAGGTTAATAACCCCTCAACAGCAATTACACCATTAGACTAATGGACATTACCCCAACACCCAAATTCCCCCTCATGCTAAACTACTCCACAGCCATAGTAACACTCTAGCAACCACCTGACACCTGTCACACCTAACCCATCAGCAAACAAGCAATGATATCTCTTACTTATTACTAACTGCTTTGAGAAAAACTCAAAAAATACCTCTGTATCAGGACAGCAGGACTGTCAGATTGATCGGGGGTGATGTACCCCTTCAGACTGTGTCCGTGGTGTATACTGTAGGAAGGAGGGACATTCTAGATGGACCCAAGTGCAGAGGAGGAAAGGGAAATGGAGAAGAAGAAGAAGCCAACCAAAAGATGTAATCACTACAGGGAAGGGGAGTGAACTGAAAGAGTGGGAGTGCTACAGAGCACTGCACTACAATACTGGGAAGAAACTTGCAAATGTAGAGCATGGTGATAGGCATACTTGACCAGCCCAGTATGGGGACCAAACTACTGCCCTCACTTGTCAAGGACATCCATCTTAACCACCACTCTACAGAGGAGGTGCATAGAATAGCCAGAGGAACAACAGACAAACAACTTTTTTTCCCCTCAAAAAACAACTAGGCACACACCACCACCACCACCATTTAGCTGACGCTTTTATCCAGAGTGACTTGGAATCGTGACTGAGTACAACTTTGAGTAATTGAGTAATTTTGCTCACGGGCCTAACAGTGGTAGCTTGAACTGGTAACCTTCTGATTACAAGTGAAATACGTTAACCACTGAGCTTCCACAGCACTACCACTATCCACAGTGCCCCAACAACACCAACAACATGCTACCAAAACAGTATAAAGAAAATTTCAAAAGTTACCATAGTAACCACTTCAGTAACCACCACCATTCACAACTGCAGCAACACTCTGATGCTCCTTAATAACAAAATCCACCAAATAATAAAACATCATGACACAATAGTTACAGATGACACACAACCTACGGAAACAACACTAAACACACACCTTTCGCCTTTTAACTGTGTATGTATGAATGACCTTTGTATTACTGGTGTCCCAGATCATGTAAATCCCACTGACAGGTGGTGCTGTTCCTCTCGGCTCAACAACAGAGATGAGTGACACCCTCTGAGTGTATTCAGGTTCACACAAAAAAACCTTTTCAAAATGTTTATGAAAATATAGGCTTTCATGACTCTTTAACGACAAAGACATTGAATTTGAAATTTTTGCAGTACTATGCAGTAGGCAATATAAAAAATGGACTCGGGTAAGTTACATACATTTTAATTTCAAACAAATGAATAAATAAATGAACAAATATACTAGGAAATCACATTCTGAGAAATCTAGCTAAGGGTTTAAAAAACTGTTTCTGTTTTCACACAATTGTTGAGGCCTACTGAGTGCACTGTAAAGATTTGGGAATGTAGCAAATGGCAAATCACATTTACAGATGACACATTTATCCAAAGTGAGTTACAATTATGACTGAATACAATCTGAGCAAGTGAGGGTCAAGGGCCTTACACAGGGGCCCAACAGTGGCAAAAAGCAAGACTTAGAGAATGTGTATATACAACCGAGTGTGTGTTTGTGTGTGTGTGTGTGTGTGTGTGTGTGTCCAAGTTGAAACCTGAGAGATGATACTCCAAACCCCTAAGCACAATGATGTGATCCCCTAATACACAATTCTCTTCTCCTCCTCGTGTTAAGACAACCACAGGCACATGGAGATTGACACACCTGCCAAACCCCTTATAATGGAGGAGAACAATAAAAGGCCCATAAAGGGCAGAGCACATCCCTGAGTTCATCACACACTGCAGCCCAAGCCTGATCCCAGTGATGGTCTTATTCAGGAAGACCTGAACAACAGTACTGAATGGAAACAATAGCAGTGCTGAACAAGCCCCGTCCAGTGCCTTACCCTTGGCTTCTTACTTCTTACAACTCCCCTCCGTGTCCTCTGCAAACAGCAATTCTGATGTGTTGTGGCACGTTTCCATTGTGTTGTGACTGGATTTGCAGGGTTTTTGACGTTGCATGCATTTTCTGAATTTGCACCGCGTTGTCATTTTGATAAATGTGCTTTGTATATTTGCAGCGCAGCATTTGTGAAATGTATCGCATTTGATGTCATTTTGATGAATATGCTTTGTGTATTTGCAGCTCGACGTCTCTCCCCAGCAACCGTAGTGGGTGTGGAGTGTGAATCACTCCTCCAACTCCACTAAAATTACAATGTAAATAAAAATGTGTCTCTCTTGGGCTTTATGTAGTATTCCTTAGAAAGGCTCTTCTTTTGCCACTTTGACTTCTTGGAAATGTAATTGAAGTCAAATGAAAAAGCATGCTTTATCCTATTTTATATAAAGAAGTATTGATTTGCGGATCGATGCCTACAGTGTCAGCTCATGTTCTCCAGTGGTCAATGCAGGAACATGGTTGAATATTTTCATGAATGGTTTGCATATACGTGAATGCTTGATTTATGTCTGCCATAAGCAACATGACACAATTTTAAAGCTACATTTATAAAAGTCTGTACTGTTTTCCCCAACTAATGCGTATATGCCATTCTATCTAACAAGTATTTCATAGATATAAAGAATAACAGCAAAACATAGTGGAACCTACACCTAGGAGATTGGTAGAAGAGAAGTGAAAGACCTCACATTATTCTTAAGTCTTATTCTTTCTGTATTTACAGAGGAGTCACAGGTGAACAGCGTCCAACAGAAAACAAGACACCCATCCTGCTGGAAAGAACAAACACAAAGGTGCTTGACATGAGAAGAAGTGATTTGAAATTCTCACAAACTGCTTTTAAACATGTTATATGTGCATCATGTTCAGATGGTAACACTACAAGTTTTCTGTATATGACCTTTGCCTTTTTTTTTTCTTTTCTTTTATTCTCTTCCCTTAGATGTAGAGTTTTGCTGATGCTACATTACGGGCTGATTAAGGAGGTGTTGTCCTTCACAGTCAAACATTTCCTCATACTAAGCTTGGGTGCTGTGTATGCTTTGTGTTGATCAAAACTTAGCTGGCCACTGGAGGTGTGTACAGGTCAGGAGAGTGAGCTGAGTTTGATCCCTGTCGGGCCTGCGGGGCTGCCTGTAACCCTGGCCCTCATCTATCACATTGCATGCTGCAGTCATTTATTACAGAGTGAAATGTGAACTAAGGTCAACAATGGCACTTACACAAAATTGCTGCATCGAATAAACTTTAGACTGTATGTGTGTGTATGTGTGTATGACTTTGTGCATGGCACCTACTCCCCGGGATGGGTTTCATGTGGGCCGGTGCAGCACCTAATGATGGCAGATGTGCAATGAAAGTGAAAGTTTGGATTGATGTGACCGGTCGGAGAGAGTCAGTCAGCCAACCTCACACTCCAACGTGATATGAGAAACAGGAGGCCAAATTAACCCACTAGGCTTAGTGCACCTAATGGTACTGTTCACTTATGCATACTGTCAATGCCACAATACAGAACATGGTAAACCTAGACTTCAGGTGACACTGTTTGGATGTTGTGCTTACTAATCTTAGCTGCAACAGTTATTTAGGTCATTATATCAGGTGATATAATCAGGTGATTACTGTCGGCCAAACAGAACTAATCCAAATTCTACCAATGCCAAAAGAAGATGACCTTAAGTTGACTGAGTAGTGAAGAGCAAATGAATCGAGTTTAGACAGACTAACAAACTGGGTATCTGACAAACATATAAAATAAGATGTTATTCTAAGTACAATAATCTTCTCGTGAGAGGTTCTAGACTTGTAGTTACTTCTGTTTAAAATGACTGAAATCAGTTTTAACTACTGATCTCAGGGGTGGCATAAGAAGGAAAGGCTCAACAGATGTGTTCATGCAAATTTATAGCTTCTTTGTCTCAGTCTTAGGCTTTGATTGTGTCAGGCATTTACCTCGAGTTACCTTACAAAACATAAATTAATTCGATATAGTATTAAAAGAATAGAAAGAGGGAAACAAAACAACTGGAACACAAGAGCAAATTTTTATCATACTAATTTCACCTGAGCACTTACTCTGCACATTTATAAATACAAAGGAGTTCTTACAAACAATATAAAGCACACTACTAATTTTTCATATATTATCTGGCTTCTCCTACTACTAATTCAGAAGCACTTTGCTTGCACAGCTGATGAAGGACCTCAAAAACATTTCATTACTCAAAGACAAAACATTAGAGAATATTCAAAGAAAACAGATAATGGCTCAAGGCAGATGTGACTATGCAATATTTCAAACATGTATGTGCAAATGATTTATTTCAAAGCTTAAGGTTTTGATCACAGATTCAAAACCAGGAGTGAAAGACAAATTAGAGAAAATGTTTATTTGAGGATATGCTATTTAGTTTGGGAAGTTCATTGTATGGAAACATTCTGGAAATTAATGTATAGTCTATCCTGTCCTCATCTTGGGCAAGGCTGGTCAAGCTGCTTCAAGGCTGAGTGGAATCTTGATCCGCATCTCAGTATTTTTCTGTGCTTGGACTGAAATAGTTTACTCAAAGTGCTGAGCCCTTTGGATGGATTGGAAAAGTGCTGCTCATGGCCTGAGGGCTTGTAATCCACAGCGTGAGGGTCTCCGAGCATCTCTCTCACCTTGGGTGAGGCGTCCTTGTGTAAGTACTCATAGGGCTTTTTGCCACTGTTGTCACGTATGTTGCAGTTGGCACCATAATCACGCACCAGAACACTCAGGACTGATTCGTGGCTGTGAATAGCAGCCATGTGCAGTGGGGTGTAGCCGTCGTAGCTCTTGATGTTAACGTCAACCCCTGGCCCACCTTGCTGTGAAAGAAGAAGGATCTTGCGCACCATTTCACTGTTTCCTTGTTTAGCAGCCCAGTGAAGTACTGTGAAGCCAGAAATGAAGTTTCTCTTCTCTGCCAGCTTGATGTCCTGGAGCAGAAGCTGGCAGATTTGATCCTGCTGTCCTGCAGCACACTTCACAAGCCACTCATGTTCTCTTGGCCCTAGAGGGAAGATGGCTGACTGCTTTGTATCCACACCTGGTTTGGTGTCTTTGTTGACCCTTTTCAGGGCTGGTGAAGCAGGTGCCACAGAGTGCCTCTGCTTGGTCCTGGCTGATGTGTACAAGTCATATCCATCAGTCACTTCACTCAGACATGCTGCCACAGTCCTTTCAGTTCGTTCATGGGCCATCTTCAAATCTGCCGGAGCAAGTATCATTACTTCTGGATATATATAGAACACATATTGTATGTACTACATACAGCCTGACAAGAGCCTAAAACCTTGTAATAGATTAATAATGCACTAATACTTCAAGTGGTGTTGCATATTTTAAATGAGAGTTTTAGTCACTGCTGATCAGAGGATAAAAGCATTTTCAATACGTCAGTTTTTGTCCCTTATTGTAAAGATTATTTAGTTTACTGTGTTTTTTTATATATGAGATTTAGATTAATCCTTTTAGAAAGGCAAGGCCAAAAAGCAGAAAAAATAATCAAATATCCATACCAACTGTAGGACATTTTTTCCATTCTATCTTCAATTTTTTCAGATTCCACTTCTGCTTTCCTCTTTTGGTTTTCTTTATTAGGTCTCTCCTGGATTCCACCTCCTTTGTCTCAATATATTCATTATCGATACCTCCAGCACACCAGCTCCAGAAACGCCTCATTGTTCGATCTGTCCTCTTCAGTGTCTTTCCACAGACTGATCTGTAAAGGTGTTCATGGGATTCCCCTCATGTGTGACATTATGACACGGGACATATGGGGTTCTAAAGATCCAAGGGTGGAGATGAGTTGTTTTTCTTTGAATTTCCTAATTTTATTGCTGCCATAGCAACAACTGACAATGCAAACAGATATGTCATTAATGCAGCAACTCTAACAGGTTCCGCAACCTGGATTGATTAACCATGTATGGCTCACCACCGGAGACTGTGATACATATAACATTCCAAAGTGTACTTAATTCTGAGCAAAATCTAACTAGCCTCATTACTGCTGAACTATGAGGGCCTGTTTAAAGAGAAATCAGGGAAACTGTACTTTTACATACATATGAAACATTTCCACATAAATAGCCTACTACTTACATTTGTGCATAATCATTTAAACTTGCATATACATGCACTTGCACATTCAATCATTGATGCGTAAACACAGAGTTGCACTATGCTTGTGTGTGTATGAGTGTGGCTGCTGTCACAGAACGTTCGCCTCCCGCGAGTCACAGGGTTTGGCCCGCCACGTGACTTGGGAGTATATGTTTATGGCCATGCCTGCACACACCTGTACCTCATCTTGTTTGTGTATTTAAACCCTTGTTAGTGTGTACAGTATTGTTGATCATTGTTGGTGTAGCCTGTGGAGGTCAAGATTAGTCTCGTTATTGTTAAACGTATTCATGTTCATGTTATATGTGAGTGCCGTTATGTTGTATGTAATAAATGTTCGTCCATGTCGATTGAGTCTGTGCATCCTGCTCCCTGCCCTCGGTACTCAGGCCACCTCGTTACAGTTGCGTGTGTGTAAAACAATTTTCAGGGTGCCGGAAGTCATTTCATTGTAACAGCAAGGCAGATATTTAACATGTGTACAGTGTGCATAATAGACAGAGGAAGACTGTTGAACTATTAATATTAGTTATGACAGTTATGACATTTGTGTAATATGTAGTGCTTTCTATCTATAAAGTAGTGCTTCTCTTAATGACAAATGTAACTGTTTTCCCATATATAATTGTGTGCTTTATATTGTTTGTAAAAACTTTTCTTCTCATTTAGAAATATGTGGACTAAGTGATCAGTTTGTCTTATTATTTAATATGCTCAGTCTCACTATTGTTGGCAGATTTCATCACATTATTACGAAGGTGGATACGTTATCTTATAATTATAAGCAGTGTGAGATGCGAAGCTAAGTGAATTACATGTGCAGAGTTTCTAACAATAGCCTGTTTTGTATAGGCCGGCTAGCTGACCACTTAGTAAAATTAAATGTGATTGCTGAGCTTGTTGCAGGTGAGTCATTTTAATTTGATTTCATTGTGTTTAATTTTTAACTCAGATGCATTAATTTGAACATTTTGTGTTCTAGCTGCAAGCTAACACTGACTGAGGTTCATCGCTGGGTGCTGTTTTTTGTTTTTTGTTTTGTATTATTGATCAGGAAAAAAGACTACAATGGATGATATGGACGTTTTCTATGTATGACATGGAATTTAAGTATATGAGTGAATGTTACTCTGTAAATGTATAAGAATATGTAGATAAGATTATTATGAGATCATTATTTATAATCAATCGACTACACTATATGACAACAGCTTCCTTTTATTTATATATTTTATTATATTGTTATTATGGAAGAAGTTGTAACATTTACTGGGAGGTGCATGGCAGAGCGATACATACCTCCTGTGGGCTTGCTAGCTGACCCCTCAGTGAAATTAAATGTGGTTGCTGAACTTGTTATAGTGTGGAAAATAAAAGGAAACCCCTTTTATGCACAACCTGGTGTGCATCATTGAGTGGGACGGAACACAGAGGTCCCACTAGCTACTATTTTACATTCCCATTCAACCTAATGACATTCTATATAATACAACTCTAGTTTCGAGCTAAATACCTACAATTTGAATATTTATTTCAGATCACATACTTTCAAATAAAACAATAAAGGATTCTGGCACTTATTTTTCTAATGACTGTGAGACACTCTAGATACCACAGCATAAGCAGACGGACAAGCCGATTATGGCACATGCTCTTGACCAACACAAACCTGACATATGATAATTTACATAGTGCTAGTTTCTACTTGAAATGTGTTACAAAGACACCTGTTGTTCTTATTCATTTGGTGCTATTCTGATATGCCTCTACCTTTATTTCCTTGTGTTTGTACTGACTGGGTCTATGAAAGCAGGGAGCAGGCGTGTGTGTCTGTCAAGGCCGTGTGCGTTTGGAAGCGCTCTCAATGTCCGGTTAACTGTAGAGATATTCAAGCCTGGTAAACTGTTGTCAGATATTCAAGCTTCAGTGTTAGACATTCAATTGGCCGAGGTTGTCCTGCAAATTACAAACGTTTAGGTTTACATGACCTCATATGCAATCACAGCTTTATCAAATGAAAATTGAAAAAGAAAGAAAAAATGGTGCATTTGGATAGCAGGTCCACATGTGAAGTACAGACTGCATGGATGAGTAAGTCCAAACTGCTGGCATGCATTCTGCTAAAGGCAGTGCGTGCAAGAAAACTGCTATTAGCACGTCCATCATTTTTGAGGTGATTAACATTGCTTTTCTAAGACAGACATCTGTTTTTGACATCTTTTACTTTTAAATCCTATAAATGGTAACTGCTCCATATTATGTGCAATTATTTAAATCTGGATCTTAAAAACATTTTCCTTTGTGCAGGTTTTGATTAAGGATTACAGGTACAGCATCATTTTGTCTTGGCTGCTCATCCATCAGATAAAAATAAATAGCTCATCAAATAAATAGCAAATACCCGGTGTTGTGCAGTGAGCCCAGTCAGCCAAACCCTCTTTGTGAAACAGAAAATCTCAAGTTTGTTTCAACTCTAAGCCAACTAACTGAGTTTTTACTAAACCTGCTTTCTGATACAGGCCCCTGGTTGTACATTTTTAAGTGTTCTAAGTGTTCACTGACCTTTTTTGGCCAACAATGTGGATGTTTACTCAATATGCTTACTAACAGACATGATGAGTACAACTGTGAATTTGTGTGTTTTTAATTATTGTTAGACTGTGTTTGTCTATAATTGTGACTTAGCTCATCAGACCACTATAACAGCTTTGGCTAGGCAACAAAGCTGTAAAAGAGTGATGAGAAAACCAGCAAACAGAAGTGAAAGTAGAAGAAAGGGAAACACAAGGAAAGACCAAGGTAGCTTAAATGCTGTATTATACAAAAACACGCACAAACGCACGCACGCACGCGCACCCGCACACACACATACACACACACACACACACACACACACACACACACACACACACACACACACACACACACACACACATAATGGAGAAGCATCAGGAATAGAGTTTGTTTTTTGTTTTTTGCTTTTAATACCCAAAAAAGTCAATTTTACCTGATGCCATATAGAACTCATGGCACTGCTGTATATTCTCTCCTGTTCTCATGAATTTGCTAAGGTACTGTAGAGCAAGACCGTTGTGCTTTGTAGGTCATTAGAAGGACGTTGTAATAGTAGGTGTCATCATCATTGAATCTGATGCCCGAGGACATTATCAGCTCTTCACGATTTCAGCCTGTTATCACACAGTTGTAAATAATAGAGATGGCATGATACCAGTTTTTCTGTACCAATCCAATGTCAACATCCTGTGTTTTAATGTCACCCAATAGCAATACTGATCTGATATTTTTTCATTAAAAACCTGCAACAGTAAACATGTTCGTGAGTGGTTTGTTTTGGACCAAATAATCTTTTTTTTTTCTTGCCTGAACTCTCTGGTCCCTCCCGAGGTAGTGCTGGGAAGGTCTCATCAATCTCCCTTCTGCCACTGGCCGTCTCATCTCTGCTGATGTTCCCTGAGAAGCAGGTTATTCCTGCTGAAAATGACATACAGACAAATTTCAAATTAGCCTAGTGTCCTCAAAGTAAGACCTATACTCCTAAATTTCATTGTAGAGAATTAGCTACAGTATAAAATGCATTGCCATTAAAGTATAGGATCACCACAGTGCAAAATATGTCTATACAAATCTGTGTTGAGATAAAGGGAAAAACACAAAGAAAAAAATAAGTCTTTCAAACTGGACGAATAAATGTCCGAAGAGTGAAATTCAGCACCAGTTGAAAGTTACAGCCACCAAAGATTAAACTTTTTTTTTTCAATCAATACACTTTAAACTAAATAGACCTCTACAAAATAACACACCTCCATATAATAAATTTGTCAGTTCGCTGGTGCATTTGGACCTCACCATGTGTCTCTTGCACAGGCTGGATTTGATCTACTGCACTTGCACATGAACAGTAAAAATATATGAAGATATATTTTTACTAATGAAAGGAACAAAATAATGGAGCTATACATCACTCCCATTAGTCCATGGGCTACCATTAAAGGCTTGACCATTGTGGTCAGATACATGCTCTCTAGACTATATGATGTTTTGGAAACATCTTTTTAGTACTAATATATGGTAAATATGCATTTCATTTCATTTTCAGTTCACTGCAGTTCATTTAAAGTCACTCAGCAATCAGTCCCATGACATAACGGGTCATTAAACATTGTCAGTTTTTCCCAATTTAAGAATGATCATTATACAAAAACTCTAATCTATACATTTCATTTCAAATGATCTGAAGTAAGTAAACAATTAACAATGCCTGTAACAAAAGATTCAAATAATGTTAAAGGTATTGAACCTTCATGAATCTGTCCATAGCCATGAGGACATAGAGGTTCCCGGCACTGGTGGTAGGAAAAGGGCCAAGGACGGGTGATGGTGACCGTCTCCATGGATGCACTAAAGCAGAGAGACTGAAACACACAACAGCACACATACAGCTCGACATCAGAGCGCCAATCCAGCCATTAAAATGTCTGCAGCAGCCACTTTCCTACATTGACGTGCCCCACGCCACACAACTGCCTGATATCAGTACCCCACGCCACACGACTGCCTGATATCAGTACCCCACGCCACACGACTGCCTGATATCAGTACCCCACGCCACACGACTGCCTGATATCAGTACCCCACGCCACACGACTGCCTGATATCAGTACCCCACGCCACACGACTCCGATATCAGTACCCCACACCACACGACTGCCTGATATCAGTACCCCACGCCACACGACTGCCTGATATCAGTACCCCACGCCACACAAATCCCTGATATCAGTACCCCACGCCACACGACTGCCTGATATCAGTACCCCACGCCACACAAATCCCTGATATCAGTACCCCACGCCACACGACTCCCTGAAATCAGTACCCCACACCACACGACTCCCTGAAATCAGTACCCCACACCACATGTCTCCGACACTAGTACCCCACGCCACACGACTCCCTGAAATCAGTACCCCACACCACACTTCTCCCTGACACGAGTGCCCCAGGCCACACGAATCCCTGATACTAGTGCCCCAAGCCACACGACTCCTAGATACAAGTTGTCCACCTAACACTGTCATTCACTCTGACCCTGATCTAACACACCTAACTGTCCCCCACCAATCCCAGTCCATGTTATTTCTTTGGATTTGTGAATGTGATTTTCTTTACTAATGTCCTACACTTTTTCAATAAATTAAATTACCTCTCAATGAAACCTCTTCATACAGTTCCAAAATGTCAGATGACAAAATGTTTTGATGAGTGCAAACTGTTGATAAACAGTTAAAGCCAGTATTTGTGCTTGTATTAATATGCCAGATAATTTTTTTTTTCAAATCATCTTCTGAGTATGTGTCACTAAGAACAGCTGATATATAAAAAATGTAAAGACTTTTAGTAGCTTTTCAGTTCATTTAAATCATTAGTCAGGCCAATCAAATCCAACCAAGAGTGTAGCCAACACAACCTGCACTCAGATAAGCTACAGGTCTCTCCAGGTTTGTCCTCCATTAAACCTTTATTAAAACTGTTAACTGTAGTGTATTTTAAGTGTGACAGTGTATCCACTGTTTTTAGTGAAATGGGGAAGACTGTTGTCTTCCTTTATTGTGCCTGCATACACCTGTATACAGTCCTCTTTGTGAGACTGTTTTATGTGACAAAAAACCCCAAACAATCACCATCATCACCTCTGTGAGTGAGTGTGTGTGTGTTGGTGAGAGAGTGTGTGCTTCATGGGTTGAGCACCGTGGGGATGTCTCTCCACATGTTGGTCATGGGGACATAGGCCATAGGCCTCTACGCAAGTGATCGACACCATCAAACCCACCCACCTACAAATGCAGAAAACAGGAGAAAGATTCATCTGGATGTTTTACTTTGGGGATGAAGTTACATCCATTACTTCATATCTGGGAACTGCAGATCCTGTTATGTTTGGTCAATTCTGCAGTGTCGACAATAGCAGACATTTTGCACATCCTTCATTGGTAAAAACCATAGCGGGTGTGATTGAGGTATGTTACTATGCATTATATACACATACACTAGGTGTGAGTGTGTGAATAGTCATGGCCAAAAATTTTGAGATTGACAAATGTTGGGTTTCACAAGTTTTTAGATCCTTTTGTCAGATGTTTATATGGTACAGTGAAGTACAATTATAAACATTTCATAATATTAATTTTTTTATTTTTTAACTTTTTATTGGTTTAAGCAAAGACTTAACATTTAGAGTGTTGACCCTTTTTTAGGACTTCTGCAATTCACCTCGGCATACTGGAAATCAGCTTCTGGGCAAAATCTTTACTGGTGGCAACCCATTCTTGCCTAATCAGTGCTTGGAGTTGATCACAGATTTTGTTTGTCCACCCTCTTTTTGAGGATAGACCACAGGTTCTCAGTGGGATTGAGATCTGTGGAGTGTCGTGGCCATGGACCCAAAATTTAAATTTTTTGTTCACCGAGCCACTTATCACTTTTGCCTTGTGACATGATGCTCCGTCATACTGGAAAAAGCGTTTGACAGCGAAGTATGAAATCCTAAGATGGCGGCTTCGTAACTAGCAAGTTAACCAGCTATCTACCTAGCTAGCTAACTAGCTACTGAAATTCTGGCTCAGGATTAATAGTTATGTCGGTGTTAACAAACTAGCAAAGATTAATTAGCTACCATGTTTCATTCTTTGGAAAGGTGCCATTTACAGCGATATAGATGGCTCCTTATGTGGTGTTGTGTATCTTAAACGTATTGGTTTGATGGTATAAAAGATTCACTTTTGCTAGCTAATATAGCGTTAACTAGCTCGCTTATAGAACTAGCTAGCAGCAAACGTTCGCCATTAACCGAGATCACAAAACTATGTAAAATTAGGAAACACACTTCGCTCCATTCGTTGCACGCACGATTACATTTCAAATAGTAATTTATCATCGATGCTTACTTAATACTTTTGTTTCTCTTATTGATAAAACTGGTGTAGAATTTCAGCAGCCGCGACCCTCATGTTTGTCCAGTGAGAAACAAACTGCATGGCGGTGCTCATCTCTGCACAACTGAATTATTGAAGTATCTGTTTCGCGCTGACATTTTTATCGGGGACACTGCGTGTATATAACCAGATATGACTTCTTTGCCGTCTTCTGTGTCCGTTTTCTTGTTGTTCATGATTTTTCTTAAAGAGAGTGGAAATCTTCCAATTAGCTCGTCTATCTAGCCAGATATCATTTTGGACAGGTAAACGTCTGCTGGCCCTAAATGATGGTTTTGGCTGAATGTACACGATAAAGCATAAAACTATTGGGTGTGAAAAAAAACAACCACTGTTTATGACAAGACATGGGGTGTGTAAAGCTACCACAGCACCACGAAAGAGCTTAAAGTTTCCACTTGTATAAACAGACCTCAGGCTGGAAAGAGAGAGAGACAAATTTTGAAACAGTGGATTTATTACCAGTATTAACAGTGTGTGTTCTAGGATATAGGCAGCATCCAATAAACGTGTGTGGTGTCGATCCTGCAGTGACTCTTGGAGTGGAGAGACAGAGGGAGAACATAGCAATGCAGAGTACAGAGTTGTATATACAAACACAAACATGCGCATACACACTCATGCACACACATATACACATTCACATGCACACACAAACTTACCTGCTGAGCGGAAAAACATCAAGCAGAGAGATTTCAGAGGTCAGGCTGTGCCATGCTGTTCCCAGCCACCAGTAGAGCAATGTAAAGGCACAAGCTAGCTGCTGCAGTCTAGCAGGTCTTTGTGTGCCTTGCAGCAAAGTGGCTGGGGTTCAACTTCCCTTTGGTTACTTACTTTTCTTGTTTACCTGTGCACGATCTAACTGTTCTGCACACGGGCCCACTGTTTGAGCATGGTTGCTCACCGAGTAGGCTGGCAGGGTCATCACTTAGCTGACCTGGGTTCATGCCCACCTTACAATACCTAAAGACAATATGGGGTTAAAGGAGTGTAAACACAAGACACATGTTGACAGAACAAAGACATGAAGCCACTGGCACCATGTAGTGTTACCATTTATTTTTATAAAATGTTTTATAACATTTTTATAATACATTAGACTATAGAATATAATAACACTAAAGTTTAAAATAAAGTTAATGTTTTATACTGCTGATTAAAAAATAATTACAATCTGAAGAAATATACATATAATGTAAAACAAGCAATTTCCCTTGTTTGTGACTTGTTTCTTTTGAGTATGGGGTGGTTTTATTAAGACTTTCTTGGTATGAACTCTGATCTCATGTTGTGATTGTTGATTGTTGTGTATTATTTTTTGAAATTGTCTTTTGTTTTGTCTTTGGAATGCGCCTACATGCACAATATTGCGGTATTTGGTTGCTCACCTCAAACTAACGCTTTCTAAGCAGAGAGAAATGGAGACTAACAGTTTTTTTTTTTAGATTACTTTTATGACTTTTATAAATACAAAATTAAGTTTACTTGATTAAAATCAAAACATTCACAAAGTTTGAACCATGAGCTCAGAATACTAAAACAAAATTAAAACGGATGTTATATATATAAAATGTGTATATTGTATGAAGATGTGCTGCTGCATGATAGTACACATTGCTGGTATGTATACTTTGAATAGATATTGCATCAACACTATTAATAATATATTAAAGTAGCTTAATAAGCACTGCTCAAAATGATATTCCTATATAGTGTTTCTCAGAGGTTTATCATACAGCTTGACTGCCAGCTAAAACAGGACTTACCACTAGTGCAATATTGCACATACGCAGGCCAAGGGGATCTCCAGTGCTGAAAAATCACACTGAAAAAAACAGCGGTGGCACTTGGCTATCAGATCAAATGTGAAAAAACTCTGCTGTGGCAGTTTTTAAAAATATATTTATATTGAAGTCCTACTTTTAATGGGGTTTAAATGCTCACTCATACAGAGAACGTATGATTACTAAATCTATGACTTTTCCCATAATGCCAAATCACTTCCACTACCACCAAAGAGTGACAGCCTTTGACTTTCACAACTGCAAGATCGGGCAATTTCTACTGTACTACTATTTATTTATTTATTTATTTGTTTGTTTGTTCTAAAATCAGTATTAAAGTACTAATGTGGTTAATGGGGCTTAGAGACAGTTATCTATTACTTACTTATTTTCTTATTGTATTGTGGTCATTTACATAACGATCTGTAGGTCTATGCAGTCTTTAAAATCAGCTTTGGAGATCAAGTGTGCAACCATCGCACTGAAGGTTTCTGTTGCTTCCAGAGGATGCAAGGCACTGACCCTGGTTTATTTCACATGCACAGGTGCAGGAGCTGAGATACAAGACAAATAAAACAAATCTGAACAGGACTATTGCCTAAAATGACTGACTGTTTTTTTCACTACTTATGAAATCTAAGGTTAATTTAGGAATTTTATATGTAATCTCTTTCGTACATTCTTGTTTCTCTTGCTGCAGTTTTCGCTACAGACTCCATTCTCAAATATCCTTAGAGGTGCCATCGTTTAATACATTTTCTAGTTTATCTGATGAAATGCTATATGATACACAGAACCAAATAACTCAATTAACTCAATACTCTAGTATTCTAGGGTGAAGTAAATGTCAAAAGAAGTCATTTTTTTAGCCCATTGATCCTATCCTCACCTGTCTGTTGTCCCACCTGGTCAAGCCCACAGTTCCTTCTCCCTGTTAACAACAGAGAGAAATAAACCTTCACAACAGATGTTTCTTTGGCTCCAGGGGGATTAGAGGCAGCCTGGCCAGCCTTGCACTTGTCCTGACTCTTTGTTTTTTCCTCAGTCTTGCACACCTGGGGCACACGGTTGCACTGCGGCACCAGGGAGGGGACAGGCGGAGCTGGGCACGCAGCTCTGCTCTCTACCTTATGTAAGGTCGCCCTCCTGATGAGCAGCGGATTGTGGCAGCTCAGGTCTTGCTGCTGCTGGGAAACGTCGACCTTGGAGTCATGCTGGCGGTCTGACGTTAGGCTCTCCAGGTCCTAGTAGAGGACCTCACCCACTTCTGACCTGGTGTAAAATGTGGAGTTCACCTCACTGTCCTTGTCCTGCACCTTTCCTGGGACTTCCCTGACATGTTTGTGGGGGAAGTAGTTAATAAAATACCTGACTGAGTCTTGAACCTTTACAGAAAGGTTATTCTAGTGTGCGAGCTTTATTGGAAAAGGCTCTGCCGCCTGTGGTAGATTTTCTTATTCTTGGTATTAGTAAAGAGCCTGCACCTTTTGATCTAAGCAGATGTGGTGGATCGTAATGCACTAGGAGTTCTCTAGGTACTGTGTGGCATAACCATTCAGTGCTTTGTAGTTCATTACAAGTGTTTTATAATCAACATGAAATTTTACTGGGAGCCAATATAAAGTAGCAAAGATAGGAGTGATGTGATCAAATTTTCTAGTTCTAGTAAGAACTCTGGCTGCTGCATTTTGAACTAGCTGAAGCTTGTTTAGGCACTTAACGGTACAGACAGATAGTAAACCATTACAGTAGTCCAATCTGGAAGTAGTAAATGCATGGACTAGTTTTTGTGCATCATATGAGGAGAGCATGTTCCTAATCTTTGACATGTTCCTGAGGTGGAGAAAGGCGGTCCTGGAAATATTATTTACATGAGCTTCGAACGAGAGACTGGGATCCATAATAACTTTAAGATCTTTAACAGAGAAGATGTGATTGGGAGATCATTGAGGTTCACTGAGTAATTAGAGAGCAAGGACCTAGCTGTCTCTGGGCCTAATAAATGCACCTCTGTTTTGTCAGGATTAAGTAAGAGAAAGTACCTCAACATCCTGCGTCTGATATCTTTTATGCATATGTCATTCAATTTTGGCTCCACAGGAAGGCATTCAGTCAAATAATAGAGAATCTACCCTCCACTATAGCTAACTAGCTAACACAATTACAATAAATAATAATAACAAATAATCGAGAATCTACCACCTGCTATCGCTATCTAGCTAACAAAATAAAAATAAATAATGATAACAAATAACAGAGAATCTACCGCCCACTATAGCTAGCTAGCTAACAAAATGACAATAAATAATAATAATAAATAATGGTGAATCTACCGCCCGCTATAGCTAGCTAGCTAACAAAGTGCAGATAGCCAGCACAGCATTGTTCCAAAGCTTCTCCGCATCAACAACAAATAATTATCTTACTGGCCAAACCGACCTATTTTGCACAGCGAAATAGATGAATTAAAAGAGGCAGCCTTTGAACAAAAGTAATGTGCGTGCAGAGGCAGATGAAAGGGCGATAGCTGTCCAGGATGGGGTTTGACAGTTGCCAAAAACTCCTCCTTTTGCGTCGCATTTGGTTGCTTTTAAATGATCAGACTGGCACGACATTTACGCGTTTAATCTAATAACGCTCGCTCCCTAACGGTGGAGTATAATGGAACTGCACATGCAAAGGTTTACAGAATCTAAACTCATTTTTCTTTCTTGTTGGGGCAGGAATATTTTGAATTTCAAAGTAACTGCATTATGACTCTGTTTACTTTATAGAACATTCGGTATGGGTGGTAGCCAAATTACACGTCAAAATGTATTGGATTAAATATTTGTGATGAAGGATTTAAAATGTATACAATCTGAACACATTTAGTGCAGTACTTTTTAGTGCACGTACCTTTCACTGTAGCTTTCAGCTTGGTTTGTTATCGATAAAGCCACAGACAAGAATGAAGATTGTTTAGTGTTTTGATTTAAATGCTTAGCACATATCATATTGTTGCGTGACTTAGTTTACTACGTAATAATGATCAATTACACAAAAACCTTTGAGAGTGCATACAAGAATTGAATAAATGAAATATACTAGGTTTTATTTCTCTTGAATAATTTCTGTTAAAATAGGATGTAACATTATGAGTGGAATTATAAACAAAACAAAAGAAAAAAAAACAGTGTTTACACAGGCTGTTGTTGGCCTACCCGACTCGGAAGAAAGATCAGAAACACCAGTTAGAGCTATGTGGAAGAGACTATTCTTTGCACTGTCAGCAGTCTTAGATGGCAAAGATTTGAATTAAGGTACTCCATTACCTTAGGTTAACTTAAATTCATTTGAAATTAATCTCACAGATGTCATTTTACCTGTCGCTCATCCGTAGATAGAAAATTGCCACAATTATGCCTTTATACAATAATAGTATTTTGCTATTAAAATGAAATTATGCCATCATTGTTAGTCATGGCGTTTTGTTTGAGTTTTAGATTTTGTTCTTGACCACAGGGATTAATCTTCAGGCCAAAGGTGAAAGTTGGTTTTGAATCAGTGAGTGTGCACACACGTGTCTGTCGGTGTTGTTGAACGTGGCTCTGTGGGACTCCAGGTTGTGGTGCATATTTATGTTAGTGCATCCGTGAACCAGCAGTGGTGGTGGTGGGGGTGTAGTTGGTGCAGATATGAGTTAAATAGATGTCGCTCATACCGTATATGAATAAAAATATGTTGTAAAAATTCTCCAGTGTGTAAAACCTTAACAATGTCACTGAATTAAGCAGACTTCTTAAAACAGGACAGCCTGGACACTGAAGAAGAAACCACACAAAAAATAAACATTAATGTGCAATTTGTTATATGATATACTGGAAGAACACTTTGAAAGCCAATACTGTGCAGTTAGAGAAGCTGACCAAGTGCAAGGAAGACCTGGTTAACTGTAGAGATATTCAAGCCTGGTTAACTGTTGTCAGATATTCGCTCAGCAAACATTCCATTGGCTGAGGTTGTCCTGGAAATTACAAATTTTGTTGGCTTACATTATCTCATATGCAATCACAGCTTTATCAAATGAAAATGGAAAAAAGAAAGAAAGAAAATGATGCATTTGGATAGCAAGCCCACGTGTGAAGTATAGACTGCATGGATGAGTAACTCCAAACTGCTGGCACGCATTCTGCTAAAGGCAGTGCATGCAGGAAAACTGCTATTAGCACGTCCATCATTTTTGAGGTGATTAACATTGCTTTTCTAAGACAGACATCTGTTTTTGACATCTTTTACTTTTACATCCAATAAATGGGGACTGCTCCATATTATGTGCGATTTTCACTGTTTTCACTAAACCCACTTTCTGAAACAGGCCCCTGGGTGTACATTTTTAAATCTAAATGTGCACTGACCTTTTCTGGCCAACACTGTGGATGTTTACTCACTGCGCTTAATAACAGACATGATCAGTACAACTGTGCATTTGTGTGTGTTTATCTATCAAGGTAGACTGTGTTTGTCTATAATTGCGACTTAGATCATTGTTAGATACTGGAGCCTTTCTGTCTTCAGGCACCCAACACAAGCTCTCTGCCTATCAGCCATGACATGACTGTTTGACCGCGAGCTGGTCACCCGAGGTCATCCACTCCCTCTTCTTGTCTCCTTTACCCCTCCCTTTCTGATCTCTCTTTCACTGTCTCTCTCTAAGCACAGGAGTGGCTCGTGGCTGGCATGCGAGCAGCTTGTGGCTTGTTCATGCAGAGAACATCTAATCTTTACTAACCTTGTCTTTTTCGTTTTTACGTAGACCCTTAGAACATGCCTCACTTTTCCCCGTCATCCTGTAGATTTAGATAGTAGATATAGGACACATATATACTCTGTGCTTTCCTCAATAAAGTGGAACTCTTGATTCACTACCCTGGTGTCAGTGTCTCTTGACTTCCCCAGATCGATCTGACTACAGAGGATGGAGGGCATAGGGTAACTTGGAAGAGATCAGACCTGAAGGACTGGTCACTTTGAACCAGTTTCTAACAGTGTTGGTAAGAAGTGGGATACTGTGCAGGTAAGTGACAACCTAGTATTTAATGTGTCTTCTTCCTGCTCAATATCTCTGTGCTTAAATTTAGTTTAAATTTAGTTTAGGTGCGTTTTTATCTCAAATAAGGTGGAAGAAGTCTTGTCCATTAGTACGAGCTGAATGTTGAATTTTGTATTTGTTATCCTGCCTGTTGAAAAGGTGGAAGAAATCTCGTCTATTGGCAAGAGTTGAATTCTGTGTACACTGTGTAAAGATTTGTTATCCTGCCTGAGACTTATTGAAACACAATTTACTGTTTATTGGTGAACCCTCCCTGCTCTGTACCTATTTGAGAGCTCTTTGTATAGTTGTATACTGGTTGTGATTTTGTTGGGTGACCCATGGGTTCCGTTGTTGGTTATGTAAAACCCAAAAAAGGGGAAACCCCAAAGGATTGGATGTTTCGGTGTGGTTTGTGAGCTGTACATTGATAGTCTGGCTGGTTGGACTGAATGTGCTGGGTTTAGACACTATCCATGTACAGGCTCGTTTGAAAGAGGGTTTATAGTGCTTAGTGCTATGTTTATTTATGAGGGATATGGGGAGCCTAGCTGGGATTTTCAATATATGAAGAATTCTTGGCAGACCTGGAGTAAGGCCAAGCCAGTGTGGGACAAGGCGCATGGTGTAAAACCCAAAAAGACTCCTGGGACTGAAATAGTCATTTTTGCTGCCACACAGCTGAAAGTATCTCCTCCTCCACTTGTGAAGCATGCACTGATAAGAGAGGCTGCCGCTCAGGCAGATGTTTCTGTGTCGAAGGCCACACACACATCTGAGCTGAATCAGGAAGCTGAGAGGGGGACTTCTAGAGGAGGAGCGGATGGCAAGCCGCACCCGCCCTCTACACTAACCTCACCTCTCTACAGCAGGGTGAGACTTTGGCGCACGGCTCCAGCCACCCCGTGAATATTTCTACTCCATTCATGATACTGGGTGAGAAACTGTGTAGAGTTATGCCTCCTAGCATGACGGATATTAAAAATAGGTGGCTATCACATTTTTGTAGATGATTCATGTTAATGCCCCTTCATGCACATACGCTATGTCCTTGACGTGTGAAGCTGTCTCCATGTTTTCTCATTGCTTGGTGCCGAATGATATCGATCTGTGTTTCTTACAAACTCAGGGTACACAACAGGTCTGCTCTCACTGGGTTGATTAGGGCTGTAGTCCTGATAAAAATGGTCTAATCCGTGACCGGGATGGGCGTATCACCCTTCCTAAATCTATTTTGCCAGTACTTGCTAGCGATTGTAGACAGGTTTTCCACGTGGACTGAGGCGTTTACTTGTCCTAAGGAAGACACCTGCACTGTGGTTAAAATCCTGGCCAAGGAGATTATTACCTCGGGTAATAGATTCGGATCAGGGACCCTGTTTTATTTCTAAGGTAATTCAGAAACTATGCACCTACCTAACTATTGACTGGAAGTTTCACATCTCTTATCATCCTCAGTCATCTGGCATTGTTGAGAGAATGAATCATACCTTGAAAGAAAGGTTAACAAAGGTCATGATGGAAACAGGAAAGAAGTGGATAGATCTACTGCCAGCAGTGTTGTGTGAGATCAGAATGACACTCAGTGCCACCACCAAATTGTCTCCATTTGAAGTAATTTTTGGTAGACGCCAACGCAACGTCTCTGCTTATCAGCCATAATGTAACTGCAGCGCTCCCTCTTCTTGCATACTTTACCCCTCCCTTTCTCTTTTGCTCTCCCCATCTCTCTCTACGTACACAAGCAGCTCATGGCTGGGTCATGCTGACTGTATCTAATCTTTACTAACCTGCTTCTTTTCTTTCTACGTAGAGCCTTAGAAAATTCCTCACTTTTCCCTGTCATCCTGTATATTTATATAGTAGATATAGGACACACAAATATATATGCTAACTGGCTTATTAACTAACGGTAGGGTTTAGGCATTTTATATCTAATATTAGCTAGCTAGCTAACATTAGCCCAAACATGTGGCTAGAGTTAGTTTAGCCTCCTGTATTGACACTGTATTTTCATTATGTAGCCCCACCGATTTTCGGCAGTCGATTTTTCAGCCTTTTGACTTGGAACTATTCTGTTTACACTGGTGTTTGTAATGCTGAGTTACAGAAGATTGATGTAAAATAATCAACGGCTTCCACCAATGAAAGAACCTCATATGGCTCAGAACCCCAAATGAGCACAACATGCTTTGGGGTTCCTACTGTCTCACTGTGCAGTACACCACTGTCTTCATACAGTTTTCCTGAAGGTACAAAAGGAATTCTGTACAGGTGTTGCTGGGTCACAGGTGACACAACCATGGAGTGGCCATTTTACCTCTGCAGCTGAATGTGTGCATGGACTTTTGTTCAGTGCAACTGGAGTGCGTATGGAGGATAGGATGGACCTCCCTGAGGAGTTTTACAGGTCAGTCATCGAGGCTGTGTATGATGAGCTCCACAGAATAATTAAGGCCAGGAAAAATGTGAATGTGACCCAAGCATTCATCAGTGGTGGTTTGGTGCTTGGAGGAGCTTTATCATTTGTTAATGTTATTCAGAGGGAACTGGCCCAGTTCCTCTACTGTCCCTCCACAGACGGCCCCGGATCTGCAAAGCCAACAACAGTAAGGACCACTGTGTCTGGTGTGGCTGAAGCTAAGACCAGGCAGACACACTGGATACATTGCCTAATGGGGAGGATCTCAAGAACTATCAGGAAGGTAAAGTAGTGGTCTATTTTATATATTTATGTTCTTAATGAATTTAGTAGCATGACAGTCCATGGAGGAACAAGACCAAGCTTTGAGTTCTGGTGTGCATAAAAGTAAGGCTCTTCAGAAGCAGAGAAAAACAGTTTGCTTTTTAGAAAGTGCAAATGTTAAACACCATTTTGTTTCTGATGGTATTTCTTTCTCCTGGTTTTAGATATACACCACAAGCCGAACTCTCTGGAGAAGATGTTTCAGAGCTCTTTCTCACAGAGGATAAGCTCCATGTTTAAAAAATAAAAAGTAAACACTTCACAAGTGATGATGTGTTTATGCTCTCCTTTATGAAGAATTAGTTCCATGTTTAAAAAATGTGGAAATAAATAAAGATGTACTGATGTAAAACGTAGACCAGTCACTTCACTCACTATCTGACAGGATATATAGACACATGTAGAGAGAGAATAAGGTACCATAAAACCCATAAACATGTAAATTTCATAGAACAAGTTTCAGTATGTAAATTTTCTTTAAGGTGTTTACAACATGTAGACAGTGGAAGGATTTTTGATGTGCTTGTAATGGTAGCAGTTCCTGGTATGAGCAGAGGCTTGAATATCTCTACAGTTAACCGGACATTGAGACCTCTTCCAAACGCACAACAGCCTTGACAGACACATAGGCCTGCTCCCTGCTTTCATAGACCCAGTCAGTGCAAACACCAGGAATTAAAGGCAGAGGCATATCGGAATAGCGGCAAATGAATAAGAACAACAGGGTGCCTTTGTAACATGTTTCAAGTAGAAACTAGTACTGTGTAAATTATCTATCATATGTCAGGTTTATATATGCTTATATTGTGTGGTATCTGGAATTTCTAACCGTCATTTGAAAATTAAGTACCAGAATCCTTTATCGTTTTATTTGAAACTGTATGCTTGATATTTAGCTTACTTTGAACTCTGTTCTTAGGCATATATAGCGACATGTACGGTGTATGTATGAATAATAAGTCTTTATATGCTGATGGTGTAGGGATCTGTGCTGTGTGTCTATGGATAGAGGGTAAGTGTCCTCCTTTATTTTCCTTACTAATTATTTGCAACTGGAGAATAAAAAACAAGGTAAGTCCATTTGGTGGTAATCTGTGCATGTGTGTGTGTGTGTGTGCGTGTGTGTGTGTGTGTGCGTGTGTGTGTGTGTGTGTGTGTGTGTGTGTGTGTGTGTCCTTGCTGCTCCTGAGGTTTCCAGGCAGCTTAACCCTGGAGAATCTCTTATCCTGGTTGTTCCCATCTCAGTGCCAGTTGAGATGTTTATTAACAGGACTAGTGACCCCAGTCCAAACGCAGTCAGGTCAGTGTGTCTCTGAGTATGAGCAGAGAGTGTCATTCAGTTCCAGTCTGCAGCTGAAAGAGTCTGACAGTGGCGTTTACATCATATGGGACATCAGGAATAAGGAGATTGTATTCACCTTTAGGGTCACCGTAGAAGGTAAGACTTTAACCTGCCTGAGCACAGTCATCTTCAGGATACTCTCAGGTAACCTCATGTGTAAATCAAATAGCAAGATTTTATTTTCTTTATGTTTCTATCTGTGTGATTTTTGGTTGCTTATAAGTCTGCTGTCGTTTTAGGAAAGAACACAGACACCGACATGACTTTGGCTCCAGTAAAAGGTGAGTATTTATTATAATCTGCTGTTTTGTATTTTCATTAGTTTGAACTATATACTTCAGTATTAAGACAATCAAAATATAGTGAAACTCACTGTTTTGAATAATAAATGCATTTACTGACCAGTAATATGAACTGTTCTTATTGTTTTAAGTAACTTAATAAACAGAAAATACATCACCTGTGTGTGTTCCATCTACACTGATTGTACATTGTACAGTAGAACGTCACCTACATGAAGTTCTAGTAGAGGGGATCCTGCACATCAGAGTAGACTCTTCCTCTTCCTTCTCCTCCTCCTCCTCCTTCCTCTTCTTCTTATTAGTTACATAATAATATATACATTTATATATATTTCTCAGACTCAAGGATGCTTTACGGATAGATATCAGCTTTTACAAACACACACACACACACACTGTTTGGGTGATAAAATAATCAATCCCACTTTTATCACTAATGCAAACAGTATTTAGATATTTCCATATCAACATTTCTTAAAATGATCAAAAGTGCCTTGTAACAACTATTGAAGGGAACATGACACCTTGGTCTGTGTAAAACAAAGACTTTTTTTATGGAGTAGAAATACATTTAGAAAAGGGGCAATCATCTCTTAGGTTTCAACTTGGACACACACATTCTCTAAGTCTTGCTTTCTGGGGAGGATTAGTACCATCACCTGTGAGCTGTGTCACAGCAGGGTGTTTATTTAAAAAACAAAACACCCAACTTTTTGGGTAATGTGACCAGCCAGCAATTCATTATGATAAACTTCCAATCACTGAATGTTTTACCACTGTTGTCTTACCTTTGTTTCCAAATACAGTATATTTTAATTATGATCAGACAAAGCTATAGAGGTTTTGTAAAATATTTACAGGCAGGTGTATTTTTGCACTGAAAATGTATTACATTCCATTTATATGCACTGATGGAAGAATGTCAGATTTTCTTCTTGTAGAACCCCCTACCTCTTAACTACTGCCTTGTAGGTAAGGTGAGTTCATTTTCCTCTGCACAACTATTTATAATGATTATGAAGGCTAGGTTCTCTTGTGTACTCAGGATAATGTGTTTCTACTATTGTCCACTAGTGATTAGGTGAACTATCTAATTATTTTCTCATTTTCCCTCACACTCCAAACTTTAGTAAAACTCTCCCCTGAAAACATTAAATAGACTAGCTGTCCCATGCAATGAAATCAAAAGGGAAAGGGATTAGTAGTTTTTTCACCAATGAACTTATTTACTGCATAAACCACACATATTCTTTAGTATAAAGGCATTCGTGAGAACTCACATTTCAACAGCACTGTTCAGCACTGGCTAAGGTGGCTAACCCACTACACTACTGTTATGTAGAGCATTAACCCTGTTGTGTAACATTATTCTAAAAGAGCCATCACCAGCAGATGCAGGTGGAGAACATGAATGTTATTATATTACAGTAACTCAACAATAAGACCAGAATAGATTCAATTCTGTAGGTACCAAATATGAACAAATGTGTGTTTTTGCATGTTTAGAGTATGTGCTGAATTTATATGTCTGTGTGTGGTACCCCTTTGTAAGTGAGGCTGTTTGTGAAAGTGGTGTGTGTGTTTTCTCTCACAGGGAATCTGTTGAAGAGGTCGATGAACATGTCTCCTGTGAGGGGGCTTTTTCGGTGAGTCCTCACGGTGTAACGCGGGAGGGGGTGGAGAGCGAACACATGTGCGAAGTGACGACGCCATAACAAACCAAACTGATTGACTAGAATAAACAAATAATACATTTAATAATAATTAACACAGACTAACAATATAGAATAGAATGAAGAACAAACAGACTAACAGAAAAATAAGATGATAACAGGGTGATGGCGAGAAATGGGCAATGAGGGAATAAAACATTAGAGAAAGACTAACAGAACAACAATAATATAAGATAAGGGTGAGCATAAAGACAGACAAACGGGAACACAGAACTAGGCTATATAAGATGAACGAACAATATTGAGCACGAAGATACAGAACTAAACAAGGAAAGCAACATGCAGCAAGAGTAACCAAACAATGAGATCGGACTAGAAATGCAATGATAGCGACCAAACGAGAACTGACCAGAAACCATGCGAGCCACACTAAGCCAATGACCAACAAACAGGATACGTAGGGACGGGGTTTTTATAACATTACAATTAGGGACAAACTCAAAACAGCTGGAGACTAAGGGGAGGCGACAGATAACCACAGAAACTGACATAAACCCAGAAATAACTAGGTTGCCCGGGAAACGGGGAACGCTCCGGTCTGTGGACGTGACACAAGGACACGAGGCGTTTCTGAAACAGGAAGTTACTCTGGCTACGTCCACCTTACCCATGATCCTCTCCTGCATACATACACAACAATAAAATCACCTTTATCTCACCAGCCTGACCAGAACACACTCACATACATACACACACATGCACAACAACAAAACTACCAACCTCTCACCAGTCTAAACAGAACACACCACTAGTCAAAGGAGCAGTGTGTTGGTGCTATACTACACACACACACACACACACACACACACACACACACACACAGGAGCAGTGTGTGGATGTGTTATACTACACTTGTGTGGCAGGAGTGTGTGCTGCATCCGTTTCCTTCACCACACCCCTCAACACTTTAACCAGATAGAGTGCAGCACTGAGAGAAAGAGAGCGAGAGCGAGACACAATATGAATCACAACCATCTAAACATCTAACAAATTAACAACGTGCCTCTTGCCCCTCTACCTCTCTGCAGTAGTGTTTCCCACAACACAGCTGGTTCCTGTCACACACACACATATGCACACACACATGCGTGCACGCACGCAGATATGTACACACACACAAGTACACACACATACATTGAACAACAGGGGCCATCACTTTATCACATTTGCTGTGGCTTTTATTTTGTAATTTTACTCTACAGCAAGCGTGTTGGTCTTCCACAGCACTACCACATTTAAAAACTTTGTAACAGGAAGTATTTGTGACTAATAGTAAAGCAATCTGGAGGTGAGATTAGCCAGTCCATTTATTCAACACAGATTAACAGATAATTCCAATTACCATATATTGTCCTAAAATTAGCAGTACAGCATCTGTTTCATCACACCATGTAGTGTGTATAGCTTGTTTACTACCAGAGCACGCATTCATTCATTCATTGATTCATTCATACCAGAGCATTCTGCCCATGTCGAATGGGGAGAGACGCATAGCTACTGTTACTCTGGGATGCTCAGGGAGAGGCGCATAGCTACTGTTACTCTGGGACGCTCGAAGAGAGACGTATAGCTACTGTTACTCTGGGACACTCGGTAAGAGGCGCACAGCTACTGTTACTCTGGGACGCTCGGGAAGAGGCACACAGGTACTGCTACTCTGGGAAGCTCAGGGAGAGGCACACAGGTACTGTGTGAGAGCACTCATTTTCAGTGAGAGCACTCATTTTCGGATCATCCAACAGGTGTGTGAATTTCATTTGTCCGTACTTTCACTTGACTTTAAAGGGTTAAATAGTACATATGTGATCAGTGTTTATTATTGGTGTCATCTGTGTGTGTACCTGTGTGAAAATGAGCTCTACAAGCTCCTGTAGCAGCGTCTCCACTGTGGTCACACAGTAATTCCGCGTGGACGTGATGTCATCAGTGTCTGACTCAAAGGACCCAGGTGATGAGTTCAGGTGGTTGAGCACGTGCTGGATCCAGTCAGCCAAAGAGGATTGTGCATAGTAGTCCTCCAAGCCATCCTCACACACGACATCCTGCCAGGCAGGCCACATGCAGAGCTCAGGAGCTTGTGTCAGTCAGCACACACATGCAAACATAGACACTTAACAGCACAATAATGTTGTGAAGCTCTGATCCATCGCCATCTCACCAATACCATAAGAAAATGCGAAACACTCAAAAGGTCAAAGTCTTAGTGAGCAGCTGTTTCTCACCTGGTATGAGTAAAGGCACATCTGTGAAAACGCCCAGTTAGCATAACAATAAACAGTTAGCCACCCAGCTAAAAAATTATTTTGGTTTGGTGCTTCTATAACAGTAATGTAATAAAAATAGCTAACTAACCATAAACTTGACATCGTGTGTGACCTGTTTAACACAACAATGCCATCTGAACAAGGTTAGTTCAGATATATGCGGCTGCGGTTGTTACCTTAACTATATATAACTGTTCAGCTAATGCTAGCTAGTAATATAGTAAGCTAGTGTTAACTGCATAGATAGCTCTCATAGGATAATATTCATGAATATTAGGACAGCTACACGGTTATCTTAAGTCTAACTAACCTATAAGATACCAATATTCAGCAGAGTTCCGAGTAAACGTTACTTTCAGTTTCCTGGCTACGATATTTCAGCTAGGCTGGCTAGCTTTCTTATACAGGCCAGGCGCTAACCTGGCTAAGATATTTACGATGGGATGATTAGTTAAAATTATGAGTTGTGTCTAGATATCTAACCACAGCCACAGCGGTTCCTGTAGTTTGTGGCTTTAGCAGGTCCGTTAGGAATACCGCCACTTATGCGAAATTACTGTTTCATGCAACTATTTCAGACTATTATAGAGCTTCAAGTAGTGATATATAGTGAATTGAATACACATTTAACAGCTTATTGCCATCCCATTACTCCAAATTTCTACAGTAAAAACAACTTAGTCATACTAAAAGTAACTACATAAGAGAGTGTATTTCACGAATTTAATGGATTAGTTGATCTGTTTATTTTATAAAGATTCAATATGTGCTATGTATTTAGTGATCCAAAGAGACATTTTACACAAGCTTGCCATCCAAATACTCCAAATTCCTACAGTAAAAACATTGCTGTCATATGTTGAATATGTTGCAAAGTGTTTTCCAAGAATATCACAGTGAATTGATAATTAGATTTTTTTTCATGTGATCTCAAAATATACTATAGTGAACTGATTAGCTATTTGCACAGTATTGCTCTATATTTTATCCACCTTCCTTATGAGTAGCTAAGAAAGTGATCTTTATAAATGTAGTGGATTTAACAGAAAAAGGGAAGGTTTGAATTTCCAAAAAATGAAACTTTTCTGTTCTACATATGCCTTAACACACATTTTCTTTAGGTGCATTAGAGCCAAGATATGATTAATTAAGATGGAGAACACATTTATTTTAGATTTTTACCTAAAAGAACAAGAAACCCCTATCACAACACAAGACGTAGGCTCGCGCCGAAGCCTTCAGTGCAGATGTGTGACAGCACGGCGTGACGTGCACCAGATGTTATGACCATAAAATGGGGTTTACCGCACGTGGGTGTTTACCACAAGTTGGGGTTTAGCTAAAGACACACTCCTAGCTGGATAACACCTCAGCTTGTGTGGTTTTATCTGCTTTGATCCACCAGAGTGGTGAGTAGCTGATATGTTTACAAATAAACCCACCAGAGTGGTGAGTAGCTGATATGATCACTGAAATTATGTTATCAGGCCATTTTGTGGCAGGGCTGAAATGCAGTGGCTTGAATGCAGTAATTTTTGTGATTGTTAATTTTCATGGTAAGGAATGACTTTGCAATTAATTGCAATTCATCTAATCACTCTTCACGATGTAGAATGGAAATTGCTGCCATAAAAACTAAAGCAGCAACATTTGTGAAAACCAAAATGTGTGCTAGTCTCAAATGTGTGGCCACGACTGTATGCTTTATGTTGTATGCTTTCATTTGATTCACGTGCTGACAGTCTGACTCGTTACCCTTTAAAGGTATTACAAATAATATAATCTGCTGCAGATCTAATTGTTTTAAAAAATTGTATGATGCCTTAACAAGCACCTCAAGTCTGATGAACATACCACCATAACAGAACTCCAATCTTTAAAAAAAAGTAAAGACATGAAGGCTGAGGACAGTGTGGTAGCAAATCCACATCCACATCCATAACAAACATGTGCCCTGACCACCAGATCAAAGAGCCAGCTCTGTGGCACAGAAGATAGAGTAGCCATTTAACCTTCCTTATTGATGGTCTTCATTACACACCCATTAATGGACCATATACAGACACGCACAACAAAAAAGGTGGTGGCTACAGAAAACAAGTGCAAGCACATCTAGGTCTTTTGGCTTTAAGTATCAAGTACGTATCAAGTATGCCTTTTACCTATCCAATCCCAGATAAATCTCAGATTATCAGGTTTTGTGCTTCAAGTAATGCAATGTGGCAAGATTAATGACAGGATATGCGCCTGAAGTTGTATTCCTCTGGAGAATTCTGCTATTGCTATGGATACCCGTTATGTAAAGTATTGTAGTCCTTTGGAGAATACCGCTGTTGCTATAGTGTAAGGTGTTGTAGTCCTCTGGTGAATACTACTGCTGCTATAGTTACTTCTGTTGCTATAATGTAAGGTGTTGTATTCCTCTGGGGAATACTGCTGTTGCTATAGTTACTTCTGTTGCTATAATGTAAGGTGTTGTATTCCTCTGGTGAATACTACTGCTGCTATAGTTACTTCTGTTGCTATAGTGTAAGGTGTTGTATTCCTCTGGTGAATACTACTGCTGCTATAGTTACTTCTGTTGCTATAGTGTAAGGTGTTGTATTCCTCTGGTGAATACTACTGCTGCTATAGTTACTTCTCTTGCTATAATGTAAGGTGTTGTATTCCTCTGGGGAATACTGCTGTTGCTATAGTTACTTCTGTTGCTGTAAAGTAAGGTGTTGTATTCCTCTGTGTGTGTGTGTGTGTGCGTATACTCGGTCATTAAAATATTTTAAACTAGAAGGTTTAAAAAGTACTGACGCTACAATAGAGTTAACTGGCTAGTATAGGTAGCTAACATTAGCTGCAGTACTGTGCTAGCTAGCTTAGCTACCTTTGCGGATTGTCAACTTTCATTATTAGGTTCTACATGTGTGATGTTTACAGCGTGTACTGTTTCTGATACACGTTGGCTTGATTTTCGTGTGGTTGAATGAGCAGATAAATTGATTAAAATCTAAAGGGAAAAAACCTTGAACCGTGCAGGGTTTAGCAGGTTTAGCAAATTGATATTGATGTAGAGATGGTACTTGTGGCATAATTATGATGTAATAAAGGGGCTGTGAAGTCACACAAGTTATCACATTAATCACGCCTTTCACCATTCCCATAGTACTCATTTGCATCGCTGCTGCTTATTGTATTTGGCTGAGGTCTGTTCCCCAAAAACTAAAAGGCTTATCGATCTTTAGAATTCACATCAAAAGACGAGAGGCGCCAGTAGATATGGAAAAGAGGAAAGGTGGCTGCACAAAGCTGCCACCAATAAGACCAAACCACAGTGCTCAGAAAGCAAACAACGTTCAGGTACGTGTATACACATTTTATTTAAATGCTGAAATGAAGGAGCATGTGTTTTTGAATCTTTAAATTATATGGGATACCTTAAAAATATTTGTACTGCTGCCTCAAGAAAGAAACAAACAGAAAAACATTTTTAGTACATTTTAATAAAAAGTTGTTTGGCTATGATGGAAGGTTGTGTAGGGTTATGTGTGCTTGTGTGTCAGTATGTAGATTCTTGTGTGAAAAATACCTTGTATACTTTGTTTAGGCTCTTGATGTGGGTGTGCACAGTCCAGAAACTAGAGACAGCACACATTTTGCTCCACTTGTTCTACCTCCAATCAATGGTAGCCATCCACTACCATTTCAGAGAAAAAAAGGTAAAGAACTATAAAGTCTATACATTCTAGAGAAAATTACATGGCAATTCATTCCTGTTGGTTTTTAACACATGGTTTCATATGAAGAGTCGTAATATATTTTTAAACTGAGCCTTCTCATCTGAACATAGCTCAATTTCAAGATGGCAAAATCAGCTGTTGCCATCTGTTAATTAATAGAACTGGATGATTCTTTAGTATAACTCTGCCCCGTAAATTTAGGTTCATATGAGCAGCTGCAGAAGACTGGTCTGGATGGATGTCATGACACTGAAGCTTCCAAAGAGCAGCTGGAGATGGAGAGATATAATCTTGAAGCTGAGTATAAGGAACACCAAGCGCTTCTGCAGAGCCTCCTGTCAGAAAGGGATGAACTCTGCCAGTTGAACAGCGAGCAGCAGATGATAATAGCTGACTGGTTGGAAAGGGAAAACGTGCCAATGCCTGTGTGTACAAGGCGGAGTCGCCATGGCTACCAGGACCAGCTAAATATTCTAGAGGACCTAAAGTTGCAGTGGCAGTGCAAATCACAGCTCTACCAGCAGCAAGTTGAAGAACTCCGGCCCCGGTGCCAGGAGAAGAAGAAGCAGTGGGACTGTGAATATCAAGCCTTCATCATGATGATGCAAGAAGTAGTCGTTGCGGCTCTCGCCCGGCGGCTGGGGAAGCGGGCAGCTCTTGTTGAGGTGAAACGGCTCCTTGCAGCTGAGCAGAAGACGGAGAATAAGCTCACTGCTGCAAAAATACGGAACCTTGCGCTGCAGATGAGGGTACAAAGCCGGGAAGAAGCTATTGGAGAACTGGAGGAGAGGACAAAGGCTGAAAAACTGAAATTTGAAAATGAGAATTATAAGACTATGATCTTGGAGTATGAAGAGGAGGTTATTCGAATAAAGAAAGGAATTACCAGCACTAGAGAGGTATGACGTCCTATTAAACTCAGTCGATTAAGACTAATGTGGGTGCAAGTTCTGTTGACTTTTTAGATAGCCATGGAACTGTCAAGTAGACTTGAAAACATAACAAGACCCATCCCATAAATCCCATCACAAAACTTGGAAATTTCGAGCCCACATTTAAAACTGAAAATGCAGTAAATTTATTGCCACAGAGTAGGATGGGAAGATGTATTGTACAGTAGTAGAGTCTTGAAGGCATAGAAAATAATCTCAGTATTGTGTACCTCCACTCTCAGTTCCAGTCACATCTCAAAGAAACGATCAACTTTGTGGAGCTGGAGATCCAAGCCAAACTAGCCAATCTGGCCAAGATAAAGGCAATGATCGGCAACAAGCGGAAAGCTCTGGCAGGGGTAATGATAACTAAAGACAAGCTGCGTGCAGACAATCTGCGCCTGTACCAGCGCTGCAGCCTGCTGAGAAACAAGAAGCTGCTCCAGGATTTTGAGAAGGTGAAGGATGCATGCGAGGACCTGCAGAGCCAACTAGACATTCTCAAGAGGCAGCATGAAAAGCTCTCTGTCAAGTGTAGCACAGTAAAGAGCAAGCTGAAGCAGAGCAGGCCACTGCAGCATTGTGTATAACACAGTTGAACACACACGTGTACACGTATATACACAAACATGCTGTATGCTCTTTGTGCAGAACTAAAATAAAAACAGTACACTGTTATATTTGAAAATAGTGCTGTGCCTTTTATATTTGAAAGTTGACAAAATATCTGATATATGTGTGTTTGTGTGTGTGTGTGTCCGTCTGTGTGTGTGTATGTTACTTTCCAGGGAATAAAATTGTCTGTACATGTTTAAAAAATGTCAGCATAAGAAGTCAGTATAACTTTGGGAAGGAAGATTATGTTCCAAACACAAGTCACTCGTTGTCTTCCAGTGAATCAAATAAACACATCAGTATAATGGATTGTAATTGACATGGTGTGCCAGAATTGTACGTTTAGTATTCATGTTTGAAGAATTACATAACTTTTGCTCTCTTAGCCTTCATCTTTATTCAAGGCTTTATGACTTATCTTGGGATATGCATCAAACCTTACCAATGTACTGCTAGTCAGATTCTCTCCACCTAGTTCCACAGTTAAATTGTGCCAGATTCTGACATCGTTGTGCGATTCAACACAGCTGGCATGTACACTATTATAGCTGTAATTAAGGGAGCCACGCTAAAGACCACAAATTACTGAAGAAAAGATATCTGACATTTAAGGAGAGAGACTCAGAGCTGAGTCCTACTTAGAGAGCAGCTCCGCGACTTCTTCATCCAAAAGTTCAGTAGACAGGCGAATCCCAAAGTTACAATCATCTATGTTATGCTAATTTTTGCTGTTATGACTTCAAAACCATCCCCAGTCTAACCAATTTCTTAGGGTTTGCCAGTAACAGTAGTTGACCATAGCATAAAGATAATGTTTTGTTCTGTCCTATTTGTTGACATGTTGAAGCTCATTATCTTAACGAGCAGGGTCCAGCGTTGATCTGTCGGTTGCAGACCACATCTCTACCAGCTCCATTCCTGAGTCACATGCTATCAAAAGCTAGCTCCTGCTATCACTGCAATGAGCAGGGTGCTCCAAGTTGAAGGTATATAGAGGCAGCATTGAGCTTTTTGTGGAGTACTGGTCATGCAGTAGTGACATGAGAGCATCTCTCTCTTTCTCTTTCTGTCTTTTTTCAGTTTGTTGGAGGTCCACTATGACAGTGTAACTGTCCATGGTGCTCAGTGATGTCAGTGGAAACACTGATTGAAATAGGCTACAAGTTGATACTATTCTTTATCTGAACATGGTGATTACAATTTATAAAATGTCACCTGCACTTTCAATTTGTTTTTGCAACTACCCTCTCAGCCCTCTGGTGATTCCATCTGTTTCTCTATATTACCTGCAAAGAATTAAATGTTGCTGTACTAAGAGAACAAGTCATTAGAAACCAGCACTATGGACAATCACTTCCTAGAAAAATGAATACCTAACAATTTACGTGTTCAAAAAATTATGGGGAGTTAGAGTATAGCATGCGTCATCCACAAGTTACACAAGTTATGTTTTAAATCCTGACCACATTAACAGTAACAAGCAGAGCAAATCATGTGCAAGCTCTTATCATGTTCATATAAATGGCCCACCATGCCTTCTACATGCACACTGCTTCCCCCACATATGCCAAAGGTCTGTAAAAATCTAATAAGAATGATGTATACGATATGCAATATTATAAATATGTATCCTTAAAAATACTTATAGGTAATGCTTGAAATAATATGTAGCATAGAAGTAGCACATAACCTTTTGTACTAAATTATAATACTTTTTAATAGCCATTGTAAGAAATGTTCTTTTAAGAACACTGAATAAATTATCTCTAAATCCTCATAGTGATCACAAATATAGATGCTCTGAGGAAAAAAGTCTCTGTACCTGTCCTGGGCTCTAGGATAAGCAGTTAAAAACTTTGGCTTCATCAGGGTTTTTAGTAACCAATCCAGAAACCTCTCTTCCTGCTTCTAAATTATTTTGCATGTCAAAAAATACAAAACAAAACCAGCAGTAAAAAGTTATCCTGACCATGGCATGTCAATCCCACAAAGAAGCATTTGCAGTGCTAGTTCACATCATATACAACTCATTCTTAAAGAGGGTTTAGTATTAATAAACTATGGCTTCTGATATTGATGCTGTGGGCCTCTGAAGAGGGAAGCATACTTCACATCTTACAGCCCTTCCTTCAGAGGCAGCCATTTTGGTCTTCAGCTTGGCAGCATACTGCTGTGCTGTTGAGCTGCCCTCCTAAGTTGGCTTGATTGTAACACCCTCTTTATTTTTTAGAGCAGAGTGAAGGAAAATAGAAAGTCATCCTGTTTTCTCCCTCAGGAATGCTTTGCTAGCCAGCAGATGACAAAAAGCCCTCCCTTGAGCAATGCTAATGGTTGTCACACTGCTCAGCCGACATCTGTTCTAGGTTGTCTTGCCAGTAGGGCCACTAAGTTCCTCTGGACGACACAGCTTCCCTGGTAGAATAAAACATCAGGCACTTTTTCTGATGTTATCCTCCAGTTGTTTGCGACTCTGCTTTGAGATTGAATGGCCCACTAAAGCCTTGCAGTGTGTAAATTGGTTTCTGCATCTACCTGGTGCAAAACCAGTGCAGGCCTAACTTTAAATTGAATACTGCTTGCTGCAAGCCAGTGTGAAATTGGTTTTGAAGATTGTGTTCAGACTCTGTTCTGATCCTGGCCATGTTCAGCTCACAAGCATAACATGCTGCACTCGAATGCTCACTTCAGCTTCTGAGTCCTCCTTGAACCCGTGAGCCACTCCTCACTGCACTGAGGAGCCTCTGAGTACAAACTTTCTCATCTTCACTTCTGCAGACCTCTAAAATGGCTAGTGACAGGAAAGATTAATGTTATATAAAAGTTATACAAGTGAGTTTTATAATATTTTGCTGGGCAGGAAATTGTTATAGTTTCCAAATTTTGTCTTAACAGTTACTCTTCATGCTTATCTTTATGATCTAGTTGGAATCTTGCTAGTTAACTAGATAGGTTAGCTAGCAAGACATTTGGACAGATTCAAATCCTTGTTTTTCACTGGAAAGTCATTAATTCAGCCACAGCACAAACACATCAACCAAAATTAAACATTGTCAATGTGCCACATTTTTGTTGTGGCTTAACACTAATGTGTGTTGTCACTTAATGATGTCTTCTCTAATTTCATCATTTTTGCTTTGCAGTTGCTGTTGTGTTGTGAATCTGGGCAGCTGTTCAAAGAGTAGGATGAGGCTTAGAAGTTTTCAAGATTCTTTATTGTTGTTTTGTTGAATTACAAAATAGCTGAACAATTTCTCTAAAGTTGCTGCTCGTTTCCTTTTACCCCACAACCCATCTGTTGAACAGAAACAACAAAGTCCATCAACTCACTTGTGGCAAGTCCAGACACTCTGACACAGTTCTCTGGTGGGGCTTTATTTCATCCATTTAATTCTTTCACTTTTTCCCCTGACATCTTGAATGCAGACAGACTTTCTGCTTTATTTAGATACTCATTCCATTGAGCAACCTTCAGGTCTGTGCAAACAATCAGAGGGAAGCAATGTCCAGCAGCAGGATAATCAATGTTTGTTTTGTAGCCACGCTTCCATGGTTGGCACACACCTGCACAGGGTTTACTGTCTGTCTACTTAAACCCCTGTCAGTGTGTGCACCGTTGTTGGTCATTGTCTCTAGCTTAGTCTCTTGTCTAAAAAATACCCATTGCAAGTAACGTCTGTGTTTGTTTTCACTGTTTCCGTATTATGTGTAGATCGTTAGTGTTAAATGTTTAATAATGTTCACTGTTATAGTTGTATGTGATTGCCACCTGTGTTTTCTGTGTTTAATGTTAATAAATGTTTCACAAATTCAAGGGAGTCTGTGTGTCCTGGCCCAGGCCTTATGGCGCTCAGGCCAGCAGCAACATTACAGAATGACCAACCACCACAGGACACTTACTCCCTCGGCAAATGACGGACTTCCTAGCAGGAGGTGTATGAGTTAATGTCTAAATGTAACATTCATAACCATTTTTGTCTACCTTGTGTTAATGTTAAAAATCGTTAGTGTTAAGTGTCTCTATGTTCACTGTTTGTGTTATATGGAATGCCACTATAGTCTTTATGTTTTATGTAAATAAATGTTTGTCCACGTCGAGAGAGTCTGTGCATCCTGCTCCACACCCTTCGGCACTCGCGTTACACTGAGAGGACACAGAATCTCTATACTCCCTTATGTTTTATGTTATTAATATGTCTAATTCAATGTTAAACCTCTTTTCCCTGTAAACACTCTTTTTATTACCTCAGTATATACATAGGTTGTGTATATACACAATAAGAACACAGTATATATACGTATATACACAAACACAAGGTATATATACACAAGTACAAACACAAGGTATATATACACAATTACAAGTGAGAAAAACATGTGAGAACAATGAAGTAAGGCAGAGAATACCAGACAAGGGGCGACAGAACTGGCATCAAATAATGTTCTAATCATTCTTTAGGGAATCTGTCAGTCACATATGTACAGTATCTTCCAATGAAAATTCACAAAAATCAGCCTTTGTGTACTGTTATTCACGTCACACATATCTCACTCATATGTATTTCGGTTGTGGGCCTCACTGAGCTTGACAACATAGGTTTTTCTGCAGTTGTCAAACTTTTCAAGCTGGTTGTAGACATTGCACCTAATCTGTGAACTTTTCAACAGTATGAAACAAACTGGTCTTTTTTCTGTTGTGTTTAGCTTCACTTTTTGTTGCTCAATTGGCTAAAACTCAACAAAGGGAAGTATGATTGTGACCCAGTCTGAAAGACTGTCAGAGATAAATAAGGGCTGATATATCAGTACAAAATTGGGCTTATGTAATGCTTAGACATCCACGGTCAAATTGTTTTCTCAGTCATTAATTGCTGTTCTCAATGTCTTGTCAACTTGATGTTGTATTATGTGTTTGTTTTCTGCTACAGAAGAAGCTGACAGATTTGGCCAGTGCAGTGCAGAGAGAAACTCAAAAGGATCCACCTGTCACTACAGAGGACTTTCATATTGTGGTTGGTAGTGTTTTTAACTATGAGATATGGTTTTGGTTACACTGAAGCATAGTAATATTAAAGCTTGTTAAAGTATATAATATTTCCTATTTCCCATTCTGGCCTTATACTAGTAGCTACTTAAAAATATTAACACACAAGTAGATTATATTTCTCCTATAATTAGATGATGAGTTTTGCACATAAAAAAGCATGTAAAATGTGTCTTTTATGTATATGGTGTAACATGCCTATTTTATATGTAAGAGCATCTTCAAAAACACTAAGATAGTACAAGAACATGTGGCCACTGAGTCAGTGAGTTAACTGAACTCCTCAAAAATCTAAACTTCAATGAATTTTTCAAACCATGGCACTGCAGATTAAGAGTACCTTTGTTGGCCAGAAGAGGGATTGTTGACACATTGACTATATGATTAAAGAAATGAGTAAAGAAATTAATTTTAGCTTGCATCTGTGGTATCTGAGTTACTGGCATTTTTGAAAAAGGTCAGAAGTGTCTATCACTGAAAAAACAGGTAAAATATATTGGTGCCAAAATAAGACCAATAATAAGACACATCACTCTCCGACATCTACATATCCATTAGTGCTAACACCAAGTGATAGCAGTGCACATACACCATAACTGTATTTAAACAGGTTGTCAACAGCTGCAACAGTTGACAAAAAAAAAAAAACTACTGATAGCCTATAGATATGGTGTACTTAATAAATACCTCTGGCAGAGAGAGAGAGAGAGAGGGGAGATTTTAAGGTAACTGATGTAAAAGATGAGGATCTGGAGCTGGATTCAATTTCTGGAGTGTTCGCTGTAGTGTATAAAGAACTATACGAGCCACTAAAACAAGGCTTTGACATGTCTGAGATTCTGAAGCAAACATATGAGAGATATACTACAAGACAAAGAGCAGTTCCACTGTACAACCACCAGGGGTGCTTTGTCATAAAAGATTACCGAAAGGGCCACCAGGGGGGCGAAACGGCTCTGGAGGGGCCCTGGACTGGCCACAGAGAAGATTGACCCCCAACCATAAAGCTGAAATAATAACAAACTTCTATGTCTGTTATTTTAATTGTCCTAAAACTCTGAACATTTATGTGATATGCAAGCAGCCACATTTAAACCTGGGTTACACACAGGTGAAATGATCACAGAATGGTGAGAGCGATTGACAAGCTCAGTGTGTGAAATCTGAGACTCACACAAGTATGTCCATTGAAAAGACAATAGCATTCTCCACTCCACATACATGTATGTTTCTAGGGGATTATTAAATGTTTTTAGTGTAAGGGTCTTTAGTTGGTTGCTCATTCTAAGTGCAGCAGACCCCTTCTGTCTCCTGTCTTTCTCTCTATGAGGACAGAGAGTAACACCAACTCTGGAGACCAGAGTCAGCTGTAGAAAGAGAAGCTCTGGGCTATTAGTAGCAGAGGGAAGGTATTTATAGGGTTAAGGTCTAGACAAGGTCATAGGGACTATAAGGCACAGAGCTCATTGGGGGCAGGTGGAGATTATCTAACTGCTACCAGTGGTCATTCTGTGGCCAGTCCAGGGCCCCTCCAGAACCATTTCGCCCGCCCCCCCCGTGGCCCTTTGGGTGGCATGCAATCTCATCTGCACCCTCCCCAGTGTTCCCGGACCCACAGTTCACCCAGAACACAGAATCTGCACAAATTCCTGTCCCAGGTGACCTGTGACCTCTCCGGCAAGGAGGCGGGACTATGGGATAGAGGGTCAGGTTGTTTCGCATGTTAAGGAGCCATGTGCAGTTGAGCATGCATGTCAAGTAGCCATGTGTTTCATGTTATTAGACTGTTTTTTCTTTTAAATCTGTGTGTAATTATATTCATTTTTAATCATGATTAAGATTGCATACAAAAATTCAGACATTCAACAGAATGTCAATTTTATTGTCTTCATATTGTTTTTGCACATTTTAAAAAATATATCCCATTATTATATATATATATTGTTAAAAGTGGATGTTCATTCAAGAATAAGATTAATAATAATAACAATAATAATAATGCTGCTGACTTAATTGAATGTTAATTGAATTAAGTTAATTTAACCGAATCATTTATACACAGGAAACTAAACTTGTTTATTGTTCATCAAATAAATAATATCAAAATAACAAGTGCATCTTTTGTAAGAATGTGTCTAATTACCAACAGGTTATTCACTTTAATAAAGTGGTTTAAAATCAGTGCCCATTCACTTTGTGAAGTACAAAGCGGAATAAGTCAGTGCTCATTCACTTTGTGACGTATAATATAATATTGAAGTGCTCATTCACAACACACAGAATAAATAATGAAAATTGGAATAAATATAAAACTATGTACAACTATTTACAAAGGGGTGAGTGGGGTGGTCAGCAGATCAGACCCTGTCCAGCATCTCCTCAGTCTTCCCCGCTGCTGCCGCACAGAAGTGCACCCCACGAAACCTGCTGTGGCCAAACTGTCTGGTCTTGGGTTTGCAGGCCTGGTGTTCGTGTCTGCGCCGCTTTGGGGGGGACGGCCTGTCCATGCGCAGTGGCAGCAGAGGCCTCTGCCTTTTTCTTCCAACACCACGCTGTGGTCTGGAGTACTTCGGGCCCAGCTAGTGCGGCAGGGGCGATGGTGGCAGAAGCCGCATCTCCTTCCGGACCAGAGCTCCTCGGGGTATCACCAGGAGGAAGAGGAGGCTGGCCTCTGACACGCTGAGAAGCCTGCCCAGACACATCCTGCTGGATGTTAAGGTCAAAAGTCGGGTGCTCGTGAGTTAGACGCTCCGGGTGCTTACTCAGCGCGGGAGGGCGAGGTTTCAGGGCCACCATGGGAGTGTTGGCACATTCTATTCCTGTTTTTTCTTCCTGGCATTGTACCTGTAACAAAAAATGCAGCCCAGTCTATTAGTGCTCAGCCTGTATAGTCCACAGTGACAATAAGGTCAATATAAAACCTGGTAAACTCACCACTGGGTCAGTGTCTGCTGATTCAAATCAAAAAGTTGAATACGAGTCTGGGCCATGAGGCCGGGGATGCTGAGGACTACGTCCCAGATGACACTGTAGTCCCTCATGACAACAACCCACCTTTTCACCCTGACCCCGACGATGGTCTGACCAGCCAGGTGAAGTCGACAAAGCGCCAGGTACATGGCCTGGACAAGGTGGCTGACGCTGGGCCACTGAGCAGTCCAATTCTGTCCAAAAGGTAACGAGAGGAAGAGACATCGTGCGCACGCACGTCTGTGGAGACAAAATACAACATGCGCACGCATAAATCTTTGACAGGCTACTTAGTTGAATCCCTAGTCAATACCCAAACTGTAGAAAGAAGAAAACACACATCAGTGCCACACATAGAATAGTACCGACACGGTCGCGGTTTGCTTAGTGAACACTTACAATGAACGCGGTACACCGCTACACGTCTGCAATACAGACAATACAGACAATACCGCAATACGGTCGATCTCGAGTTGTGAAGCACCACTTCGGACACGCATGCAAGCTAACTGGGTGCATTTAATCATCCATTTTAATGTCATCTAGCCAGACAGTCAGACACTCTGAATTTTACATAGAAATGACCGAGACGAGCGACCGATTTAGCGAGCGAGCTCGGTCGGTCGGTTGTGCCTGCTAATTTCGCCCATTAAATCTCACTTTTACATTCTTGACGTGCATAGACGGGGAATAAAAGCCAGGTAAAGAACCAGAGCGTAAAACCTACCGAAAACGGATCGAAGGGCTAAACTTCAAACAACAGGAGAAACCGGCTGTGCTGATCTCCACTGTAATCCGGAGACAGTCAGCTGGTGTTCGGCACCTTTTCCAGTCACGCTAGTTTACTAGCTAGTTGGCTAACGTACGACAGCTTTCTTTCAGAGTAATCTAACAAAGCGGATGTGTTCAGATTCCACTCATAAATAATGAATAAAATGTACTAAAGGTCATAAAGACGGTGAACTACCATGGCGTTGTTCAAGCATAACCCACTAATGCTAGTATTCAAGAAAACTACTGAAAACACATCTGCTAATGTTGATTTCTAGCTAACGCTAGTTTAGCTGCACTGTAGCTACAGTACAGTACAGCATTGACCTGTTCCAGCCTCTCCATCTTTATTTCTCTCCAGTGTCTTGGCTGTTTTGTTTTGTTTTTTGATGATTTTTGCCCTGGTTTTCTCTCTGAACTGTGAACTCTCTTCTTCTTTGTGTATTGTGTGGAGGAGTGTCAGGTGCTGTGCTGATCTCCACTGTCATCCGACTCCAAACACACCTGTACCGGCGTCTCCTCATTAGAGGCGCAGACCTGAATGAACTCCAACGTCCACGAACGCTCCACCTTTACTGTTGATGGTTTATATGAAATTCACAAAGAGCTGTTTGTCCAGAAAATATGAATGTGTCTGCTTAATATAAGTATGCACAATATATAAAAATATTTCGATGTATTACTCATTGCATTGTTAAGTTTAAAATCTTGTACACTCGATGAGAATCTGGAATGCCATAAATTCCACTATAACAAATGTAAAGGGGACACATCCGGTTTTAATTGGACCAAAATGCCGAAGAAATTGAGGAAGTTGATGGAGGGCAAAAAATAAAAAGAAACATTTAAAATGTACAAAGTGGCTGCAAAATAAGAAAGTACTACAAAGAGATTAAACGCGATCTTTGTCATCACAAAATGAAACTGCACAACAGCGACTGCTGGGACTGATGTGAATGGTAGGCTAACGAGCTTACTTAGATTTTTTAGTGTAACTTTAATTTACAACGTATAGGTGGGAGCAGCTAACACACGCAGGCTTATATGTCTTACTTTATACAACAAGTGTGGACTGAGTGGCCATTTGAACTGTAATCAAACAGATTTTTTGTTCAGCACATCTAGATACTTTCTGCAGTGTGGAAATACTTTAATGGTGCAACCGCAAACATCCATGTGTAACAAGCAGGTTAATTGGTTTTATTCAAATCAAGTAAATTGTTTGATTAAAAGAAGCAAAATAACAAGAGCAGTTCATATGACCAAATTAACTTAATTAACAAATAAACTTTACAATTTTACTGAGTACATTCAATATCTTACTAAGTGTTAAATACATTTATTCAGTTATTTAATCAATTTAGCACCATTATGTCCCTTCAGGTTTTCTCAAGTTTCTTGTCAAAGTTGTCTAAGAAAGTGAGAGAGGCTTGTGTGGTGGCGATGGAAGAACTCAGAAGAAGGAAAGGAGGATACAGACAGTTCACTGTCATAGATGAGAGTAACTTCAGGCATAAAAGAAATGCAGGTGCATCTTTTATGTGGGTATAGAATTTTGTATACTCTTAATAATGTATAATGGACACACAAGTCTTCATGCTTCATACCTTTAATTCTTTCATCTTGTTAATAGTTCTTAATGAATGTAATAATGCTTTACTTTTTATGTTACACGGTATGGAAGAGGGCGGATGGCCGGGCGTTGTGGAGGAGGCAGTGGGTCTCTGGGATGCTGGGTGAAAATGCTGTCCACACTAAACAAAGACAGCCAGTTCTTCACCTAGTTCAGAGAAGGTCCAGAAGGGAACTAGTGCCACTTATCATTCAGCATGTAAGGAGGCGATCCACAATCCTCAGTGGTGAGTGGCGTGTCTACCGGCAGGCTCTGTCTCAGCTTGGCTACAGACATTACACAGTTAACCACAGTATATCATACATGGATGCTCCTACAGGGGCTCACACGCAGAATATAAGGAGGGGCTGGAGAATATACAAGGAAACTGTTTGGAGGCTTAGAGGTAACCGGAGATAGAAATGTATGAACGGCTAGCAAAAAACACAATAATGGTCCTCTAGGACGATTCATTCATGATCTTGGAAAACTCCATGAATGAGAACTCCTACTATTGCATATTTATTAACAAGCACATTAGTCTGAAGACATCAAGTCTTTTTTTTAATGTGTGTTTTATAAAATATTACCAAGTAATTTATACATTTCTTAACAGACAACTTCAAATGATAAGTTTATTTGAAAGTGTGTCGTTTATAAATGGCCTACAGACATTTATAGATATTCGTGTATATTGAATAGTTTTCACCTTAGCGGCTGTAAAATGCTACAGACAATTTCTATATGACAAGTAATTTAGAAACTACAGCTGCTGTTTGTTACTGTTTAACAAATAATTTGTATGACTACACTTTTTAATTATTTTAACAGGTTCACAAAGATTCTTAGGAGCCAGGATTAATAAAGCTGTCATTTTAATAATATATTAACTAATGGTGCATATCCTCTGAATTCCTGAATTGGTCACCATTAATTCTGAAATTGTAACATACATATTTACATTAACATTTAAGGTGTTTAGCAGACTCTCTTATCCAGAGTGACTTTGTTGTGCATAACACAATAGCATATTTCATAAATGCAATTAAAACTTTTTTATTTTTTAATAAGATTTAATAAGTGCAAAACTAATGTTCAGGTAAGTGCATCTTCAGTCAGCGTATGAAGACAATGAGGGACTCTGGTGTTCAGACAACCAGAGAAACTTCACCACCTGCAGGGCTACAACAAGGAGTCTTGATGCTTGTCTTCCAGGCCTCTTAAAGGATGGAGGTTAAGCAGGTTGCACCTGAAGCTCCACTCCACTGGTCCACTTGTTATTCTAGGAAAAACGACCTGCCACCTAAAGCCCCTGGAGCCCCAACTCCAAACCCTACACACAGTAACCTAACAACATTCTGAACATTTACTTTAACTAAATGCAGTTCCATTGTTCCTGCACGTATGCAATGGCACAATTAATTATCTAATAAAGAATAACGCTTAAAAACCCAATTAAGCATAACATCTGACTTCCTGATCTGTTCATGATCAGATAATTATGAAGTGAGAGCTTAGATACATCTTATAAATGATTACTAATATATTAATTCATGATGAATAACACTAACTCATTAGTTCATGATTAGTTCATTATGAATTACAAGCATATAAATGCTCTATAAACTATCGTTATTATAAAGTGTGAGCCTTAAATGCTTCATGCCCTCTCCATTCCCTCTTCTCTGACCTGTCTCCCAGATGCAGGGACGAACTAACACTCTTGCTTTCTTCAAACACAGACTGGACTCATTTATTTGTGGAGTATTTTAAGATGATTTGTTTGTACAGTATTTAAAGAGTACTTATTTGTGGAGTATTTAAGAATATTTATTTATGGACTATTTTAAGAGCATTTATTTGTAGAGTATTTTAATCCTGCACATATGGAAATATCATTGCAATGGTCCACTAGTAAAGACACACGGATACACTCCTAGTGGATACAAAAGAAAAGGTATTTATGGGCTCTCAGTAGTCCAGTGCAAACAAAAAGCCATATCCAATAAAAAACAAACAAAAATATTCAAAAAAAGGAAAATGCAGTATTTACAAGTATTTACAAGTTCAAGGGGAAAAAATCCAGCAATCATAAATTCTCCAACATCAATCAACTTCAAAACACAACTCTAGTGAATTTTCCCTTAGAAACATATATAAGGAAACATCACCACAGGAAATTATGTGACATCACTTCCTTTCTTTGGGAAGGAAAATTCCCCATAAAAGTCCCCTTCAGCACAGGCTACAGTTTCTTTTCACTCTAAAACAACATGGAAGCTTCTCCACAAAAGTAATCACAGGTAAGTTAATTTTTCTCTTTATCTACTTTGTTTTACCTACTTAGTTAAAATAAATAAACTTTCCTGGCAAGATAAACATTAAACTTAAACTCCAGAAATAAAATTATAAGAACAATATTTAATCTCAAATACTTACAGTACCTTTCTCTAATGAGTGTGGGGAATCATACGTGACATCCCTCCGCCCAACACAAAACAACCCATGTTGAGTTTCATGATAAAGTCCTCAGGAACGGCTGTGGAAAAAACTGTACTGATACATTGGTCTGGACTCAACCCATGTATCACTCATTCAGGAATCTGAAATTGGCCTACCAAATTATAATCTGACCTTCCACCTTTACGTTTCTGAAAACGGCTCCACAGCCATGGGTGTCCTGGCCCAGGAGCATGGTGGCAGTTATCAACCTGTGGCCTACCTTTCCAAACCTTTTGATTCGGTCGTTCAAGGCATGCCGGCCTGCTTACGCGCCGTGGCTGCCTCTGCCCTGCTGGTCACTGACGTAGAGAAATTGGCACTGTCTCATCCAATGGTTCTTCACACTTCACATCAAGTTATTACTATTCTGAATAACATTCAAACACAGCACATGACAGCACAGCAACGTTCAGGCCTTGAGGCCATCCTCTGTGCCACTCGGAACTTAACCATTAAATCACACATGACCCTGCGCTCACCTAGTCTGTTACAATCATTTTTGACATCGCTAAATCATTCTGCTGACTCTGTGCCCCATGACTGCATGGAGGTTATCCATGAGTCCTCTAGCATGCGTTCTGAACTTTCTAGCACGCTGCTGGAAGGCGGCTATCACATTTTTGTAGATGGCTCATGTTTTAAACCGTCTGACTCTGAAATTGTCTGTGGTTATTCTGTCTGATTTCTGCGTAACCTCATTTGGGAGGCTCACTCTGTCCTTTACAGGTCTTCTCAAGCAGCTGAACTAATGGCATTGACCAGGGCCTGCCATCTATTCCAGGATCAGTTTGTCACCATATACACTGACTCCTGTTATGCGTTTGGGGTTGTTCATGACTTGGGTAAGATTTGGCACTCCAGGAGGTTCCGCAGCTCAGACGGTAAACCCATATCTAATCCAGGACTAGTCTCTGCACTTTTGTCTGCATGTACACTACCAGCTCGGCTGGCTATCGTAAAGGTCAAGGATCATGACACAACCTCTGAATCTGAGCACAAAGTGGTCAGCAGTGTTGTGAGATCAGAATGATGCCCAGTGCCACCACCAAATTGTCACCATTTGAGGTAATTTATGGTAGACTATTTACCACCCCATGTGCCAGAGGTAACCCAGGTGTTTCTCTTTGAGGTGACATGGACGTGATCCTGGTTGACTACACCAAAATGTTGATTGAGAAATTGAACAGTCCTCAGGCACCCAACGCAACATTTCTGCTACACATTTGACTCCTGCAAATTAGCTGACAAACAGTTGCAGATATTCTTTTTAGCGTTATTACCTCAAAGTTTGAGAGTGGTGGGAGTGTAGCTCAGTGCTAGAGTGCATACTTTGCATGTCAGAGGTCCTTGGTTCCATACTCAGCACCTCCAGCCTAGTTGACTGATCTTTAGAACAACTGCATGTGCTTTAGAATTTAGATATATCCTCTCTAGAAGGGGTTCATTTTGGAAGCATATACAGCTGTGCTTTATGCTGATGCTATCGATAGTGCACGATCAGCTTCCAATGACAGTTACTCATGAGTCAGAAGGCTGTCAATATTTTAGTAACTTCCAACCCTTTCAAGGCTTTTCTACTGTCAGACTTAAGGTGCAAGCTCGTGCATTGTTAAAGACCAGTTCATGACTTGCTTCTAAGGCATGATGGCCAAGTAGCAAGGTGTTAGTTTTATAAACCAAAGCCCACAGTTTCAATCCCTGTTTGTGCCTTTCAGAAGATTGTATTCATCTGAGAGCTTCAACTTTGTTCATGGAAGCCAGACAAAGATGTGCTGAGGGTAAACATGTTTCTCCAAATCTCAGGCTCTTTTCTTTCTTGTTTTCCCCTCATGCTCTCTCTCCTTAGGGAAATAGTTCAGGGACACATACTCTTGTGTCATAAGTATCTGGCGAAAAGCCTTTATACAACATCCACCACTCTCCTAGCTCACCGCAAGCAGTAAAACACACACCACTTTGAGCCGCTCTCCTCCAGTCATATACCCTTCTTTGTTTATTTGTCGTGAATGCCGCCATAGCTTCAACGACCGGTGCAGTTGATCCAGTTTGGGTTAAAGATGATGGGTGTATCACATGAGCTTCATAAACCAGATGTTTCGACTCAAACAAACTGCACCTTGTTTAGTCCATTAATAAAACAAGATGTGGTCTTGACTGCATGGGCCTTAAAGTCTTGCCATGGTCCTCGTCTGAGAACGGAGGTCCATACAGAGATCCATAATAGCTGATGCTTTGTGGATAATTCCTGCCAGACTACTGGCTAGTGGAGTTGATGACAGATCTCACACTGGAGCTCTGCATTTCTGACAGGGTAGTCAGGGCAGTTTGCAATGTATCATTACAGTACACTGGAAAATAGAGAGCTTAGATCAGTGTAGGGGTGAATAGAGGGCTTAGATCAGTGTAGGGGTGAATAGAGGGCTTAGATCAGTGTACTGGTGAATAGAGCGCTTAGATCAGTGTACTGGTGAATAGAGGGCTTAGATCAGTGTACTGGTGATTAGAGGGCTTAGATCAGTGTACTGGTGATTAGAGGGCTTAGATCAGTGTAGGGGTGAATAGAGGGCTTAGATCAGTGTAGGGGTGAATAGAGGCCTTAGATCAGTGTAGGGGTGAATAGAGGGCTTAGATCAGTGTAGGGGTGAATAGAAGGCTTAGATCAGTGTACTGGTGAATAGAGGGCTTAGATCAGTGTAGGGGTGAATAGAGGGCTTAGATCAGTGTAGGGGTGAATAGAGGGCTTAGATCAGTGTACTGGTGAATAGAGGGCTTAGATCAGTGTAGGGGTGAATAGAGGGCTTAGTTCAGTGTAGGGGTGAATAGAGGGCTTAGATCAGTGTAGGGGTGAATAGAGGGCTTAGATCAGTGTAGGGGTGAATAGAAGGCTTAGATCAGTGTACTGTGTGACACTCGTCTGTCTTCTGTAACAGCTGACCCTGATGCTTGGATTGGCTGGAATGGCCAAGTACTCTCTCAGTCAGCCAGGTGGGGTGGAAGGGCAGGGGGCAGAGGCCACAAGGTACAGGTGGAGAACGGGAGGTGCAGGTGGTGGAGGGCAGTGTTACCGAAGGCCAGCATGCAAGAATGAGAGTGAGAGAATGTGACATTGAGAGAGACAGATAGAGAGAGAGAATGTGAGAGAGTGTGTGTGTGTGTGTGTGTGTGTGTGTGTGTGTGTGTGTGTGTGAGCAGGAGGGAGAGAGAGTGAGAGAAAAAACACACAAACACACACACACCTGATAGTTAGACATGACATGACAGAAGAGTGAAAGGTTCATTCAGCCAATGCGAATGTTCTGCGTTCAATACTTAATTAAATCTATTTATTAACAATTTACTATTTGCCATACAGTAGACAGCTCTGCCTTGAGATCTGAAGTAAATTTATTTTTTATTTAATATAGAATGTAACGTGAAAAATAAATTCTGGTTTTAAAAAATTTCTCTTTTCTACCACTGTCAGTGTTACAACACTACCACCTGTTAGTAGATCGACTCTGGTTTTGTAGATTAATTCCTTTGTCACTTTATCAGATGCCTAAATGACAGAAAAAATACATATACCATCTGACAGCAGGTGAGTGTAAACAAGCAATGTTAACACAAACAACTCCACCAACAAACAAATATGTACAAGACAAGCCTTATAGGAGCAAAGAAACACAGAGGACCAAGGAGTGGAACTGATCGAGATGAAAATACATTTTTCAGGATTTGCTAAATTGCAGCTGTACCTAGAACAGCTTTATTGTTTTAGGATGGTTTGCACAGTTTTGGGGAGTTTTGTTGTTCTTTTTGTTTTGAATTTTTGTTGATAGAAATATCTGAATAGGGTTACAAAAAGCAGTGTGAACAGCAGGGCTCTTACACATGTTTCTTGAACTTCCTGGGAGTCCCGTAAGGATGCAAGAATTCCCTGAACACGGATGTGATGATTTAAATGAAGGAGGAAACATTTTGATCAGTTTTTTAAATCTAAATGAAGTTAGCGTAAGTTCCAGTGCGATGACAGGCCCGTTGAAAGTCTTCCTTAGAACAAGGAAACGCTTCAGTGCACTTGGAAAACCTGTCTACAATCACTAGCAAGTACTTCAACTGACCACAAGGTGGAATGTGCATAAAGTCTATCTGTAGACACTGAAAGGGATATTCTGGAGCCGGTAAGGCATCATATTTGGCTTGTGTTTTACCCTGGTTGCTTCTGGCACAGGTTAAACAGCTATCTAGGAGCAGTTTTACAGTGAGACGTTTTGCAGGAATACAAAACTGTTTTTTGAATGCTAGCCATCACTCCCCCTTTGTGCAACATGTGAAATCCCATTAAAATGATGCACAAGAAATGGAAAAATAGATTTAGGAAGGGTGACACGCCATTAGACCATTTTAATCAGGACTACAGCCCTAATCAACCCAGTGAGAGCAGTCCTGTTGTGTACTCTGAGTTTGTAAGAAACACAGATTGATATTATTCTTCACAAAGCAATGAGAAAACATGGCGATAGCTTCACACATCGAGGATATAGTGTATGGGCATGAGGGAGCATTAACAGCTGACCAACATGCGATCTCGTCCGCTAAGGCATTGCCAGTGGCCGTGTCAGACTCAGAGGTTGTGTCATGACCCTTGACCATTACGATAGCCAGCCAAGCTGGTAGTGTACGTGCAGACAAAGTTGCAGACGCTAGTCCTGGATTAGAAATGGGCTTACCTTCCAAGATACGGAACACCGGAGCACCAAATCTTATTGAAGTCATGAGCAACCCCAAATGCATAACGGGAATCAGTGTAGATCGTGACAACCTGATCCCGGAGTAGATGGCAGGCCCTGGTCATTGCTATCAGCTCAGCTGCTTGAGCAGACCAGTAAGGGAGAGAGTAAGCCTCCCAAATGAGGTTAGGCAGAGAGCAGACAGAATAACCGGTTGAAACGGTCAGACGGTTTAAAACATGGGCCATCTAGAAAAATGTGATAGCTGCCCATTTTTGATATCAGTCATGTTACGAGGCATAACCCTACACAGTTTATTACCCAGCATCATGAATGGAGCAGAAATATTCATGGGGGGATGGAGCCGTGCTCCAAAGTTTCACCCTGCTATAGAGAGTTGAGGTTAGTATAGAGGGCGGGTGTGGCATGCTGTCCGCTCCTCCTCCAGAATATGTCGGTACAGACACATTCACCTGATTAAGCCCTTCTCGAAGTGATAAAGCAATGCCTTACACAATTCCTTTGGTGTTTTTGCTTATCTTTTTTTCATTGCTTTAACATGCTCTTCCTCTCTGCAATATGCAGGATGATCCATTGCTTAAAATGATATGAAGTTTAGTTTATGGTATCATTATACAGCATATCGCTGTATTGGACACTTCTAGCTATAGCAAGCTAAGCTGTGGTTAGTTCCTACAACTAACGTGAGCTAGCTACCTGTCCGTCCATACGTTCAGTGAACAAACTCAAGAGATCCAGCTGTGCACAACCGCACTGTTTCACAATACCAAGCCAGCTTGTGTACCCCGACAATTCTGTCTACTGGCTGTGATGCTGCATTTTGTTCTGGCAGAGAGAGAGAGAGACTGGCAGACTCTCCTCCCCTCAAGGTCCGTTAGTAAAATTATTTTTTTTCATCTGGAAATCTAAGTTGCTATATAGTGCTGTGTAATGTTAAACTTAGCACAACAATGTCCTGTAGGTCACATAAATATCCTAAGTAGCCTAATGTCATAATAACAAATATGAACAGGAATGATCAACCATTACAAACAGAATGTTAAAATATTAAAAATAACGAGTTGATTACAAATCGAGTAAACATTTATAAAGTAAAACTTAAACAGAAAACCCATATTTTATCATTTAACTAATGAAAGATAGAAAATCACAACAACAAAAAACAATAACATGTTGAAAAGATCTGCACTAACATTAACAAGCATCGCTGTCACCATAGCAACCACAGCAGCAGGGGTTTTTACACAGGATACAAGGTTTCATGACATTGCGATTAGCAAAGTAACATTTTCAAAAGAAACATAAAATAAAAAATAATATCTCTGTACCTGTGATGACATATAAACATGTAAAAATTGCTTGTTAGTATGTGTGTGTCTGTGTGTGTGTGTGTGTGTGTGTGTGTATTACCCATGTAATAACAAATTGTAAGTACCAGTGAGAAGTCCCCCAAAAAAAACACATGCACAATAAATGATGCTAAAGGACTGTTCAGCTGCAGTTGATTTCTGTACATATGATACACACTGTTCTACAAGTTACACATGCTGTGGAATCATAACTCACTGTGTTGAAGTCTCTGTACAAATCTACACATTAAAGTTGGAAATCTTTGGAAACTGGGAAAGGATTTTCATGCTGTTTTCTGTGTGGTGGAGTGATACAGATGCAGATGCACACAGTATGAGTGTAATGTCTTGTGATAGTTACCCTCCACCACTGTGTGTTCATGGACTGTGTGTTTGAAATGCACATATGCTGTGTGTATATATATTTATATATGTATGTAAATTAAAACACAGGATTAACACAGAAAATTTGTATATTTTAACAAAGTAGGTAAAACAAAAGTATATTAAGAAAAAATGAATTTACCTGTGATTTTTTTTGTGGAGAGTCTTCCATGTTGTCTTTGAAGGGGAGCTTTATGGGGAATTGTCCTTCTTAAAGACAGGAAGTGACATCACCCAATTTCCTGTTTTTCCTTGTATTAGTTTCCAAAGGAAATTTCAAGAGTGGAGTTTTGATGTTGACTTATGTTGGAGAATTTATGATTGCTGATTTTCTTTTATTGAACTTGTATCTTGTAAATGCTAAATTCTATTTTTTTTTTTAACATTTTGTTTGTTTTTGTAGTGATTGCCAGATGAATCCTTGAAGCTCTCCATCCAATTGGTTCAAAAAAAGGTTCATATCTGGAGGCTTTATGTGCACACAAACCCCCCTGCTGGCTAAACCTTTATTGTCATTTCAACTATTTGTGAAGGATCTCTTGGCTGTTTTGCACCAGTGTCAGCATGGGAATAGTCACTGCCAACAATAGAAATAAAAACACCTTAATAGGACAGCTTAGTTTCCTGATCTAATTAGTTGTGTGTTCATGATTAGGCAGATCTGGCTATAAGGTTTTTGTTAACTAGAATTAATGAAGTTTCATTACTGAATCTATTTCAGCACCCAGTAATGTTTGTGGTTCACAGTGGTCATTTATATTTCATCTGTTTAACTCTCTCTTACATGACAATCACATATAAACAGTTAAAAACTGAGTGGCAGTGTGGAATGGGTGATGAATACAGTGGTAACCACAGAACTGTTCAGTAAATGACCTGTACAAATGTAAGTGAGCAGTAAGGAGGCGGACGCAAGTGTGGAGAAGAGCGAGATTTATTACGCGCAAATCCAAAATCAGAGTCATTGTAGCAGTCCAGGGTGATAGAGCCAACACGGAGAGTACGTGGATACATGAGCAAACAAACAAAACACACAAAGGCAAACAGGTGAAGCAGGCTATAACAAAGGCTAGGAAAAACGAAGGCACGGAGTACAAACTTAAATACATGCATATACGGGCTTTCAAAAACATTCACCAAACACAATGAACACGCAAATGCCATGAACAACCAAGACAAGGGCAAGAAGACAGGTTTTAAATACATGAACTAAACGAGGGACAGGTGTGGAAAATCAAACGAGGGGCGGAGAAAACGAAACTACGGAATGGAACTAAAATACACAAGACAGAAAACACGGAACACAGAAGCTGGGAGGGACTAGCCGTGACAACATGTTGCTATGGTAACTGGGTTTCTTTTTTTGGAGGGGAATTTATTGGTGTAGAATCATAGCTGAGGAATGGATCCTAGACCTCCGTACGAGACCTCACCATGTCAGGTGTTTATCATGAAGCACAGGGTGAAGTAGTGGTCGACCGATTCATTGGCCAATTAAATGTCTTTTTTATAATCAGCACTGGCATTGTTATTTTCCTTCCTGCCGTCGACTGAGAAGGTTGGGTGGGGGGTGAGAGGTGGGTCTTCTTTATTTTTTATTTTTTTATTACCTGTGGAGATTTTTATTTAAAATAAGTGCCCTGCTGACAGAGTACAGATATACTTAAGCAAACAGTGCAGAAAATAACCGTCATAAATGTTCATTTAAGTTCTCAATTGGTACCATTAAAAAATAGGAATTCAACAAACACTTGAATGGAAGGGCTGCTGTACATGTGGAGATGTTGATTTAAGAAAAAAATTGAAGTGGTCTCTTATTTTTTTCCAGAGCTGTATATTGTCCAGTTAAAGCACTGCTTTCTTTTCAGCCAATAGGATGGAAAATTTGTCAGTGTTCAATAGATGCTTAGAGTTGGGGTGGGTCGTCTCAAATTTTGTAAAGTAAATTTGTTGTGTTTGACTGAATGTTTCACATTCAGTGAGAAAGTGCAGCTCTGTCTCTACAGTGTCATTTTTACACTGCTGACAGAGTCTCTGTTCTTCTGCAGACTGCATGACTTACATTGGCTGGTCTGGATGGGCACGTTGTGTTCCCCGAGTCTGTACTTTGTCAACGTGTTTCTGTGTTTAATGTCATTCACTTTGTACAGGTAGTCTGCTACAGTGTACTGACATTTTAGGGTCAGATAACAGTGCATTTTGCTTTGAGCTTGTGTTTGTGTGTTCCAACGGGTTTTCTGTAGTGTTATCATTTGGTTTGGTCTGATTGTTTGTATTTCAGACTGGTCCTGGTCTGCTACAGTGTTAGTGTTTGTTAATGAACTCAGTGTCAGGGCCAGCTGTGTGAGGGGATTCTTTTGTCTGCTCATATCTTGGCACTGCAGGGCTTTATAGTGGTACCAGTAGTAGTGAGCATTTTTTAAGTATAGCCAGTATTCAATAATCCTTTTTTGAATTTGAAATAATAGTGTAAATTGGCCTAATTCAGCTGTATAGGCATTATTTGTTGTTTTCCTGTGCACTTTCAGGATATTTTTACAGAATTCAGAGTGCATAATTTCAGCTGGGTGTTTGTTCCATTATGAGTAGCCCTCACACTTCACAACCATATAGCAGAATTGGTTGTATAATAGACTGGAATATTTTGAGCCACATTTAAATTGGTATTTGAATGTGAATTTGACGTTTGATTGCATAGAATGCCCTGCTTGCTTTCTCTCTCAGTTGACTGGCTGCTGGATTGAAGTTTCCAGTTGAAATAATCTTTAATCCTGAGTAATTATAATTTGTACAGGTTTCTAGCGTTTGTGTCCATAATGTGAAACTTGTGTGGTGTGTTTGCTTGAGATCTGGCTCTTTTTGGAAAATGATGCTTTTGGTCTTTTTCAGGAATTTTATACTTCTGTGTTTAATCATTTCATTTCAAATGCCATCAGACACACTTGCTTTTTTTTGGTTTTAAGAATAGAAATTTGATTTCTAAGTTCCTGCTCAGTAATGGGTGAGTCCAAGGGATTCTAGAAGTCTTTTATTGGTAGTTCTAATATATTAAATTTTTCAGTTATATGCTTTTGTTCAGGTCTTGTATTTTTGAGTAATTGATTGTAAAGAGATTTAATATGTGTTATCCAATATGTGTTTTGAAAAGCCAATTCTTCTTATTTAGATTTATTGAGAGTGTTCAAGAAATGTGTCTAAAAGTGTTTGAATTTCTTGAGAGTTGATTGCTTTCTGGAACTCCTCTGTGCTGTTTTGGGCCCATCTGTATCGTCTCCTGATATTAAACAGCTGACTGGTCAGTGTGGGTGCAGCACTGTTAGTCTCTGTCCTACTAATGAACACAGTGATTTGGCTGTGATCAGACAGAGAGGTTAGTAGCTTTACAGTGAATGTACTGAGAGAGAAAGGATCTAAATCTGTTATCATGTAATCCACTGTATTGCCAAGAGGTGAGCAAAAGGTGGATCTCCCCAAAGAGTCGCCTCATAACCTACTGTTGACAATGTACAGACCCAGATTTTGTCAGAGCTGCAGGAGGTCTTTTCCATTCCTGTTTACCTGTGTGTCAGAATGATATCAGGAAAGAAACATTTCCTTGTATTAACAGCCCTGTGGACCTCGAGAAATGTGTACTTTGAAAATGATCAGAACATTCTTGGAAAATACAAAACATGCAAAAGGGGTTCGGGTAGAAGAGGACTTTCCAGATCTGGCAGGATTTATACAGTCTTTTCAGTGTTTGAGAAGCAATTTATAGGAGGAAGGTTTTACTGATCTAAACCTGCAACTTAACGATGAAGGTAAGAAGATTGCTTAATTTTTGTGTCACTTTTTTGTTTAGATTTAATGTTCATTTTCAAAATGAGTGTGTGCGGTGTGGCAACACTTAATGGGGCCGGGGATGTGAATAAAAGAACACAGTTTTTTCAGTTAATCAAATTTAAAGGAAATAATGTAGATTTTGCTCTATAGTGATAGACAGAATGAAGCAGACTGGCCGAGAGAGTGAGAAGGTAAAGCCTTCCTTAGTCACAACAGTACCATGTCTGGGGGCGTGGCTGTGTCATGTCTGGGGGCGTGGCTCTGCCCCTTCCCAACAGCTGGGTTCCACTATTTGTAGTGGAGGATATTGATGCTCTTAAAGTAAAAAAAAAACAAAAAACGAAACTAGCTGACCTGCTTGGGGTAAAGGTACAGGGGGCCCTGGTATGTTCTCCTTTTCAGAACATGACACAGATGTACTCTCTGTCCAAGTTTTTCTTTGGTTTAGAGCATAAACATGGTCAGAGCAGATGGATACATGCCTTGAAGTCTGGTACTGTACTCTCAGATCCTGTGGAGATTTGAAGAAGAGCAGCACAGTTTAAACTACGCTGTATACCAGCGAATATAGATCATACCAGGAGTTGGAAAATATTTACTTAGATGGTTCCCCTCAGGTAGAAGAAGAGGCTGTATTGGGTCTCGAGGGGCCAATGTCCCTGGTGGAGTTGCAGGTTCCCCTTCAGAGCATGGAGGGTGGGAAAGCCCCAGGTATTGATGGACTGCCAGTGGAGTTTTACAAATCCTTCTGGTCTGTGGGTGGAAAGGATGTGCTGAACAATGACAGTCTCACAAAAGGAAGCACTCTTTATTTGTGGGTATAATTACACACAGAAGAAGAAAGCACAATGTCAACTTCTGAATTTAATAAGTTGGCAGTGTGGCTCAGTAGGAAGTGTTTGAGGGTCAGAGTGACAGTAGTATTGTAAAGGTGGTGAAGAGTCATATAGTGTTAGATTTTAAGTTTTATTCTGCTATGAATGATATGACTACTTTTGAAAATATTTGGGGTTACAGTGATGTTTTGTGAAAGATGAGGGAGTGGATTTTGGTGTTTCTTTAAATTTTCTTTTTCCTTTTTGAAATTGTATGGTGTGTTTGAATGTGCTTGTATATAATTGTTTAATAAAGTTTATTGAGAAATCTGAAAATTTCTCTCTGTCCTTCTCCATCTGGGTCCCCATAGGGCTCTCTCCCTCTCTCTCTCTCTCTCTCTCTCTCTCTCTCTCTCTCTCTCTCTCTTTCTCTCCTCTTCTTCATCTTGAGTTCAGGTTTCCAAGCTGCTCTTTCTTTCTCTCTCTCTCTCTCTCTCTCTCTCTCTCTCTCTCTCTCTCTCTCTCTGTCTCCCCCTTCTCCATCTGGAGTCCAGGTCTCGGAAAGAGAGAGAGAGAGAGAGAGAGAGAGAGAGACAGAGAGAGACTCCAGACTGAGGGAGAGACAGTGGAACAGAGAGAGGGATGTGCGCACAG
>NC_137497.1:13841220-13846220 GCF_041902795.1 Electrophorus electricus | reverse complement strand
CACAAGAAGACACATTAGAGGAGAGATCACAAACAGTGTGTGTGTGTGAGTGTGTGTGTGTGTGTGTGTGTGTGTGTGTGTGTGTGTGTGTGTGTGAGTGTGTGTGTGTGAGTGTGTGTGTGTGAGTGTGTGTGTGTGTGTGAGTGTGAGTGTGTGTGTGTGAGAGTGTGTGTGTGAGAGTGTGTGTGTGAGAGTGTGTGTGTGAGAGTGTGTGTGTGAGAGTGTGTGTGTGAGAGTGTGTGTGTGTGTGTGTGTGTGAACATTTACTTCTTACATTTTCTTAGTCCTGGTTTGATTCTCATCTCCCCTGCGTGCTCCACCCTAAAGAAACACACACACAAACACACACACACACACACACACACACACACACACACACACACACACACACACACACACACACACAGATAATAGTACTGTCTCTCTCTCTCTCTCTCTCTCTCTCTCACACACAGATAATAGTTCTGTCTCTCTCTCTCTCTCTCACACACAGATAATAGTTCTGTCTCTCTCTCTCTCTCTCTCACACACACACAGATAATAGTTCTGTCTCTCTCTCTCTCATACACACACAGATAATAGTTCTGTCGCTCTCTCTCCCTCTCTCTCACAAACACACAGATAATAGTTTTGTCTCTCTCTCTCTCTCTCTCACACGGATAATAGTTCTGTCTCTCTCTCTCTCTCACACACACACACACACACACACACACACACACACACAGATAATAGTTCTGTCTCTCTCTCTCTCTCTCTCTCTGTCTCACAGATAATAGTTCTGTCTCTCTCTCTCTCTCTCTCACACACACACAGATAATAGTTCTGTCTCTCTCTCTCTCTCTCACACACAGAGATAAAAGTTCTGTCTCTCTCTCTCTCTCACACACACACACACAGATAATAGTTCTGTCTCTCTATCTCTCTCACACACAGATAATAGTTCTGTCTCTCTCTCTCTCACACACACACAGATAATAGTTCTGTCTCTCTCTCTCTCACACACACACAGATAATAGTTATGTCACTCTCTCTTTCAGATAATAGTTCTGTCTCTCTCTCTCTCTCTCACAGACAGATAATAGTTCTGTCTCTCTCTCTCTCACACACACACAGATAATAGTTCTGTCTCTCTCTCTCTCTCTCACACGGATAATAGTTCTGTGTCTCTCTATCTCTCTCTCTCTCTCACACACAAAGATAATAGTTCTGTCTCTCTCTCACACACACACAAAGATAATAGTTCTGTCTCTCTCTCTCTCACATGGAAAATAGTTCTGTCTCTCTCTCACACACACACAAATAATAGTTCTGTCTCTCTCTCTCTCTCTCTCTCTCACACACAGATAATACTTCTGTCTCTCTCTCTCTGTCTCTCACACACACACAGATAATAGTTCTGTCTCGCTCTCTCTCTCACACACAGATAATAGTTCTGTCTCTCTCTCTCTCACACACACAGAGATAAAAGTTCTGTCTCTCTCTCACACAGAAAATAGTTCTCTCTGTCTCTCTCTCTCTCTCTCACACACACGCACAGATAATAGTTCTGTCTCTCTCTCTCTCTTTCACAGATAATAGTTCTGTCTCTCTCTCTCTCTCACACACAGATAATAGTTCTGTCTCTCTCTCTCTCTCACACACAGATAATAGTTCTGTCTCTCTCTCTCTCACACACACACAGATAATAGTTCTGTCTCTCTCTCTCTCTCTCACAAAGATAATAGTTCTGTCTCTCTCTCACACACACACACACAGATAATAGTTCTGTCTCTCTCTCTCTCTCTCTCACACACACACACACACAGATAATAGTTCTGTCTCTCTCTCTCACACACAGATAATAGTTCTGTCTCTCTCTCTCTCTCTCTCTCTCACACACACAGATAATAGTTGTGTCTCTCTCTCTCTCTCACACGGATAATAGTTCTGTCTCTCTCTATCTCTCTCTCTCACACACACAAAGATAATAGTTCTGTCTCTCTCACACACACAGATAATAGTTCTGTCTCTCTCTCTCTCTCACACACAGATAATAGTTCTGTCTCTCTCACACACACAGATAATAGTTCTCTCTCTCTCTCTCTCTCACACACACACACAGATAATAGTTATGTCACTCTCTCTTTCAGGTAATAGTTCTGTCTCTCTCTCTCTCTCTCACAGACAGATAATAGTTCTCTCTCTCTCTCTCTCTCTCTCTCTCTCTCTCTCTCGGGCTCACACAGATAATAGTTCTGTCTTTCTCTCTCTCTCTCTCTCTCTCTCTCTCACACACAGATAATAGTTCTCTCTCTCTCTCTCTCTCTCTCTCACACGGATAATAGTTCTGTCGCTCTCTCTCTCACACAGAGATAATAGTTCTGTCTCTCTCTCTCTCTCTCTCTCTCTCTCTCACACACACACAGATAATAGTTCTGTCTCTCTCTCACACACACACAGATAATAGTTCTGTCTCTCTCTCTCTCACACGGATAATAGTTCTGTCGTTCTCTCTCTCTCTCTCACACACAGAGATAAAAGTTCTGTCTCTCTCTCACACGGAAAATAGTTCTCTCTGTCTCTCTCTCTCTCTCTCACAAACAGATAATAGTTCTGTCTCTCTCTCTCACACACACAGATAATAGTTCTGTCTCTCTCTCTCTCTCACACACAGATAATAGTTCTGTCTCTCTCTCTCACACACACACAGATAATAGTTCTGTCTCTCTCTCTCTCTCTCTCTCTCACAGAGATAATAGTTCTGTCTCTCTCTCGCTTTCTCTCTCTCTCTCACACACACAGATAATAGTTCTCTCTCTCTCTCTCTCTCTCACACGGAAAATAGTTATCTGTCTCTCTCTCTCTCACACACACACAGATAATAGTTCTGTCTCTCTCTCTCTCTCTCTCTCTCTCACACACACAGATAATAGTTCTCTCTCTCTCTCTCTCTCTCTCTCACACGGAAAATAGTTATCTGTCTCTCTCTCTCTCTCACAAACACACAGATAATAGTTCTGTCTCTCTCTCTCTCTCTCACACGGATAATAGTTCTGTCTCTCTCTCTCTCTCTCTCTCACACATGGATAATAGTTCTGTCTCTCTCTCTCTCTCTCTCTCTCACACACAAAGATAATAGTTCTATCTCTCTCTCTCTCACACGGATAATAGTTCTGTCTCTCTCTCTCACACACACAGATAACAGTTCTGTCTCTCTCTCTCTCTCACACGGATAATAGTTCTGTCTCTCTCTCTCTCTCACACGGAAAATAGTTCTGTCTCTCTCTCTCTCTCTCTCACAGAGATAATAGTTCTGTCTCTCTCGCTTTCTCTCTCTCTCTCACACACACACACAGATAATAGTTCTCTCTCTCTCTCTCTCTCACACACACACACAGATAATAGTTCTGTCTCTCTCTTTCTCTCTCTCTCTCGGGCTCACACAGATAATAGTTCTGTCTCTCTCTCTCTCTCTCTCTCTCTCGGGCTCACACAGATAATAGTTCTGTCTCTCCCTCTCTCTCTCTCTCTCTCACACACACAGATAATAGTTCTCTCTCTCTCTCTCTCTCTCACACACGGATAATAGTTCTCTCTCTCTCTAACACACAGATAATAGTTCTGTCGCTCTCTCTCTCTCTCTCTCACAAACACACAGATAATAGTTCTGTCTCTCTCTCTCTCTCTCACACGGATAATAGTTCTGTCTCTCTCTCTCTCTCTCTCTCTCTCTCTCACACGGATAATAGTTCTGTCTCTCTCTCTCTCTCTCGGGCTCACACAGATAATAGTTCTGTCTCTCTCTCTCTCTCTCTCTTTCTCTCTCTCTCTCACACACAAAGAAAATAGTCCTATCTCTCTCTCTATCTCACACACTCACACACACACACACAGTTAATAGTTCTGTCTATCTCTCTCTCTCTCTGTCTCACAGATAATAGTTCTGTCTCTCTCTCTCTCTCTCTCACACACAGATAATAGTTCTGTCTCTCTCTCTCTCTCACACACAGATAATAGTTCTGTCTCTCTCTCTCTCACACACACACAGATAATAGTTCTGTCTCTCTCTCTCTCTCTCTCTCACAGAGATAATAGTTCTGTCTCTCTCTCGCTTTCTCTCTCTCTCTCACACACACAGATAATAGTTATGTCACTCTCTCTTTCAGATAATAGTTCTGTCTCTCTCTCTCTCTCTCACAGACAGATAATAGTTCTGTCTCTCTCTCTCACACACACAGATAATAGTTGTGTCTCTCTCTCTCTCTCTCACACGGATAATAGTTCTGTCTCTCTATCTCTCTCTCTCTCACACACAGATAATAGTTCTGTCTCTCTCTCACACATACACAAATAATAGTTCTGTCTCTCTCTCTCTCACACGGAAAATAGTTCTGTCTCTCTCTCTCTCACACGGAAAATAGTTCTGTCTCTCTCTCTCTCTCTCACACACACACACACACACACACACACACACACACAGATAATAGTTCTGTCTCTCTCTCTCTCTCTCTCTCACACACACAGATAATAGTTCTGTCTCTCTCTCTCTCTCACACGGATAATAGTTCTGTCGTTCTCTCTCTCTCTCACACACAGAGATAAAAGTTCTGTCTCTCTCTCACACGGAAAATAGTTCTGTCTGTCTCTCTCTCTCTCTCACAAACAGATAATAGTTCTGTCTCTCTCTCTCTCTCTCAGATAATAGTTCTGTCTCTCTCTCTCTCACACACACAGATAATAGTTCTGTCTCTCTCTCTCTCACACACAGATAATAGTTCTGTCTCTCTCTCTCACACACACACACAGATAATAGTTCTGTCTCTCTCTCTCTCTCTCAGAGATTATAGTTCTGTCTCTCTCTCGCTTTCTCTCTCTCTCTCTCACACACACACAGATAATAGTTATGTCACTCTCTCTTTCAGATAATAGTTCTGTCTCTCTCTCTCTCTCTCACAGACAGATAATAGTTCTGTCTCTCTCTCTCTCTCTCACACGGATAATAGTTCTGTCTCTCTCTATCT
>NC_137497.1:13831220-13836220 GCF_041902795.1 Electrophorus electricus | reverse complement strand
CACACAGATAATAGTTCTGTCTCTCTCTCTCTCTCTCACACGGATAATAGTTCTGTCTCTCTCTCTCTCTCTCTCTCTCACACGGATAATAGTTCTGTCTCTCTCTCTCTCTCTCGGGCTCACACAGATAATAGTTCTGTCTCTCTCTCTCTCTCTCTCTCTCTCTCTCTCACACACAAAGAAAATAGTCCTATCTCTCTCTCTCTCTCACACGGATAATAGTTCTGTCTCTCTCTCTCACACACTCACACACACACAGATAATAGTTCTGTCTATCTCTCTCTCTCTCTGTCTCACAGATAATAGTTCTGTCTCTCTCTCTCTCTCTCTCACACACAGATAATAGTTCTGTCTCTCTCTCTCTCTCACACACAGATAATAGTTCTGTCTCTCTCTCTCTCACACACACACACAGATAATAGTTCTGTCTCTCTCTCTCTCTCTCTCTCACAGAGATAATAGTTCTGTCTCTCTCTCTCTCTCTCTCTCTCTCTCCCTCTCTCACACACACACACACACACACACACACACACACACACACACACAGATAATAGTACTGTCTCTCTCTCTCTCTCTCTCTCTCACACACAGATAATAGTTCTGTCTCTCTCTCTCTCTCTCTCACACACACACAGATAATAGTTCTGTCTCTCTCTCTCTCACACACACACAGATAATAGTTCTGTCTCTCTCTCTCTCTCTCTCTCACAGAGATAATAGTTCTGTCTCTCTCTCGCTTTCTCTCTCTCTCTCTCACACACACACACACAGATAATAGTTATGTCACTCTCTCTCTCACACACACACAGATAATAGTTCTGTCTCTCTCTCTCTCTCTCACACGGATAATAGTTCTGTCTCTCTCTATCTCTCTCTCTCTCTCACACACAAAGATAATAGTTCTGTCTCTCTCTCTCTCTCTCTCTCACACAGATAATAGTTCTGTCTCTCTCTCACACACACACAAATAATAGTTCTGTCTCTCTCTCTCTCTCTCTCTCTCTCTCTCTCACACACACACACACACACACACACACACACACAGATAATAGTACTGTCTCTCTCTCTCTCTCTCACACACACAGATAATAGTTCTGTCTCTCTCTCTCTCTCTCTCTCACACACACAGATAATAGTTCTGTCTCTCTCTCTCTCTCACACACAGATAATAGTTCTGTCTCTCTCTCTCTCTCTCTCTCACACACACACAGATAATAGTTCTGTCTCTCTCTCTCTCTCACACACACAGATAATAGTTCTGTCTCTCTCTCTCTCTCTCACACACAGATAATAGTTCTGTCTCTCTCTCTCTCACACACACACAGATAATAGTTCTGTCTCTCTCTCTCTCTCTCTCTCTCTCTCTCACAGAGATAATAGTTCTGTCTCTCTCTCGCTTTCTCTCTCTCTCTCTCACACACACACACAGATAATAGTTATGTCTCTCTCTCTCTCTCTCTCTCTCACACACACAGATAAGTTCTCTCTCTCTCTCTCTCACACGGAAAATAGTTATCTGTCTCTCTCTCTCTCTCACACACACACAGATAATAGTTCTGTCTCTCTCTCTCTCTCTCTCTCTCTCACACACACAGATAATAGTTCTCTCTCTCTCTCTCTCTCTCTCACACGGAAAATAGTTATCTGTCTCTCTCTCTCTCTCTCACAAACACACAGATAATAGTTCTGTCTCTCTCTCTCTCTCTCACACGGATAATAGTTCTGTCTCTCTCTCTCTCTCTCTCTCACACACGGATAATAGTTCTGTCTCTCTCTCTCTCTCTCACACACAAAGATAATAGTTCTATCTCTCTCTCTCTCTCACACGGATAATAGTTCTGTCTCTCTCTCTCACACACACAGATAACAGTTCTGTCTCTCTCTCTCTCTCACACGGATAATAGTTGTCTCTCTCTCTCTCTCACACGGAAAATAGTTCTGTCTCTCTCTCTCTCTCTCACACAGATAATAGTTCTGTCTCTCTCTCACACACACACAGATAATAGTTCTCTCTCTCTCTCTCTCTCTCTCACACACACACACAGATAATAGTTCTGTCTCTCTCTCTCTCTCTCACACACAGATAATAGTTCTGTCGCTCTCTCTCCCTCTCTCTCTCTCTCTCTTTCTCTCTCTCGGGCTCACACAGATAATAGTTCTGTCTCTCTCTCTCTCTCTCTCTCTCGGGCTCACACAGATAATAGTTCTGTCTCTCCCTCTCTCTCTCTCTCTCTCACACACACAGATAATAGTTCTCTCTCTCTCTCTCTCTCTCTCTCACACACGGATAATAGTTCTCTCTCTCTCTCTAACACACAGATAATAGTTCTGTCGCTCTCTCTCTCTCTCTCTCACAAACACACAGATAATAGTTCTGTCTCTCTCTCTCTCTCTCACACGGATAATAGTTCTGTCTCTCTCTCTCTCTCTCTCTCTCTCACACGGATAATAGTTCTGTCTCTCTCTCTCTCTCTCGGGCTCACACAGATAATAGTTCTGTCTCTCTCTCTCTCTCTCTCTCTCTCTCTCACACACAAAGAAAATAGTCCTATCTCTCTCTCTCTCTCACACGGATAATAGTTCTGTCTCTCTCTCTCACACACTCACACACACACAGATAATAGTTCTGTCTATCTCTCTCTCTCTCTGTCTCACAGATAATAGTTCTGTCTCTCTCTCTCTCTCTCTCACACACAGATAATAGTTCTGTCTCTCTCTCTCTCTCACACACAGATAATAGTTCTGTCTCTCTCTCTCTCACACACACACACAGATAATAGTTCTGTCTCTCTCTCTCTCTCTCTCTCACAGAGATAATAGTTCTGTCTCTCTCTCGCTTTCTCTCTCTCTCTCACACACACACAGATAATAGTTATGTCACTCTCTCTTTCAGATAATAGTTCTGTCTCTCTCTCTCTCTCTCACAGACAGATAATAGTTCTGTCTCTCTCTCTCACACACACAGATAATAGTTGTGTCTCTCTCTCTCTCTCTCTCACACGGATAATAGTTCTGTCTCTCTATCTCTCTCTCTCTCACACACAGATAATAGTTCTGTCTCTCTCTCACACATACACAAATAATAGTTCTGTCTCTCTCTCTCTCACACGGAAAATAGTTCTGTCTCTCTCTCTCTCTCACACGGAAAATAGTTCTGTCTCTCTCTCTCTCTCTCTCTCTCACACACACACACACACACACACACACACACACACACACACACACACACACACACACACACACACACACACACACACACACACACACACACACACACACACAGATAATAGTACTGTCTCTCTCTCTCTCTCTCTCACACACAGATAATAGTTCTGTCTCTGTCTCTCTCACACACACAGATAATAGTTCTGTCTCTCTCTCTCTCTCACACGGAAAATAGTTCTGTCTGTCTCTCTCTCTCTCTCTCTCTCTCACACACACAGATAATAGTTCTGTCTCTCTCTCTCTCTCTCAGATAATAGTTCTGTCTCTCTCTCTCTCTCACACACAGATAATAGTTCTGTCTCTCTCTCTCACACACACACACAGATAATAGTTCTGTCTCTCTCTCTCTCTCTCTCTCTCTCACAGAGATTATAGTTCTGTCTCTCTCCCGCTTTCTCTCTCTCTCTCTCACACACACACAGATAATAGTTCTGTCGCGCTCTCTCTCTCTCTCTCTCTGTCTCACAGATAATAGTTCTGTCTCTCTCTCTCTCTCTCTCTCTCTCTCTCTCTCTCTCTCGGGCTCACACAGATAATAGTTCTGTCTCTCTCTCTCTCTCTCACACACAGATAATAGTTCTCTCTCTCTCTCTCTCTCTCTCTCTCACACACACAGATAATAGTTCTGTCGCTCTCTCTCTCACACACACAGATAATAGTTCTGTCTCTCTCTCTCACACACACAGATAATAGTTCTGTCTCTCTCTCTCTCTCTCTCTCTCTCTCTCTCGGGCTCACACAGATAATAGTTCTGTCTCTCTCTCTCTCTCTCACACACAGATAATAGTTCTCTCTCTCTCTCTCTCTCTCTCTCTCACACACACAGATAATAGTTCTGTCTCTCTCTCTCTCACACACACAGATAATAGTTCTGTCTCTCTCTCTCTCACACACACAGATAATAGTTCTGTCTCTCTCTCTCACACACACAGATAATAGTTCTATCTCTCTCTCTCTTTCTCTCACACACACAGATAATAGTTCTGTCTCTCTCTCTCTCACACACACACAGATAATAGTTCTGTCTCTCTCTCTCTCTCTCACACGGATAATAGTTCTGTCTCTCTCTATCTCTCTCTCTCTCTCACACACACAGATAATAGTTCTGTCTCTCTGTCTCTCTCGCTCTCTCACACACACACAGATAATAGTTCTGTCTCTGTCTCTCTCTCTCTCACACACACAGATAATAGTTCTGTCTCTCTCTCTCTCTCTATCACAAACAGATAATAGTTCTGTCTCTCACTCTCTCTCACACACAGATAATAGTTGTCTCTCTCTCTCTCTCTCACACACACACAGATAATAGTTCTGTCTCTCTGTCTCTCACACACAGATAATAGTTCTGTCTCTCTCTCACACACACACAGATAATAGTTCTCTCTCTCTCTCTCTCACACGGATAATAGTTCTGTCGCTCTCTCTCTCTCTCACACGGATAATAGTTCTGTCGCTCTCTCTCTCACACACACACAGATAATAGTTCTCTCTCTCTCTCTCTCACACACACACAGATAATAGTTCTCTCTCTCTCTCTCACACGGAAAATAGTTATCTGTCTCTCTCTCTCTCTCTCACAAACACACAGATAATAGTTCTGTCTCTCTCTCTCTCTCACATGGATAATAGTTCTGTCTCTCTCTCTCTCTCTCTCTCACACACACACACACAGATAATAGTTCTGTCTCTCTCTCTCTCTCACATGGATAATAGTACTGTCTCTCTCTCTCTCTCTCTCTCACACGGATAATAGTTCTGTCTCTCTCTCTCTCTCG
>NC_137497.1:13818720-13821220 GCF_041902795.1 Electrophorus electricus | reverse complement strand
TGTCTCTCTCTCTCTCTCTCTCTCTCACACACACAGATAATAGTTCTGTCTCTCTCTCTCTCAGATAATAGTTCTGTCTCTCTCTCTCTCTCACACACAGATAATAGTTCTGTCTCTCTCTCTCACACACACACACAGATAATAGTTCTGTCTCTCTCTCTCTCTCTCTCTCTCTCTCACAGAGATTATAGTTCTGTCTCTCTCCCGCTTTCTCTCTCTCTCTCACACACACACAGATAATAGTTATGTCACTCTCTCTTTCAGATAATAGTTCTGTCTCTCTCTCTCTCACACACACACAGATAATAGTTCTGTCGCGCTCTCTCTCTCTCTCTCTCTGTCTCACAGATAATAGTTCTGTCTCTCTCTCTCTCTCTCTCTCTCTCTCTCTCTCTCTCTCTCGGGCTCACACAGATAATAGTTCTGTCTCTCTCTCTCTCTCTCACACACAGATAATAGTTCTCTCTCTCTCTCTCTCTCTCTCTCACACACACAGATAATAGTTCTGTCGCTCTCTCTCTCACACACACAGATAATAGTTCTGTCTCTCTCTCTCACACACACAGATAATAGTTCTGTCTCTCTCTCTCTCTCTCTCTCTCTCTCTCTCTCGGGCTCACACAGATAATAGTTCTGTCTCTCTCTCTCTCTCTCACACACAGATAATAGTTCTCTCTCTCTCTCTCTCTCTCTCACACACACAGATAATAGTTCTGTCTCTCTCTCTCTCACACACACAGATAATAGTTCTGTCTCTCTCTCTCTCACACACACAGATAATAGTTCTGTCTCTCTTTCTCTCACACACACAGATAATAGTTCTGTCTCTCTCTCTCTCACACACACGGATAATAGTTCTGTCTCTCTCTATCTCTCTCTCTCTCTCACACACACAGATAATAGTTCTGTCTCTCTGTCTCTCTCGCTCTCTCACACACACACAGATAATAGTTCTGTCTCTGTCTCTCTCTCTCTCACACACACAGATAATAGTTCTGTCTCTCTCTCTCTCTCTATCACAAACAGATAATAGTTCTGTCTCTCACTCTCTCTCACACACAGATAATAGTTGTCTCTCTCTCTCTCTCTCACACACACACAGATAATAGTTCTGTCTCTCTGTCTCTCACACACAGATAATAGTTCTGTCTCTCTCTCACACACACACAGATAATAGTTCTGTCTCTCTCTCTCTCTCACATGGATAATAGTTCTGTCTCTCTCTCTCTCTCTCACACGGATAATAGTTCTCTCTCTCTCTCTCTCACACACACACAGATAATAGTTCTGTCTCTCTCTCTCTCTCACATGGATAATAGTTCTGTCTCTCTCTCTCTCTCTCTCTCACACACACACACACAGATAATAGTTCTGTCTCTCTCTCTCTCTCACATGGATAATAGTACTGTCTCTCTCTCTCTCTCTCTCTCTCTCTCACACGGATAATAGTTCTGTCTCTCTCTCTCTCTCGGGCTCACACAGATAATAGTTCTGTCTCTCTCTCTCTCTCTCTCTCACACGGATAATAGTTCTGTCTCTCTCTCTCTCTCACACACAGATAACAGTTCTGTCTCTCTGTCTCTCTCACACGGAAAATAGTACTGTCTCTCTCTCTCTCTCTCTCTCACACACAGATAATAGTTCTGTCTCTCTCTCTCTCTCACAGAGATAATAGTTCTGTCTCTCTCGCTTTCTCTCTCTCTCTCACACACACAGATAATAGTTCTGTCTCTCTCTCACACACACACAGATAATAGTTCTGTCTCTCTCGCTTTCTCTCTCTCTCTCACACACACAGATAATAGTTCTGTCTCTCTCTCTCTCACACACAGATAATAGTTCTGTCGCTCTCTCTCCCTCTCTCTCTCTCTCTCTCTCTCGGGCTCACATAGATAATAGTTCTGTCTCTCTCTCTCTCTCTCTCGGGCTCACACAGATAATAGTTCTCTCTCTCTCTCTATCTCTCACACACGGATAATAGTTCTGTCGCTCTCTCTCTCTCTCTCTCACAAACACACGGATAATAGTTCTGTCTCTCTCTCTCTCTTTCTCTCTCTCTCTCTCTCTCACACGGATAATAGTTCTGTCTCTCTCTCTCTCTCTCTCACACACAAAGATAATAGTCCTATCTCTCTCTCTCTCTCACACGGATAAAAGTTCTGTCTCTCTCTCTCTCACACGGATAAAAGTTCTGTCTCTCTCTCTCACACACACACACAGATAATAGTTCTGTCTATCTCTCTCTCTCTCTGTCTCACAGATAATAGTTCTGTCTCTCTCTCTCTCTCACACACACACAGATAATAGTTCTGTCTCTCTCTCTCTCACACACAGATAATAGTTCTGTCTCTCTCTCTCTCTCTCTCTCTCTCTCTCACACACAGATAATAGTTCTGTCTCTCTCTCTCTCTCACACACACACAGATAATAGTTCTGTCTATCTCTCTCACACACACATAGATAATAGTTCTGTCTCTCTGCCTCTCACACACAGATAATA
>NC_137497.1:13766220-13793720 GCF_041902795.1 Electrophorus electricus | reverse complement strand
CTCTCTCTCACACGGAAAATAGTTCTGTCTCTCTCTCTCTTTCTCTCTCTCTCTCTCTCACACACACACACACAGATAATAGTTCTGTCTCTCTCTCTCTCACACAGAGAATAGTTCTGTCTCTCTCTCTCTCACACAGATAATAGTTCTGTCTCTCTCTCTCTCTCTCTCTCTCTCTCTCTCTCTCTCTCACAGATTTTAGTTCTCTCTCTCTCTCTCTCTCACACAGATAATATTTCTGTCTCTCTCTCTCACACACACACACACACAGTTATTAGTTCTCTCTCTCTCTCACACACACAGTTATTAGTTCTCTCTCTCTCTCTCTCTCTCTCTCTGTGTTCCACACACAGATAATAGTTCTGTCTCTCTCTCTCTCTCACACAGATAACAGTTCTGTTTCTCTCTCTCACACACAGAGATAATAGTTCTGTCTCTCTCTCTCTCTCTCTCACACACAGAAAAGTTCTGTCTCACACAGATAATAGTTGTCTCTCTCTGTCTCACACACAGATAATAGTTCTGTCGCTCTCTCTCGCTCTCTCTCTCTCTCTGTCTCACACACAGATAATAGTTCTGTAGCTCTTTCTCTCTCTGTCTCGCACAGATAATAGTTCTGTCTCTCTATGTCTCACACAGATAATAATTCTCTCTCTCTCTCTCTCTCTCTCTCTCTCTCTCTCTCTCTCTCTCTCTCTCTCACACACACACACAGATAATAGTTCTGTCTCTCTCTCACACAAACACACAAAGATAATAGTTCTCGCTCTCTCTCTCCATTTCAGACACACACATCGTTCTGGGCATTGAGAGTTCTGGTAAACTGGGATGTGATGATGTTGTCACTTCACCTCTCTTTTGTCTCTCTAGTTTGTTGACTGAGAGCGGCGGAGTGTTGATCATGCCTGTGGTTCCTTTTAGTTGTGCTGCCACAGCTACATCTGCCAAAGTCCATCTTTGCACATCATAGTTTCCTACTTTACACACCCTCTACCTGGACATGTCTAATAATCTAGTCTCTCTGTCTGCTGAGGTTCACCTACCCCTGATGTCATGACGTTACTGTCTCAGCTGCCATGGCTAATCCCAAAACCCCATGATGCCCCCTGTTGTAGCCCCCCACACCTCCACCCCACACAGCTACTTCCCCGCTGCCCTTCATGGATGATCTCATACAGGAAGAGTTTCGGTCATGTGCACACCGTCGGGACCAGACAAGGACTTCTAGAAAACCACACTAGACATTAATTGCTTATTGTTCCATATTTCTTCATTTATTTTTCTCCATCTCACTACTTATTCTGCTCCTTATTGTCTATATTCTTACTACTGTAATGTCCGTTATTGTCCAGAGGACCCCACCAGTTTACAGCCCACCAGAACCAGTGCACTGAGGACACTGTCAGCACTGACATCCACACGTCTCTCACACATCTGGAGGACATGGACAGTTATGCTCCAGTGCTGTTCACTGATTACAGCTCAGCAGTCAACACAGTCACCCCAACCAAACTGACTGAAACACTCACCACTGACTCACACCCTCCTTCTGTAAATGGGGCTGAACTTTCTAACAGACAGAATCAGTCAGTCAGAACTGGCAATGTACATCCAGCACAAGGACTGAGAACACTGGGACCCCCCAGGACTGTGTGGCCACCCAGTATAACACCAGCATCATCAAACTGGTTTGACTGATCACTGGATGAGACAGCATACAGGAGGGAGGTGACAGATATGGTGACATGGTGTCATGACAACAATCTCTCCCTGAATGCAGACAAGACCAAGAAGATGATTATTGACCCAAGGAGGAAGGAGAAGCAACAGCACACACCACTACAGACAGGAGAGATGGAGGTGAACTCCTTCACCTTCCTGGAGTTCACATCAGTGAGGACCTCACCTGGACCTACAACACACCCCACATCAGTGAGGACATCACCTGGTCCTACAACACACACACCCCACATCAGTGAGGACCTCACCTGGACCTACAACACACACACCCCACATCAGTGAGGACCTCACCTGGACCTACAACACACACACCCCACATCAGTGAGGACCTCACCTGGACCTACAACACACACACCCCACATCAGTGAGGACCTCACCTGGACCTACAACACACACCCCACATCAGTGAGGACCTCACCTGGACCTACAACAAACACCACATCATAAAGAAATCCCAACAGTATCTGCTGTGTCCTCTGTTTATGTACGATACCCAGCATGACCTGCAGGTTAACACTCTCCTGACATCAGAACTCTGAAAATGTTCAGCTCTTGTTCACAGTTTTATTGACAACAGGAGGAAACGTGAAACTGAATCACATGAAAGACAAATCAACAACAAGCCAGCCACAACAAGTACCGATATACACAAAACACAATGCAGCAAACTTCACAGAGAATAACATTATCCACCAAATAATGATCTGTGATTACAAATAATAATACAATAAACTACACACAACCACAATGTTTTCAAAAGGTATGAGATGTACGCAGACAACTGCATTAGCACGGCTATAATAACTACAATAACTATAATAACTACAATAACTAGAACTCTTGGAATTGTATTCTCTCACTCTACGATCGCTACACACATAAACCGACTCGCTGCTACTGACACCCTGTGGTTCATAAATGAATTACAACTAACCTCAAAAAATGGAACAGAGTTTATAAACTCCTGACAGAACAGCATCTGTACTTCCTGAGGAGGCTGAGGAAATGTAGCATGTCAACTAAAACTCAGCAGTTCCTACAGGAGAATGATGGAGAGTGAATTCCACAGTATGATATGGGAACGGCACTACTCAGGAATGGAAGACTCAGTTTTCAGTATTTTCTCATTCTCACTCTTTCATAAACACACACAGACACCAACACAGAAACACATACGCACGCACACACACACACACACACACACACACACACACACACACACACCCACACACACGTAAGCACACACAAACAAACCCACATACGCATGCACACACTAACGTTCCATACCTGAGAGTGTCCAGTCTGCAGTGGGGATCCTCCAGTCTAGCAGAGAGCAGCTTCACTCCTGACTCTCCTGGGTGGTTGTACGTCAGGTCCAGTTCTTTCAGGTGGGAGGGGTTTGACCTCAGAGCTGAAGCCAGAGAAGAACAGCCTTCCTCTGTGACCAAACAACCAGACAGTCTGCAGAAAGGAGGGAAACAGGTAGAGAGAGACAGAGAGTGAGATGCACTTCCAGAGCAGCCTGCATGGGGCAGCTAGAGAGGCTGGTAACTGTAGTGGAGGTTCCTCCACTCTCATCTCTCTCCGGCGTCCTCCATGGCAGATGGTTTTGTTCACTCTTCTCCAGATCGCTGCTGTCTGTGTTTATTTTTGCTCTTATTTTTATTCAGCCCTTCAGAACTCTAGTGCACTATTAACCTACATCAGAAGAACCCCAAAGCTGGACTTACACTGTGTGATTTCAGTGGTCTTATTAGTCTGTTACATGTCAGACTGTATGAGATGATGCCAGTAAAATCTTGGCAGAATTCTACATCTGGCTGTGATAACAGGAGTAAAAACACTGTCACATTTCTGGACCTGTGACTCAGAGATAAAGTCTAAGAATCCTAAGTGATGCATACTTTTTTTGGAAGTTGCAAAGCTGATGCCAGACTTTCACAAGTGTCCTCAAGATTACAGATAGCTAGACTGCAAGTAGATACAACTGACAATACAATATAGTCTACAGTAGATACACTAAATATTACAATGTAAGTCACTCTGGATAAAAGCATCTGCCAAATGCTGTAAAAGTAAATATAAATGTACTCTTATGTGGTCATGGAACTGTCTTGGCTTTATAGGACATTTCTGAGAAATAGATATCCAAAATCAACCTGAATGAAACATGAATTCACCCAAAGGTATTATTATTTTAATAGGAGTTTATGAAAAATAGTAGAGTGAAATCTGTCCAAACTTACTCTGCTGATACTCTGCAAATTCAGTCTATACAAAATGAGTGCATTATTTCACCTAAAGGTAGTTTGACTTTAATATGGATTTATGAACATTGTACAGTGAGTGTCCAAACTTACTCTGCTAATAGTCAAGGGCTTCTACTCACATGTGGTAGTGGAACTGTTTTTGCATTTTGTTAAAATTCATAAAAATATGTAAAACTTCAATACAGATTTATTAATGATCTGGTGATGGCCAAGGGCCACCATTCAATTGGCAGTGGAATATTTCAGCCCTGGAGTTCCCCTGCCCTGCACATTTGCCACATTTCACTAGTGATAACCCCTGTTTCAGCTGGCAGTCAAGATCTATAATAACCTTCTGAGAAACATTATGTAGAAAAAGCATTTTCCACAATGCTTATTAAGCTGTGTAAATATATTACCAATTGTGTTTAATCTAATTATGCAATTAAAGTAGTTCAATCAAGTAAACTGTATTTTGTACTTTTAAATGTAGTAAACGTGCATGTCCATCAAAGCTTTTTAAAATACGCAAGTCTGTTTCTTTGCTTAGGAAGAGTTAGATTGCGGTGAGCAGCGAAATACCGTAAAATCACGCATATAGGCGCATTAATTTAAAGCGCGGATGACTTGACCGTGAATCGCTAAAGCGCGGATAGCGTGATCGCGGTTGTAACCTAGTGACCACCTGTAACCTAGTAACCACCTGTAACCTAGCTACAAGGTTTAAATGTGTTTAAACTGATGTAGGTGACCTGACTGATTAATACACAGCTGTACTTCATGAACACCAGATGTTATAAATCACATCCCCGTCAAATCTCCCGTCACACCCTCACCCTCCTCCCTCCTGCTCTCAACTACGTGAACATCCAACCGCATTTCTCCTAAAGACTGTAACTTGATTGTTGCAAAGACAAGACTTCCAATCTTGCTTATTGACGGTTTGGTCAAATTGTTGAGACTGTTAGCTGGTTAGATATCTGTGCTGAACAGTAAACAACTAAACAAATCAACATAGCTAGACTTTCTTTGCTAACATTAGCTAGTTAGCTGTTATCCATGAATGACGATCAGAGATTCAGTGAAAAACTCATACAGGCTTTGTCTGTCTGCCTTAGTCCATCTACTTTTACTTTTTGTCTGTCCCTTTCTGGTATTTTCCTTTTCTCTTGGAAATCACCATAGCAGCAAATATCCTCCAATTCCAGTTTGAGATTTTCTGTCATTTTCATGATCCACTACAGTTCTCTTCACCTCAGTAAGTTAAAACAGCTCCTCTGATGCTATTGGCCACTGTAATGACGTCATTCAACAATCTGCCGCCCCGGCCGTCCTACCACATATGTGATTGGATCAAATTACTGTCACTCAAAATGAGAACCTTCTCACTCATATTCCTGTTACTGCTGGATACAAGTGCTTCTTGGATATTCATGTTATTACTACCTTTATTTTTTTTTCAAATGGTACAATTTAAAAAATGTGTGGACTGTTTTTATTGTACCTTTTGACATTTTTTAATACGTCAACATAGACTTCCTAAAAACAAGGGCAACAATCACAAGGTTATTACTGTATTTCTATACCAAACTGTTTTCTGCTGTTTCGTGTGCTCCCAGTTTTAGTTGAGAAAAATATTAGGAACATTATCTTCACTACATATAATGGTGTTATACTGTTTCTGACCATTCTGGTGCCCTACACACACCCAAACACACCCTGCTGCTACCACACTACAGTTACAGTGAAACTACAAACACTCCATAACTGCAGCCTGATTAGATTTAATAGACAGACTGAACACAGGCATGCTAATAGAACACAGATTTGTACCTTCAGTTTCCAGAGTTGGCTCGGTCCTAGAACAACTCCCCCAGGTCATTGTGCCAGTGTTGGGTAGTGTAGTCTATTGTGTGGCTGTGTGTATCAACATAAAATATCTTGGGTGTAGAAGATTACTGTACATTCACTGAGTGGATTTGAGCTTGTTACATCCACTACTGTATTTTCTTTTCCCTCTTCTGGTTTATGTTTAATGAAGACAGGTTTGGGGTGGAGCAAGTGTTGGGTTTGGTTTTTATTCTGGCTTATACTCCCCATAGAGACAGATGGCATGTTTGTAGATCTCTATTACTTTTTAGTAATAGTGGTTTGTGCTCAGAATAAAGTGTCTGTTGTGGTCTCTCCCCCTACACTGGCACATAACAGAGATGTATAAAGGTTGGTATCTCTCTCTAATCATCTGCAGCTGAAATAACCAGCAACTGAAGATGGCTGCCTCCAACACTCCAAACACTGTAAGATAAAACTGATGATTTTCTTCATAATTTGTGAACCCTAAAGACGGCCATGTTACTATATTGTGTGGGATGTAGCTTGGACACATTAAAACTAGCATAACCATTGTATTAGAGTGTTGCTATGAACAATGCATTAAATAAGAGTTTTACACATTTCTTTTTTTTTTTTTTAACAGAGCAGTGCCTTGACTCTCCCACTATTTGTATTTTATATAATTTCCCTGCAAAACACCTTCACTATTGTTTCTGAACTTCTGAGCCCTCCAGACATCTTGTGGTTTTAAGTATTTTCTGTGGTCAGTGTTTGTTCTCCTGTATGGAGGAAGCAGAAAGACAAGGAGCACAGCAAGGGGTCCAGTGAGGAGCACATTCTATCAGTGGTGGTCACACACAGATAATAGTTCTGCCTCTCTAACACACACAAATAGATCTGTCTGTCTCTCTCTCTCTCTCTATTTCACACACACAAACTCACAGATAATAGTTCCGTCTCACACTTACAAATAATAGATCTCTCTCTCTCTCTCTCTCTCTCTCTCTCTCTCTCTCTCTCTCTCTCTCTCTCACACACACACACACACACACACACACACACACACACACACACAAATAATAGTTCTCTTGCTCTCACGCACACACACAGATAAAAGTTCTCTCTCTCTCACATACACACAAATAATAGATCTGTCTGTCTCTCTCTGACTGTCTCTCACTCTCTATTTCAGACACACACACACACACACACACACACACACACACAGATAATAGTTCTCTTTCTCTCTCAAACACGTAGATAATAGTTCTGTCTCTCTCTCTCCCCATCTCTCACACACACACACACACACACAAACAAATAATAGTTCTGTCTCTCCCTCACACACACACACACACGTTTCAATCGAGGTGAAGCATTATAAACAGTAAATGAAACATATTTGTGTCAATCTGTGTAATAAATAAGATTTCAAACAGTAGTCATATTGGCTCTGAACTAAACAGTGTGAGGTCTGGTTTACTGTGTATAAACACTAGTTATAATGGTCCTGAACTAAACAGTGTGATGTCTGGTTTACTGTGTATATACAGTAATTATATTGGCTGTGAACTAAACAGTGTGAGGTCTGGTTTACTGTGTATATACAGTAGTCATATTGGCACTGAACTAAACAGTGTGAGGTCTGGTTTACTGTGTATAAACAGTAATTATATTGGCCCTGAACTAAACAGTGTGAGGTCTGGTCTACTGTGTATAAACAGTAGTCATATTGGCCCTGAACTAAACAGTGTGAGGTCTGGTTTACTGTGTATATACAGTAATTATATTGGCCGTGAACTAAACAGTGTGAGGTCTGGTTTACTGTGTATAAACAGTAGTCATATTGGTCCTGAACTAAACAGTGTGAGGTCTGGTTTACTGTGTATAAACAGTAATTATATTGGCCGTGAACTAAACAGTGTGAGGTCTGGTTTACTGTGTATATACAGTAGTCATATTGGCCGTGAACTAAACAGTGTGAGGTCTGGTTTACTGTGTATAAACAGTAGTTATATTGGCCCTGAACTAAACAGTGTGAGGTCTAGTTTACTGTGTATGAACAGTTGTTATACTGATCTTGAACTAAATAGTGTGAGCTCTGGCTTGTTTGCTGGCAAATAATTTCAGCACCAAATGTCCAGTTGAGGCCTGCAGAACCTATTTACTGGGGGGACAGATGGGACCAGTGAACATCTTGTGGTGACACACTAAAATGGCCTTACAGCACAGAGGAATTTCAGGGTACACAAGTTAAGTGTATAATAAACTACATACATACTGTTTAATTCCTTATCAGATTATGACAATCACATGAAGTCAGTAAGGGAGTCATTCATTAACCCATAAGATTACATTTTGAATGAATCATCACCAATAAATCAAGGGTGTGGGTTACATAAACATAAATATTATTATCTGAGAAAGGTTCATTTCTGTCCAGCACTTAATATTTTATATCACTTACAAGTATCTTCCATTCTTTGATTCATACCCTTGATAAAGGTTGTATTTCAAGATTCCAAAAATTGTCTGTGTTTATAATTCTATGTTTAGTTATAATTCTACAAGTGGTTATAATTCTATGTTTAGTTCTAATACTACAAGTAGTTATAAGTCTCCCTGTGGTTATAATTTTACAAGTGGTGATAATTCTTGATGTATCTACATTCTGTAGTATCAAATAATGAATTATGGATGCAGAAATGTCAGAAATGTCTGAAGTTCTGATGTAATTACAAAACACCACACATGCTAGGTACCACACACACACACACACACACACACACACACACACACACACACACACTTAGACAATATCCCACCCAAAAACACAAGGGAATCATGTGTGCTTGTAGAAGAGTCCTGTAATGTGTCTAGAACCTCAATAGTTCAGCTTTAAATGTTTTAATTAAGATTTTAAGGGCTTGTATTTGCAGAGAGATTAGAATGACTGATGTTTACAGTGTTTCCATACATAAACTAGATAAAATCACTCAGTGAAAATCTTACATTAGAACACTTCATTTTACAACACTATTGTTGGGAGTTTCTGAATATATTCATCCTGTAAGACATTTTGCTAAATTTCTGCGCTCAGGTGACCAAAAATGCAGCTTGTGGACAAAATGCCAAAGCACCTAGTTGAAGCAGCATTGTAATAAATACACCTGCACACGTGGACAAGGACTCATTGGTGTCTTCTCTTTACAATGTTATATTTCTCTTCTAGACTTGAATATCTGCTTATGCATCACAAATGTAACTCTTTGTCTCCACAGTGTGGTCATTTAATGAAATGCAGTGAGGTTTCAACAGAAAACTATATTTAGAGAAGAGAACTTTATAATATAATATAAAAATGTATATTTCCTTGCATTGCCTTGTCTGGCAATGTTTGTTTAATACTGTACTATAAGGGAGTTGACACTGACCTTTTTAAAATGCCTCTTTATTTACATTCAAAAATAGTCACAGAAACTCACCTGAGAATCTCCAGTTTACAGTGTGAACTCTTCAGTCCAGCACAGAGCTGCTCCACTCCTGAATTCTGCAGGTCATTATTATTCATCTCCAGCTCTCTCAGTGAGTTTTCTGTTTGTAGAACTGATGTGAGAGATTTGCAAGACTCTTCATTGAGACCACAGCCAGATAGTCTGTAAATGAGTAAATACAATAAATAATGTAGTTCAGTCAGAGGATGATGAATTAAAAGATCTGAACTGCTAATAAAAATGTAAAGAAGAGTTTGAAAGGTCTGGAACACACTGATACATTTTCAGATTTTTAATTTCATGACAAATAACATTGTCATGAAATGACAACATGACAAATAACATTCATTAGCAACCTAAGACAGGTGACCAAATAATGGATGGTTGATTCATAAGTCAGTGAATGGCAGTTACCATAATCAGAGTCCGAATATCAAAATATCCCACCCCTAACACCATAACAGGAAACAGAACAACACACATCTCATTCAATGTTTCACAAATACAAACACACTAATATACAAACAGAAAATATTGTTGGAAGACAGGCAGAGTAGTGATTATGGAGGAATAAACACTGCATTAGTGATTATGGATGAATAAACACCGCAGTAGTGATTATGGAGGATTGGACAGAATGCAGACAGCATAATCTTTTACTAGTGTTTACATTCCTGTGCTCACACTATGAGTCACTGATCATGAAACATTCTCCTCTGCCTTTGCTTTTCCCAGTGAGGTCCTGAGTTCTGTCTCTGTGGTGCACCGAGAATCCCGGAGGCACAATAGTTGAGTCATGGACCCCATCAGTCAGTCAGGTATGTGTGAGGCAGACCCCATCAGTCAGTCAGGTGTGTGTGTGACTCAGACACAATCGGCCAGTTAAGTGTTTGTTAGGCAACAATCTCATGTCGGCTGTTGACATGAAATGTGTCTCTGGAGTTTGTCCTTCATGGACTGTATGTGTGCAGTAAAATACTGGGGAGAAGAGGACGGTTCACATGTTGTTTCAGTTGGATCAGAACTTCGACTCACTTCTCACTTCTCTCCACTACAGCAGAGCTGTGGGGCTACAGTGAGAGTGGACACAGCTGACACTACAGCAGAGCTGTGGGGCTACAGTGAGAGTGGACACAGCTGACACTACAGCAGAGCTGTGGGGCTACAGTGAGAGTGGACACAGCTGACACTACAGCAGACCTGTGGGGCTACAGTGAGAGTGGACACAGCTGACACTACAGCAGAGCTGTGGGGCTACAGTGAGAGTGGACAGAGCTGGGACTACAGCAGGGCTGTGGGGCTACAGTGAGAGTGGACACAGCCGACACTACAGCAGAGCTGTGGAGCTACAGTGAGATTCTTTCAGTGGAGTTCTTTCCTCCAGCACGGCTATCAGTTCAGCTCACCTCAACATGTGTTGAACACGTGGTATAAATCATAATGAGAATGGGGTCTCCCACCCAAAAACACAATGGAATCATGTGTGATTGTAAAATACATTTTGCTAAATTTCTGCTCTCAGGTGACCAAAAATGCAGCTTGTGGACAAAATGCCAAAGCGCCTAGTTGAAGCAGCATTGTAATAAATACACCTGTACATGTGGACAAGGACTCATTTGTGTCTTCTCTTTACAATGTTATGTTTCTCTTCTAGACTTGAATATCTGCTCATGCATGACAGATGTAACTCTTTGTCTCCACAGTGTGGTCATTTAATGAAATGCAGTGAGGTTTCAATAGAAAGCTATATTTAGAAATATTTAAAGAAGAGAACTTTATAATATAAAAGTGTAAATTTCCTTGCATTGCCTTGCCTGGCAATGTTTGTTTAATACTGTACTATAAGGGAGTTGACACTGACCAGATAAATGCCTCTTTATTTACATTCAAAAATAGTCACAGAAACTCACCTGAGAATCTCCAGTTTATAGTGTGAACTTTCCAGTCCAGCACAGAGCTGCTCCACTCCTGAATTCTGCAGGTCATTATTATTCATCTCCAGCTCTCTCAGTGAGTTTTCTGTTTTTAGAGCTGATGTGAGAGATTTGCAAGACCCTTTATTGAGACCACAGCCAGATAGTCTGTAAAAGAGTAAATACAGTAAATAATGTAGTTCAGTCAGAGGATGATGAATTAAAAGATCTGAACTGCTAATAAAAATTTAAAGAAGGGCTTGAAAGGTCTGGAACACACTGATACATTTTCAGCCTTTTAATTTTACAAACACAGTAACATTTCAACACTACTGTGTCTTCATCAAAGACAAAATGGAAAAAGACATGACAAATAACATTCATTAGCAACCTAAAACAGATGAACAAATAATGGATGGTTGATTCATAAGTCAGTGAATGGCAGTTACCATAATCAGAGTCCAAATATCAAAATATCCCACCCCTAACACTATAACAGCAAACAGAACAACACACATCTCATTCAATGTTTCACAAATACAAACACACTAATATACAAACAGAAAATATTGTTGGAAGACAGGCAGAGTAGTGATTATGGAGGAATAAACACTGCATTAGTGATTATGGATGAATAAACACCGCAGTAGTGATTATGGAGGAATGAACACTGCAGTATTGATTGGACAGAATGCAGACAGCATAATCTTTTACTAGTGTTTACATTCCTGTGCTCACACTATGAGTCACTGATCATGAAACATTCTCCTCTGCCTTTGCTTTTCCCAGTGAGGTCCTGAGTTCTGTCTGTGTGGTGCACCGAGAATCCCGGAGGCACAATAGTTGAGTCAGGGACCCCATCAGTCAGTCAGGTATGTGTGAGGCAGACCCCATCAGTCAGTCAGGTGTGTGTGTGACTCAGACACAATCGGCCAGTTAAGTGTTTGTTAGGCAACAATCTCATGTCGGCTGTTGACATGAAATGTGTCCCTGGAGTTTGTCCTTCATGGACTGCATGTGTGCAGTAAAATACTGGGGAGAAGAGGACGGTTCACATGTTGTTTCAGTTGGATCAGAACTTCGACTCACTTCTCACTTCTCTCCACTACAGCAGAGCTGTGGGGCTACAGTGAGAGTGGACACAGCCGACACTACAGCAGAGCTGTGGGGCTACAGTGAGAGTGGACACAGCTGACACTACAGCAGAGCTGTGGGGCTACAGTGAGAGTGGACACAGCTGACACTACAGCAGACCTGTGATGCTACAGTGAGAGTGGACACAGCCGACACTACAGCAGAGCTGTGGGGCTACAGTGAGAGTGGACACAGCCGACACTACAGCAGAGCTGTGGGGCTACAGTGAGAGTGGACACAGCTGACACTACAGCAGAGCTGTGGGGTTACAGTGAGAGTGGACACAGCTGACACTACAGCAGACCTGTGGGGCTACAGTGAGAGTGGACACAGCTGACACTACAGCAGAGCTGTGGGGCTACAGTGAGAGTGGACACAGCTGACACTACAGCAGACCTGTGGGGCTACAGTGAGAGTGGACACAGCTGACACTACAGCAGAGCTGTGGGGCTACAGTGAGAGTGGACACAGCTGGGACTACAGCAGGGCTGTGGGGCTACAGTGAGAGTGGACACAGCCGACACTACAGCAGAGCTGTGGGGCTACAGTGAGAGTGGACACAGCTGACACTACAGCAGATCTGTGGAGCTACAGTGAGATTCTTTCAGTGGAGTTCTTTCCTCCAGCACAGCTATCAGTTCAGCTCACCTCAACATGTGTTGAACACATGGTATAAATCATAATGAGAATGGGGTCTCCCACCCAAAAACACAATGGAATCATGTGTGATTGTAAAATACATTTTGCTAAATTTCTGCTCTCAGGGGACCAAAAATGCAGCTTGTGGACAAAATGCCAAAGCGCCTAGTTGAAGCAGCATTGTAATAAATACACCTGTACATGTGGACAAGGACTCATTTGTGTCTTCTCTTTACAATGTTATGTTTCTCTTCTAGACTTGAATATCTGCTCATGCATGACAGATGTAACTCTTTGTCTCCACAGTGTGTTCATTTAATGAAATGCAGCAAGGTTTCAACAGAAAACTATATTTACAAATATTTAAAGAAGAGAACTTTATAATATAAAAGTGTAAATTTCCTTGCATTGCCTTGCCTGGCAATGTTTGTTTAATACTGTACTATAAGGGAGTTGACACTGACCAGATAAATGCCTCTTTATTTACATTCAAAAATAGTCACAGAAACTCACCTGAGAATCTCCAGTTTACAGTGTGAACTCTCCAGTCCAGCACAGAGCTGCTCCACTCCTGAATTCTGCAGGTCATTATTATTCATCTCCAGCTCTCTCAGTGAGTTTTCTGTTTTTAGAGCTGATGTGAGAGATTTGCAAGACCCTTTATTGAGACCACAGCCAGATAGTCTGTAAAAGAGTAAATACAGTAAATAATGTAGTTCAGTCAGAGGATGATGAATTAAAAGATCTGAACTGCTAATAAAAATTTAAAGAAGGGCTTGAAAGGTCTGGAACACACTGATACATTTTCAGCCTTTTAATTTTACAAACACAGTAACATTTCAACACTACTGTGTCTTCATCAAAGACAAAATGGAAAAAGACATGACAAATAACATTCATTAGCAACCTAAAACAGATGAACAAATAATGGATGGTTGGTTCATAAGTCAGTGAATGGCAGTTACCATAATCAGAGTCCAAATATCAAAATATCCCACCCCTAACACCATAACAGGAAACAGAACAACATAGATCTCATTCAATGTTTCACAAATACAAATACACTAATATACAAGCAGAATATATTGTAGGAAGATATGCAGAGTAGTGATTATGGAGGAATAAACACTGCAGTAGTGATTATGGAGGAATAAACACTGCAGTATTGATAATGTTGGGATGAACATTGCAGTAGTGATTATGGAGGAATAAACACCACAGTATTCATTATGGTGGAATAATCACTGTATTGTTTATCAGAGAGAAATAAACACTGCAGCAGTGATTATGGAGGAATGAACACTGCAGTAGAGATTATGGAGGAATAAACACTGCAGTATTGATTATGTTGGAATGAACATCGCAATAGTGATTTTAGAGGAATAATCACTGTAGTATTTATTATGGAGGAATAAACACTGCAATAGTGATTATGTAGAAATAAACACTGCAGTAGTGACTATAGAGTAATGAATACTGTAGTATTGATTATGAAGGAATTAATATTGCGGTAGTGATTATGGAGGAATAAACACCACTGTATTGATTATGGTGGAATATTCACTGTAGTATTTATTATGGAGAAATAAACACTGCAGGAGTGATTATGGAATAATGAACACTGCAGTATTGATTATGGAGGAATGAACATTGCAGTAGTGAATATTAGTGTATGAGCACTGCAGTAGTAATGATGGTAGGATGAACACTGCAATAGTGATTATGGAGGAATGAACACTGCAGTCTCTCTCACACACATACAAACAAAATTTCTGTCTCTCTCACACACACACACACACACACAGATAATAGTTCTGTCTCTCTCACACATACAAATAATAGATCTCTCTCTCTCTCTCTCTCTCTCTCTCTATTTCACCCCCCCCACACACACAATAGATCTGTATGTCTCTCTCTTTCTCTATTTCAGAGACACATACACAGATAATAATTCTGCTGCTCTCTCTCTTCCTTGCTCTCTTTCACACACACACACACACACACACACACACACACACACACACACACACACACACACACACACACACACACTTCACTCCTTCTCTCCTCCTAATCTCCTGATTATTGATTACTGTGTCTTGTGTGTCTTTCTTTCTCTCTTGTAATTAAGTCCACAGGTTCACTCGTCCAGCGCTGAACATTGTTCCTCACTACTGTGTTCAGATGTCCTGAGTTTACTGTCAGCTGTCTGCTCAGTTTCTCTCTCTGCTGACTCCACGTCTTCTACCATCACTGTTCTATTTTTGTTTGATGTCTCTGGCTTGATGAAAAAATTAGCAGCCAACATTGAGTCCTAAGTCAAGCTAATATGACGTTAGTGTGAGGTATCTAGGAGTAGTAACCAATAATATACTGTAACTTGGCAAGCTTCAGGTTACAAATATTAGCCAGCTACATGTTTCATAAAAACACCTGTGGAGAGAGATCACAGGTTTATCTTAAGGAATAACCAATAAACCTTTCAGTTCTATTGAATGAATATTAACTTGTTGCGTTCTTTCCTCCAGCATGGCTGTCAGTTCAGCTCATCTCAACATGTGTTGAACACACGGTGTAGATCATAATGAGAAAAGGGTCTCCCACCCATAAACGCAAGGGAATCGTGTGATTGTAAAAGTGTCCTGTAATGTGTCCAGAACCTCAATGGTTCAGCTTTAAATGTTTTAATTAAGATTTTAAGGGCTTTGATTTGCAGAGAGATTAGAATGACTGATGTTTACAGTGTTTCCATACATAAACTACATAAAATCACTCAGTGAAAATCTTACATTAAAACACTTCATTTTACAACACAGCTGTTGGAGTTTCTGAATATATTCATCCTGTAAGACATTTTGCTAAATTTCTGCTCTCAGGTGACCAAAAATGCAGCTTGTGGACAAAATGCCAAAGCGCCTAGTTGAAGCAGCATTGTAATAAATACACCTGCACACGTGGACAAGGACTCATTGGTGTCTTCTCTTTACAATGTTCTATTTCTCTTCTAGACTTGAAAATCTGCTCATGCATCACAGATGTAACTCTTTGTCTCCACAGTGTGGTCATTTAATGAAATGCAGTGAGGTTTCAACAGAAAACTATATTTAGAAATATTGAGAGAAGAAAACTTTATAAAAGTGTACATTTCCTTGCATTGCCTTGCCTGGCAATGTTTGTTTAATACTGTACTATAAGGGAGTTGACACTGACCTTTTTAAAATGCCTCTTTATTTACATTCAAAAATAGTCACAGAAACTCACCTGAGAATCTCCAGTTTACAGTGTGAACTCTTCAGTCCAGCACAGAGCTGCTCCACTCCTGAATTCTGCAGGTCATTATTATTCATCTCCAGCTCTCTCAGTGAAGAGTTTTCTGTTTGTAGAACTGATGTGAGAGATTTGCAAGACTCTTCAGTGAGACCACAGCCAGATAGTCTGTAAAAGAGTTAATACATTAAATAATGTAGTTCAGTCAGAGGATGATGAATTAAAAGATCTGAACTGCTAATAAAAATGTAAAGAAGAGCTTGAAAGGTCTGGAACACACTGATACATTTTCAGCCTTTTAATTTTACAAACACAGCAACATTTCAACACTACTGTGTCTTCATCAAAGACAAAATGGACAAAGACATGACAAATAACATTCATTAGCAACCTAAGACAGGTGACCAAATAATGGATGGTTGGTTCATAAATCTGTGAATGGCAGTTGCCATAATCAGAGTCCAAATATCAAAATATCCCACCCCTAACACCATAACAGGAAACAGAACAACACACATCTCATTCAATGTTTCACAAATACAAACACACTAATATACAAACAGAAAATATTGTTGGAAGACAGGCAGAGTAGTGATTATGGAGAAATAAACACTGCAGTAGTGATTATGGAGGAATAAACACCACAGTATTGATTATGGTGGAATAATCACTGTAGTGTTTTTCATGGAGAAATAAACGCTGCAGTAGTGACTATGGAGTAATGAACACTATTATGATTATGGAGGAATGAACATTGCAGTAGTGAATATTAGTGTATGAACATTGCAGTACTAATGATGGTGGGATGAACACTGCAGTAGTGATTATGGAGGAATGAACATTGCAGTAGTGAATATTAGTGTATGAACACTGCAGTAGTAATGATGGTGGGATGAACACTGCAGTAGTGATTATGGAGGAATGGACAGAATGCAGAGAGTAGAATCTTTTACTAGTGTTTACATTCCTTTGCTCACACTGAGTCACTGATCATGAAACATTCTCCTCTGCCTTTGCTTTTCCCAGTGAGGTCCTGAGTTCTGTCTGTGTGGTGCACCGAGAATCCCGGAGGCACAATAGTTGAGTCAGGGACCCCATCAGTCAGTCAGGTATGTGTGAGGCAGACCCCATCAGTCAGTCAGGTGTGTGTGTGACTCAGACACAATCGGCCAGTTAAGTGTTTGTTAGGCAACAATCTCATGTCGGCTGTTGACATGAAATGTGTCCCTGGAGTTTGTCCTTCATGGACTGCATGTGTGCAGTAAAATACTGGGGAGAAGAGGACGGTTCACATGTTGTTTCAGTTGGATCAGAACTTCGACTCACTTCTCACTTCTCTCCACTACAGCAGAGCTGTGGGGCTACAGTGAGAGTGGACACAGCCGACACTACAGCAGAGCTGTGGGGCTACAGTGAGAGTGGACACAGCTGACACTACAGCAGAGCTGTGGGGCTACAGTGAGAGTGGACACAGCTGACACTACAGCAGACCTGTGATGCTACAGTGAGAGTGGACACAGCCGACACTACAGCAGAGCTGTGGGGCTACAGTGAGAGTGGACACAGCCGACACTACAGCAGAGCTGTGGGGCTACAGTGAGAGTGGACACAGCTGACACTACAGCAGAGCTGTGGGGTTACAGTGAGAGTGGACACAGCTGACACTACAGCAGACCTGTGGGGCTACAGTGAGAGTGGACACAGCTGACACTACAGCAGAGCTGTGGGGCTACAGTGAGAGTGGACACAGCTGACACTACAGCAGACCTGTGGGGCTACAGTGAGAGTGGACACAGCTGACACTACAGCAGAGCTGTGGGGCTACAGTGAGAGTGGACACAGCTGGGACTACAGCAGGGCTGTGGGGCTACAGTGAGAGTGGACACAGCCGACACTACAGCAGAGCTGTGGGGCTACAGTGAGAGTGGACACAGCTGACACTACAGCAGATCTGTGGAGCTACAGTGAGATTCTTTCAGTGGAGTTCTTTCCTCCAGCACGGCTATCAGTTCAGCTCACCTCAACATGTGTTGAACACATGGTATAAATCATAATGAGAATGGGGTCTCCCACCCAAAAACACAATGGAATCATGTGTGATTGTAAAATACATTTTGCTAAATTTCTGCTCTCAGGGGACCAAAAATGCAGCTTGTGGACAAAATGCCAAAGCGCCTAGTTGAAGCAGCATTGTAATAAATACACCTGTACATGTGGACAAGGACTCATTTGTGTCTTCTCTTTACAATGTTATGTTTCTCTTCTAGACTTGAATATCTGCTCATGCATGACAGATGTAACTCTTTGTCTCCACAGTGTGTTCATTTAATGAAATGCAGCAAGGTTTCAACAGAAAACTATATTTACAAATATTTAAAGAAGAGAACTTTATAATATAAAAGTGTAAATTTCCTTGCATTGCCTTGCCTGGCAATGTTTGTTTAATACTGTACTATAAGGGAGTTGACACTGACCAGATAAATGCCTCTTTATTTACATTCAAAAATAGTCACAGAAACTCACCTGAGAATCTCCAGTTTACAGTGTGAACTCTCCAGTCCAGCACAGAGCTGCTCCACTCCTGAATTCTGCAGGTCATTATTATTCATCTCCAGCTCTCTCAGTGAAGAGTTTTCTGTTTGTAGAACTGATGTGAGAGATTTGCAAGACTCTTCAGTGAGACCACAGCCAGATAGTCTGTAAAAGAGTTAATACATTAAATAATGTAGTTCAGTCAGAGGATGATGAATTAAAAGATCTGAACTGCTAATAAAAATGTAAAGAAGAGCTTGAAAGGTCTGGAACACACTGATACATTTTCAGCCTTTTAATTTTACAAACACAGCAACATTTCAACACTACTGTGTCTTCATCAAAGACAAAATGGACAAAGACATGACAAATAACATTCATTAGCAACCTAAGACAGGTGACCAAATAATGGATGGTTGGTTCATAAATCTGTGAATGGCAGTTGCCATAATCAGAGTCCAAATATCAAAATATCCCACCCCTAACACCATAACAGGAAACAGAACAACACACATCTCATTCAATGTTTCACAAATACAAACACACTAATATACAAACAGAAAATATTGTTGGAAGACAGGCAGAGTAGTGATTATGGAGAAATAAACACTGCAGTAGTGATTATGGAGGAATAAACACCACAGTATTGATTATGGTGGAATAATCACTGTAGTGTTTTTCATGGAGAAATAAACGCTGCAGTAGTGACTATGGAGTAATGAACACTATTATGATTATGGAGGAATGAACATTGCAGTAGTGAATATTAGTGTATGAACATTGCAGTACTAATGATGGTGGGATGAACACTGCAGTAGTGATTATGGAGGAATGAACATTGCAGTAGTGAATATTAGTGTATGAACACTGCAGTAGTAATGATGGTGGGATGAACACTGCAGTAGTGATTATGGAGGAATGGACAGAATGCAGAGAGTAGAATCTTTTACTAGTGTTTACATTCCTTTGCTCACACTGAGTCATTGATCATGAAACATTCTCCTCTGCCTTTTCTTTTCCCAGTGAGGTCCCGAGTTCTGTCTGTGTGGTGCACCGAGAATCTTGGAGGCTTAATAGCTGAGTCAGGGACCCCATCAGTCAGTCAGGTGTGTGTGAGGCAGACCCCATCAGTCAGTCAGGTGTGTGTGAGGCAGACCCCATCCGTCAGTCAGGTGTGTGTGAGGCAGACCCCATCAGTCAGTCAGTTCTGTCTCTCTCACACACAGATAATAGATCTGCCTCTCACACACACAGTTCTGTCTTTCTCTCTCTCTCTCTCTCTCTCTCTCTCTCTCTCTCTCTCTCACACACACACACACACACACACACACACACACACACACAAACACACAGATAATAGTTCTGTCTCTTTCACACACACAAATAATAGATCTGTCTGTCTCTCTCTTGTGGTGACACACTAAAATGGCCTTACAGCACAGAGGAATTTCAGGGTACACAAGTTAATACAGTGGTAAAACCACTATTATAGTGTATAATAAACTACATACTGTTTAATTCCTTATCAGATTATGACATTCACATGAGGTCAGGCAGGGAATCATTAATTAACCCATAAGATTACAATTTGAATAAATCTTCACGAATAAATCAAGGGTGTGGGTTACATAAACATAAATATTATTACCTGAGAAAGGTTTCATTTCTGTCCAGCACTTAATATTTTATATCACTTACAAGTATCTTCAGTTCTTTGATTCATCTCCTCGAAAAAGGTTGTATTTCAAGATTCCAAAAATTCTACATGTGATTATAATTCTATGTGTGGTTATATTTCTATGTGTGGTTATAATTCTCAGTGTATCTGAATTATGTAGTATCAAATGATGAATTATATCTGATCTAAAGTTCTGATGTAATTACAAAACACCACACATGCTATGCACCACACACACACACACACACACACACACACACACACACACACACACACACACACACACACACACACACACACACACAATATCGCTACTTCACACAACTAATATATTCACTAAAATCAACCATTTACATTAACACAAAAAAACAACTAAACAAGTCAGCAGAGCTGTGGGGCTACAGTGAGAGTGGACACAGCCGACACTACAGCAGAGCTGTGGGGCTACAGTGAGAGTGGACACAGCCGACACTACAGCAGAGCTGTGGGGCTACAGTGAGAGTGGACACAGCCGACACTACAGCAGAGCTGTGGGGCTACAGTGAGAGTGGACACAGCTGACACTACAGCAGAGCTGTGGGGCTACAGTGAGAGTGGACACAGCTGACACTACAGCAGAGCTGTGGGGCTACAGTGAGAGTGGACACAGCTGACACTACAGCAGACCTGTGGGGCTACAGTGAGAGTGGACACAGCTGACACTACAGCAGAGCTGTGGGGCTACAGTGAGAGTGGACACAGCTGGCACTACAGCAGAGCTGTGGGGCTACAGTGAGAGTGGACACAGCTGACACTACAGCAGAGCTGTGGGGCTACAGTGAGAGTGGACACAGCCGACACTACAGCAGAGCTGTGGGGCTACAGTGAGAGTGGACACAGCTGACACTACAGCAGACCTGTGGGGCTACAGTGAGAGTGGACACAGCTGACACTACAGCAGAGCTGTGGGGCTACAGTGAGAGTGGACACAGCTGACACTACAGCAGAGCTGTGGGGCTACAGTGAGAGTGGACACAGCTGGCTCCTCTGTCTCTGTCTGCTGTGTTCACTCTCTTCCATGTCCTCCTCCTGGACACTTTCACCATCAAGTTCTTCTGTCTTTTCTCTCTCCTGCTGTCTTCTTACTAAAGAAGGTTGCCATGGCAATAGCATTACTCTTTCTCTTCATCCTGGTTGTTTTCTGTTTCTCTATACTAACTGTAAACGAACAAGCAGGAGTATTTTATATTCTAGCCAGTTCCTTAGATTTAAGGAAGCTAACATTAGCCTCATTAGCTTTGTTACAGTACATCAGGCACCCAGTGTGACACACACATACACACACACACACACACACACACACACACACACACACACACACACACACACACTTCACTCCTTCTCTCCTCCTAATCTCCTGATTATTGATTACTGTGTCTTGTGTGTCTTTCTTTCTCTCTTGTAATTAAGTCCACAGGTTCACTCGTCCAGTGCTGAACATTGTTCCTCACTACTGTGTTCAGATGTCCTGAGTTTACTGTCAGCTGTCTGCTCAGTTTCTCTCTCTGCTGACTCCACGTCTTCTACCATCACTGTTCTATTTTTGTTTGATGTCTCTGGCTTGATGAAAAAATTAGCAGCCAACATTCACTCCTAAGTCAAGCTAATATGACGTTAGCGTGAGGTATCTAGGTGTAGTAACCAACATTATACTGTAACTTGGCAAGCTTCAGGTTACTAATATTAGCCAGCTACATGTTTCATAAAAACACCTGTGGAGAGAGATCACAGGTTTATCTTAAGGAATAACCAATAAACCTTTCAGGTCTATTGAATGAATATTAACTTGTTGCGTTCTTTCCTCCAGCACGGCTGTCAGTTCAGCTCATCTCAACATGTGTTGAACACACCGTGTAAATCATAATGAGAACAGGGTCTCCCACCCAAAAACGCAAGGGAATTGTGTGATTGTAAAAGTGTCCTGTAATGTGTCCAGAACCTCAATGGTTCAGCTTTAAATATTTTAATTAAGATTTTAAGGGCTTTTATTTGCAGAGAGATTAGAATGACTGATGTTTACAGTGTTTCCATACATAAACTACATAAAATCACTCAGTGAAAATCTTACATTAAAACACTTCATTTTACAACACAGCTGTTGGAGTTTCTGAATATATTCATCCTGTAAGACATTTTGCTAAATTTCTGCTCTCAGGTGACCAAAAATGCAGCTTGTGGACAAAATGCCAAAGCGCCTAGTTGAAGCAGCATTGTAATAAATACACCTGCACACGTGGACAAGGACTCATTGGTGTCTCCTCTTTACAATGTTCTATTTCTCTTCTAGACTTGAAAATCTGCTCATGCATCACAGATATAACTCTTTGTCTCCACAGTGTGGTCATTTAATGAAATGCAGTGAGGTTTCAACAGAAAACTATATTTAGAAATATTGAGAGAAGAAAACTTTATAAAAGTGTACATTTCCTTGCATTGCCTTGCCTGGCAATGTTTGTTTAATACTGTACTATAAGGGAGTTCACACTGACCTTTTTAAAATGCCTCTTTATTTACATTCAAAAATAGTCACAGAAACTCACCTGAGAATCTCCAGTTTACGGTGTGAACTCTTCAGTCCAGCACAGAGCTGCTCCACTCCTGAATTCTGCAGGTCATTATTATTCATCTCCAGCTCTCTCAGTGAAGAGTTTTCTGTTTGTAGAACTGATGTGAGAGATTTGCAAGACTCTTCAGTGAGACCACAGCCAGATAGTCTGTAAAAGAGTTAATACATTAAATAATGTAGTTCAGTCAGAGGATGATGAATTAAAAGATCTGAACTGCTAATAAAAATGTAAAGAAGAGCTTGAAAGGTCTGGAACACACTGATACATTTTCAGCCTTTTAATTTTACAAACACAGCAACATTTCAACATTACTGTGTCTTCATCAAAGACAAAATGGACAAAGACATGACAAATAACATTCATTAGCAACCTAAGCCAGGTGACCAAATAATGGATGGTTGGTTCATAAGTCAGTGAATGGCAGTTGCCATAATCAGAGTCCAAATATCAAAATATCCCACCCCTAACACCATAACAGTAAACAGAACAACATAGATCTCATTTAATGTTTCACAAATACAACTACACTAATATACAAACAGAAAATATTGTTGGAATCCATGCAGAGTAGTGATTATGGAGAAATAAACACTGCAGTAGTGATTATGGAGGAATAAACACCACAGTATTGATTATGGTGGAATAATCACTGTAGTGTTTTTCATGGAGAAATAAACGCTGCAGTAGTGACTATGGAGTAATGAACACTGTATTATGATTATGGAGGAATGAACATTGCAGTAGTGAATATTAGTGTATGAACATTGCAGTACTAATGATGGTGGGATGAACACTGCAGTAGTGATTATGGAGGAATGGACATTGCAGTAGTGAATATTAGTGTATGAACACTGCAGTAGTAATGATGGTGGGATGAACACTGCAGTAGTGATTATGGAGGAATGACAGAATGCAGAGAGCAGAATCTTTTACTAGTGTTTCCATTCCTTTGCTCACACTGAGTCATTGATCATGAAACATTCTCCTCTGCCTTTGCTTTTCCCAGTGAGGTCCCGAGTTCTGTCTGTGTGGTGCACCGAGAATCCTGGAGGCTCAATAGCTGAGTCAGGGACTCCATCAGTCAGTCAGGTGTGTGTGAGGCAGACCCCATCAGTCATTCAGGTGTGTGTGAGGCAGATCCCATCAGTCAGTCAGGTGTGTGTGAGGCAGACCCCATCAGTCAGTCAGGTGTGTGTGTGAGGCAGACCCCATCAGTCAGTTAAGTGTGTGTGAGGCAGAACCCATCAGTCAGTTAAGTGTGTGTGAGGCAACTATCTCATGTCTGCTGTTGACATGAAATGTGTCCCTGGAGTTTGTCCTTCATGGACTGTATGTGTGCAGTAAAATACTGGGGAGAAGAGGATGGTTCACATATTTCAGTTGGATCAGAACTGACTCACTTCTCCTGCACTGCTTGTGTGAGGACTCAAGGACTTCTGACTTTTTGTACAAAAGAACTGATGCAGTCAGTTTCACAACTGTGCTTACATGCATTTGAGTAGAGCCAAATAGTAATACTTTCTGAAATTCATTAAAAAACGTTCAACTGTTCACTCAAATTATGCTGATTATATGATTTGTAAAGAAAATCATTGTATTAAACTTGAGAGAAATGCAAAACAATCATTTTCACTAGTGGTCTGAGATATTGGTCCCACTGTATGTGAGCAACAGTAGTAGTCTGCTACAATTTTAGGTGAGTGACAGTAGTAACAGCATTAGCTTCTGGGAGACTCACTGCATGTTACACTGATCACACAGAGCTGTGAACGTCACTGCATGTTACACTGATCGCACAGAGCTGTGAACGTCACTGCATGCTACACTCATCATTTTACATTCATGGCATTTAGCTGACGCTTTTATCCAAAGCATCTTACAATTATGACTGAGTACAACTTGAGCAATTGAGGGTTAAGGGTCTTGCTCAGGGGCACAACAGTGGCAACTCAGCAGCGGTGGGGCTTGAACCAGCAACCTTCTAATTAAAAGTCAAGTACCTCAATCACACAGCACTGAAGGTGTAGTACTGGAATCAGTTGCTGTTAATGATGTTAGTTTATTTTGACTTAAACTTATTTACAACTAGATTATGACAAATTGCCTTGGTAAAATATTTAAACAATGAAAATGTTTCAGATGAAGTCATATTAACACCTACACCTTTATATAGTGTTTCAGATGAAGTCATATTAACACCTACACCTTTATAAATGTGCCCAATCACCATCATCGGCTCTAAAGAAAACCTGTGATAAAGTTTGAAAACTGCCATCAGTGTGAAATATATATATGTGTGTGTGTGTGTGTGTGAGTGTGTGTGCATATGTGTATACATTGGTTATGCTCATCCTTGTGCACTTTTCTCTGTATTGGTCAGTAGTGATTGAACTGTAATGTTGATCAGAAAGCTGAACTGATAGTTCATATTTGAACCCTTTTGTATGTTACACTGTGTGGTGTGGTGTGTGTGTGTGTGTGCGCGTGTACACACTGATATTTCGTACTTGAACACTTCTGTATGTTACACTGCAGCACATTTTCTCTGGCTGTTTTACTAAGAGTGTGAACTATAAACAAACACTGTTGGCCACTGTTTTAAATGTAGGACCATTCTCAATACAAAGGCACACAACTACCCATGACATCAAATATCATTTAACCATCATTAATACATTTAGACTAATGAATGACTGGACAGTGTTACTATATTCCAATGTTCCACAACTTTATGGTTTAACTTAAGCACCTGGTGATGGGATCTCTCTATCCTGCTCTCTCTCTAATGTTCCCTCTCTCTCTCTCTCTCTCTCTCTCCTTTTCATTTTTCACAGAAGACCTTCTGAGTCAAGAACATCCACTGCCTGCTACACCCACTGTTCATCTCTAAATGAAAATACTCACAAGGCTTTTCTGGATGCTTTGACCACTGGCAGCAGTCTCAGTAGACATTCCTCTGATGGGTCATATTTCCTCAGGTCAAACTCATCCAGCTCCTCTTCTGAGTTCAGCAACACAAACACCAGAGCTGACCACTGAGCAGGAGACAGTCTGGATCCATGGAGACAACGGTCACCTCCTCTGCTCAGGTATGTTTGGACTTCCTGCACTAGAGAATGATCATTCAGTTCATTCAGACAGTGGAAGAGATTGATGGATTTCTCTGTAGAGGGACTGTCACTGATCTTCTCCTTGATGTAGCTGACTGTTTCCTCTTTGCTGTGTGAGCATCTTCCTCTCTGTGTCAGTAGGCCTAGTAAGAGAGTCTGATTGGACTCCAGTGAGAGACCCAGAAGGAAGCGAAGGAAAAGGTCCAGGTGTCCATTATGACTCTGTAAGGCCTTGTCCACTGCACTGTTGAGGAAGACAGACATTGGGGTTTTGAAAATACTGAAAAATCCAGGGTGTTGCTGTTGTAGCACATTGGTGTTGGTGGAGATGAAGGAAATAAACACATATAAAGCAGCCAGAAACTCCTGAACACTCAGATGAACAAAGCTGAACACCTTCCCCAGCTGTAGCTCAAACTCCTCTCTGAAGATCTGAGTGCACATTCCTGAATACACTGTCATTTCTCTGACATCTATGCCACTGTTTCTCAGGTCTTCCTCATAGAAGATCAGGTTGCCTTTTTCTAGCTGTTGGAAAGCCAGTTTTCCCAGTGCCAAAACATGTTCTCTCATGTGATGTGGGTGAGTGGGACCTTTTTGTCCTTTCATACTTCCTCCATACTTTTGATCCTTGTGTCTGAGCTGAAAGATCAGGAAGTGTGTGAACATCTGAGTCAGAGTCTTGGGGATCTCTCCACTCTCTGCTTCACCCAACATTCTCTCTAGAACAGTGGCTGCAATCCAACAGAAGACTGGAATGTGGCACATGATGTAGAGGCTTTTTGACGACTTCATGTGTGTGATGATTCTATTGGCCAGGCCCTGATCACTGATTCTCTTCCTGAAATATTCCTCTTTCTGTGGTTCACTGAACCCTCTTACCTCTGTTACCTGGTCAACACACTCATGAGGGATCTGATTGGCTGCTGCTGGTCGAGAGGTTATCCAGAGGAGAGCAGAGGGAAGCAGATTCCCCTTGATGAGGTTTGTCAGCAGCACATCCACTGAGGTCGACTCTGTTACATCCCACAATCTCTCATTGTTCTGGAAATCTAGAGGAAGTCTACATTCATCCAGACCATCAAAGATGAACAGAATTTTGTAGTTTGTATAATGTTTAGGTTTTAATTCAGATGTTTCTGGGAAAAAGCGATGAAGAAGCTCCACCAGACTGAACTTTTTCTCCTTCATCAAATTCAGCTCCCTAAAAGGAAGTGGAAATATGAAGAGAACGTCCTGATTTACGTTTCCTTCAGACCAGTCCAGTATGAACTTCTGCACAGAGACCGTTTTGCCAATTCCAGC